>NC_089834.1:5977380-6297068 GCF_035046505.1 Tiliqua scincoides
AACCTTGTCAGACTTGATGTTGTGTGATTCATCTCTGGTTATATTTTAATAGCAGTGGGGGATGCTGTGATTGTGGGGTCCCTTTGTTAAACAGTTTCTGCTTGGCTTGTCTCATCAAGGGACCCTGACCTCTGATTTATCCTTGTTCACGTTGTGCTTCTTTGTAGTTTTCATATTGAATTGATAGTCACTTATGGCGATATGTTTTGAGTGTTTGGGTTTGTTTTTTAACATCCTTATAAAAACAAAGCACAGGTAATTTTAGTAGAAGAGATGCTGTGTGTGAGGATAACTGATGCTGCCTTCATCTTAGAGACGGGGGGCAGCTAGGAAAAATAGAAAACCTTCACCTGTCTTCCTGTTTGGAGAAGTTAAAATGGCTACCTTTTTGTTTGCTTCCTGTTGCTGCTTTAGAGCAAATACTGCTCAGTAAAATTACTCATTTTTTTTTCTCATGCCCCATGCCCTGCTGTTCAGCACATTCCCCCCCCCCCCCAACTAAGCAGCAGCTGTTGGGAACTGTTGGGACATGTTAAGTCAACTTACACACAAGTATATATGGTATAGGGTTAGACTGGAGAAATCAGCCATGTTGAGATGGGCTTGTGCAAATTGGTGTCAATTAAGCTGTTTCTGCCCAATGTTGCATATACACAACAGGGATCAAATGTGTACACCTGTGGGCTGGGCAGAAATGAGTTAAACAGTGTGAAATTGCAGGAGAGAAATAGTTCAGTTGGCAACTCCTCAGACTTTTGCTTGTCTACAGTATATTTGTTTGCTTGCTGACGAAAAGGGACTTAGGGTTGCATCATTGCCTTGTTGGGGGACTGTTTGTAACTAGAGCATAAGTCAAGTTTTCAGTGTTTGGAGAACAGCGCTGTGCATCTCTGGCCTTGAATAATTTTCAAACTGCATAAAGCATTTAAGACTGTTTTTGTTGCAGTGTCTGGATTTCAGTCTTTTTCGCTGGAAAAATGAGCTACCGACTGTAAAAATAAAATAAAAATCTAACAAGCGAACTTGGAACAGCTGATCTGAGTATATTCCCGTGCCAACTGCTTTGATCATTAAGTAGTCAAGCAGAGTTTGTTAACAAAGCTTGAAGGGTCATAATTTGTTGAACTCCTGCAGCCTTGACAATTGTAGCCATGGAGAGAAATTAATTGGATTTTATTATTTTCTGTTCCAGAGAGGGTGCATGTGTATGAGGATAAGAAGGAAGCTTTGCAAGCTGTTAAAATGATCAAGGGTTCACGATTTAAAGCTTTCTCAAACAGGGAAGACGCAGAGAAATTTGCCAAGGGAATCTGCGATTATTTCCCATCTCCAAACAAACCTTCCTTATCCTTGTCTCCCGTGAAAGTTTGTTCAGCATTTAACAGAGGTAAGTGGAGGCTTAAACCCACTTCAGTGCTCACTTAGTTAGGTGGCTTCTAGGAAGTTGCAGTGTGCCAGAGTCAGATCCATCATTCTGTCTCAGGAATGTTGAAACTGACCAACAGCAGCTCTCCCAATGTTTCAGACAGGACCTGCATTTTCCAGGGATTGAACCTTCTAGTTTGGAGCCCATTGCAATTTAGGCTAAGTGCTGTCACCTCTGTTGTCTGTTCTGCTTTTAAAAAATATGCTGGGGGGATGTGCATTCCTAAAAAATTCTGCCTCCCTGACAGCTGCCTTGTAAACCGCCTTGGGCATCTGTTTTCCACAGTGGAAAGATGGGGTAGAAATCTTTTAAATAAGTAATAAGTGAAAATATCTTGAATATTTTTGATTTAAAAATTAGTGGAAAGCACCAAATGCACATTTTTCTGTCTTGGTTGAAGAAGATAGTAGATTTGCTAGAACCTGTCAGTTCCCTTCATTAGAATAAATCTTGTCACAAATGCAGTGCAATTTTTATTTTGATAGATGGTCTGTGTTCTCCTGAGATGGAAACCATTAGCAAAGAGAGAGCCAACAGTTACAAAAGTCCTCGTACTCAAGATCTTACTGCCAAACTCCGGAAAGCTGTTGAGAAAGGAGATGTGTCTGTGTTCTTGGAACTTGTCTGGAGTAATCCTCGCTATCTCATTGGCTCAGGAGACAATCCAACAATCGTACAGGTAAAGAAACTGCTCTTTCTCATCCTCATGCATGAATTCGTACTCCCTTCCCTCTTTGTTCTGAACCGTGGTTGTACAGTGAACAGTGTATGTTAGTGGGAACAGGAAGTTAGCGTTCACTGTCCCTTCTAGCCTGTCTTCTTGCCTGTCTATTAAAGCAAAAGACATACAGTAATTGCAAGAAGCTGCGTGCCTGCTGGCTTGGTTAAAGCAAGAGACATGTTGTGCACCTGTTATGAACATAAACAAAGGAAATGGGGCATTGGGGGTGCGGAAATATGGTTCCCTCTTATCTGTAGTTTCCAATATCCCCGGGGGTGACAAGAACACATCTCCTGCAGATATCGGGCCCACCAGTACTAAATTTTTGAAACTCTGGATCATAGTGGTTGGGTTCTAGCTTTTTAGATTTGCTGGCTGTGCATTTGCGGCTATAGAGTTGTCAACTTAGTATTACGCAGCATTTCTCAATGTGTGCTCCTTGGAGCCCTGGGGCCCCTTGAGAACATTGTGAGGAGTGCTTTGTGAGGGCTCTAGAGGTGAAAAGGTTTGAGAACTGCTGATATAAAGGATCTTTAGCTTGGAAAGCCAACCCTTAAATGTGCATGTTCAGAAAGTTAATTTCTAGTTGACCTGACTTTAGCAGACTCATTTTGCTGCCTTAAGTTTGCATGTTATTGTGTGAATATATAAAGTTTCAAAACCAGTTTTATGTCTGATTACTCTTTTCTGCAAAGAAAGCTTCTACTGGAACAGCATCCCAACTTTTGTTGACATTGAGAAGTTTAAGTTTAGATTTCCTGTATGGTGAAGGTGTTGTGTTTTTTTTAGGAAGGCTGTAGATACAACGTGATGCATGTAGCAGCCAAGGAGAATCAACCTGGTATCTGCCGGTTGCTGTTGGACACCCTGGAAAATCCAGAATTTATGCGGCTAATGTATCCAGATGATGACGCGGTCATGTTGCAGAAACGTATCAGATATATTGTGGACCTTTATCTTAACACACCAGATAAAATGGTGAGTGTTAGAAGTAAAGCAGGCATTCAATGAGAACAGGATACAAGGGGCCTTCATTATCCGCGGCGGTTCCATTCCCAGAACCCCTGCAGATAAGGAAAATGCATAATTCTGGGAAACTGGGAATTATCCGGGGAATTCTCCAAGGCTTCCCCAGGCATCAGAATGCCTTAAGGCAATAAAAGCATCACTTTCGCTTTTGCCCCAAAAATGGAGGTGCCAGCTTGCAGAAAACCTAGAAGGGCCATTCTGAGGCCTGCTTCTGTGGGCCCAACCAGAGCTGAGCTCTGGTCAGATTTGGAGGGTTCACGTGGACCTGGGGGGAGCGACTTCGGCATCTGTGAATGTTGAATCCATGGATTATGCAGGTCCACTGTATTTTAAAAACTGTATTCAGGATCCAGAATTGCTGGTTGATATGTTTGCTTTTTCCTGTTTATCTAAATTGAAAAAGAAATAAATAAAAGTTACAAATAAGGCATGCAATGAAAGCAAAATATTTTGAAAACAAATGTTTAGGATCTAGAGCTGATAAGTTTGCTTTTTCCCTATTTTTCTGTGTGAAGGCCTGAAATCTGCTCTTCAGTGCAATGAATTCTCAGAGCAGAAAGCGATATTAAAAATCAAAACATTGAAAGAAGAGTGCAAGATGATTCAGCAGCTTTCTTTTAAGAGAATAATATGGGCTGAACTCCATGTTTCCTAGCATTTAAACTTCCTTAAGAAAACCTATAATAGTCCCTGTTAGTGGGCCCTCTATAAATGTGGAAAACGCCAAACAGGAATGAATTCCATGCTCATGGGGTTACAACAAAGAATGTTTTGTAGATTGAATATAACCTTGCTTCTGAAGGACTTATTGCCCACAGCAGAGATTCGTTACTAGGCCTTGGTCATTGGGGTGGTTCCCAGAATGACTACTCCTATTGGTATTAAGTATCAGGCCATCATAGGACGTTAAAAATTAAATACCAGCACTTTTAAATGAGCCCGGAAACAAACTGATAACCTGTGCAGCCTCTGCAGCACTTTTATGTTTATGGTATGTATTTATCAGAAACTAACTTTTATGTAGATTTTTTTAGGAGGGGCATTGTTAATGAATTAAAGTGAGAGATTTCATGTGAAGCATATTCACTCCAAATCCGTCTCATTTAGTTATTTGCTATTGCTTTTAATTGAGAAGCTCACGGTCAGGTCATGATCTCACCAGAGGTCAAATCCTGAGAGCCTAGCAATGAGCATGCAGGCACTTGAAAATACACACACACACCCCTTTGGATGGCAGTGTTATCACGTGGATGTGCTTCCTTTTGTAGGGATTTGATACCCCACTGCATTTTGCATGCAAGTTTGGGAACCCAGATGTGGTCAGTGTCCTTGCCTCACACCCTGACATTGTAAAGAACCCAAGGAACAAGTATGATCAAACTCCAGCAGATGTAAGTGCCTTTTAAAATGCATTTTGACTATTGTTGACCTGCCTAAATAGGACTCTTCTTTTTCTTTAGTGCCCTGTCTAATCATTTTCTGCAATGTGAGCTAGCAGAACCACCTCAGAATAACCCAGTCATTCTGAAATGGTCTGGACCTAATAATTAGACTGATGGCACAGGGCCCAATCCTGTCCAACTTTTCAGCTCTGGTGTAGTCACAGTGTAGCCTCATGGTAGGGGAATGCATGTTCCCATATCTTAAGAAGACTCCAGTGACTGCCCCTCCACCACAGGATGCAGCACACAACCCACTGTTACAACTGCGCCAGCAATGGACAATTGGATAGGATTGGGTCCACAGTCAGGTAGCACTGCTATGGTTTGAGGGGTTGAATAAGGATTTTGCTGGTATGAAAGGAAAGGAGCAACAGGAATGCTTTTCAAAACAACACAAGATGCTTCCTTTACCAGGTCAGATTACACTGTGTAACAAAATTTGAACAGTTGCATGTTGATGTGAATATTTTGATGTTTCTTTATTAATTTTGATGCAAAGATTTCAGGAAAAGCCACTATTTTTGGCTTAACATCAATAGTTTCACCACAATTTATGCTATGCAGTTGTATTAGATGTGTATTATAATGCATTTAGCGATAAATAAAATCACAAAGTCAAAGATAACTAAAAAAGTTTTGATGATACCGAAAAACCACCTCTGAATTGTATAAGAAACATTAAAAATTCAATGTAAACAATTTTTTTGTTACTTAGTGTTATTTGTCCTTATAACCTAGGGTTAGAGAGTTGTTGGGTCTCTTAGATCTCAGTTGGTGATCTAATTAATGAGCCATTTTTAACTGAGGATACCAAGAATTGAACCAGAGACATTCTGTATGCAAAGCCTGCTCCCTGTTCTGGGAGCAAATGAGATGTATGTGGCAAATGGGTCAAGGAAAGAGACTCTTTTTGTCTTCCTAGATTAGCAGACCTTGTCCATGGCAAGCATGTCTTGGGAATTGCTTTTGTTTGCCACAAGCAAAAGCAGTTGGAGGTACCTATAGTGATAAAACCTGCCTGTCTTTGAAGCAAGTGTGAATCAATCCTGGGGCAGAACAGAAAGGTAGCTGGTGCTCAGCTTTGTGACAACTGCTGTCATAAAGCCAATACTGCTTGTATTAGAAAGCAGTCTTGTCCCTTTGCATTGCTGAGAATTGTTTAAATTCAGTATGGCAAGTCATTAAAACACTCAACATGAATAGATGCTGGCTGTGGATGTGAGGAAATGCTTGTTTTTCTCTCAACCAAGTGGAGTACAAAATAAGTCTTGTGTGTTCTGTTAACTAATGTCTTTTCCTCTTTTTCTTTAAACAGGTAATTTGTGAAAGGAGCAAAAATAAATCTGCAGGTCTGAAAGAAAAAATTGGAGAATACCTGGCAGGTTTGTGTCTAATTCAATTTGGTTGTGTTTAAAGCCATTCCAAACTGCCATCCCAAACTGTGGTGTCATTGTGTAATTTCCCAGTTGGACAGTCCTGGTGAGCAAATGATATGCATAATTTTGGGTCACTGGGGTGAAAAGAACATCAAATAAGGGCCCAATCCTATCCAACTTTTCAGTGCTGGTGCAACCGTGCCAGTGGGGCATGTGCTGTATCCTACAGTGGGGAGGCAGTCATGGAAACTTCCTCAAGATGAGGGAACATTTCTCCCCTTACCTTGAGGCTTCATTAGTGCTGGAAAGTTGGGTAGAATTGGACCCTGAAGCGTGTTACCTGTCGGCGTGGAAACTTTGAGTGATCTAGTATTGAGCAAAGCTGTGTTTATGCAGTGACTTTTAATTAAAAGTTAAACAAACCTGTTTTGGAATTTGTAAACACATGGTGGTCAGTATTTAAGCATATGTTAAACCAGTCCTAAGATCTTAATGTTGCTTCAAATTATTTGCAATCCAGGCCAGTGCTACGTGCCGCTCTTCCGAGCCGAAGATAACGCCTCCGCACCTGTGATTGGAGCACCTTGGTCACCTGATCAGACAGACAGTAGCCCACAAGCTTCTTTACCCAGATATCTTGGCAGCCCTAAAGATCCTGTCTTGACAGTTAGGGCTTATGCAGGCCCAATGAGCCCCTCCAAGGTAACAGAAGCCAAATTCTGGCCCAGTCCTCTTTGCAGCATTACTTAGTACACTCCTAAACTCACATTGGTATGGTGCAGATGTGTGCTGTATAGCAGACTTCAGGGTGAATTGAGAAGCCCAGATGTGCTTGCTTCACACTTGGGTATTGTCATTGCCTCTCTTTGCATGCAAATTATCTCCTCCCACTCCCCCGCCCCAGATCTGGGTTTCACATTCATCTTTCTCGACTCAAGCTAAAACAAACCCTGATGAAAATCAGGTTCTTGTCCTGAGTTAAGAGCATACCTGGATTAAATTAAGTTTGACTTGATTGCAGTTCAGTCTGCAAGACCAACCTTCATGGAAAAGAACAACATAAATCTGTGCTGTTAGAATAGTGGGAAGCACAGCTTTCAGATTAGTAGCTTACCCCTTCCCCCAAACTCTGATTTGCTGTCTGCTGCCTTTTGAACATCCTCATCAATGCTGGGCTCTCAAAGGAACTTAGGAACACCATTCTGATTTGTTACCTGTGTGGGTAACAGTTGCATAGCACTATAACTGTAGGAGAGGGAAGGGTAAAGCTATCTATGGTCTTGAAGCTCGGTTTTGATCCTTGGCTATTCCGTTGGAACTGGGCATAAATGATTTTGCTTTGGGGTCGATCTCCATACATAACAGGAGCTTGCTTGCAAAGGGCCCAGTTCTATCCAACTTTCCAGCACTGGTGCAGCCATGCCAGAGGGGCGTGTGCTGCATCCTGTGGTGGTGGGGGGGGCAGTCATGGAGGCCTCCTCAAAGCAAGGGAACGTTTGTTCCTTTACTTTGGGGCTGCATTGACGCTGGAAAGTTGGATAGGATTGGACTCCAAGTTGCAAAGGACGCTGATGTGGCACTTGTGTTGCAGTTAACAAATCTTCCCCAAGGTACCTTCCGTAGCCATTTAAGCCAGCACCTCATTGGCTCACAGAGAACTTAATTGCCTTTCAGTGTCGCAATACAAGCAAAACAAAACATAGCTCAAGTAAATAATTGCTTTAGTCAGATGTGGAAAAAGTATGTGGAATGCATCAGCTCTCCAACACTGGTTTTTTTTCTCTATCGCTAGGTACAGACTAAACTTAAAATGCTATTTTTAGCATTTTAAAATGTACTGTACGCTGTCTCTGACACTTTTAAATAGAAAAGGCAGAGAATAACTCTTGAAATTAAAAAAATAAAAAACGTCTCTACCAATCACACTACATTTGTGATTTACTACAGTGGAACAATTACACAAAACCACGGGTTTTATTCCACTGTGTAAAACAAAGAGGCATATAAGAACCTTGACTGCAGACTGAGTTTATTTAAAAAGTTATCGGCGTTATTGTCTGTTATGAACTTTTCTAATTAAACTCATCAGGTTTAAGCCTCCTTCTGATGTTTATATTCTAAAGAAGTATTAAGATTTAAAGCTTAATACTTCTTAAAGTATTCTTAAGTATAATATTTAAAGGGAGATATTTAAAGCTTTTTTTGCTGATTTATTTCATCATCTTTTGAATCTAAATAATCTGTATCATTTTTCTTATGTTCTTGAGTTACCGAGGTCTGCAACTTTCTGCATATCTGTTTGCCAGAAATGTGAAAAGGAATATATTTAAGAGACAGCAGAAAAAAACAAATTGCTTCATTTCTTCAACATCTTTCTTATTGTCAATACTCTCCTAAAAATACCATTCTACAATACTAAATTCAGATGCTTGTATGGCTGATAAAATACTGTTGAGGAAAAGGATGATGATTTAGCCACTTTCCAGTGTTTCTGTTGCTGTCCTCAGGGGCAGTCCAGGGGAAATAGCTCCGTTCCAGGGAGTATGCTGCCCAATGAAACCAGATGTAACTATCAGCTTACAGATAGAACCTATATGACCGAGGACCCTTCTGATGACTGTAGTGTAGGTGTGCTGGTTCCTCAGTTGAAAAAGTAACTTGAGAAGTTCATCTGCTCTTCCCACACCAGTGCCACCCCTTCCAGAAACTGGGATAGCGCTATGTGGGAAGTAGTCATTCTGTTGACTCCTCCTATATGGCCCAGAGCTTCTGGTGTTATCTTTGTGGCATGGGAATGGGCCATGCTGTAGGTGCTTCTGCACAGTGAGAACAGCAGCAGAAGAGACCCTAAGCATATGGTTCCCAGACCTAACTGGCTTATGATGCCCCCGCAGCCTCTTCTTCCCGGCTAAGCAAGGTGCAGTCATCTTCAATCTCACAAGATCTAAGATAGCAGCACCCAAATCTCACAAGATTTCACCAGAAGCTCTGGGCCATATAAGAGGAGTCCACAGCATGGCTGTTTCCCACATAGTGTTACCCCATTTTCTGGAAGGGGTGGCACTGGTGTGGGAAGAGCAGATGGACTTCTCAAGTTACTTTCTCAATGGACACCAGCACACCTACACTACACTACACTACAACCAGCACGCCTACACTGCAGTCATCAGAAGGGTCTTACAAGATTTGGGCGCCACCATCTTGAATCTTGTGAGAGTTTATGAAACCCAAGATGGCGGTACCTGGGAAGACGGATAAGAAGGGCCTCTGGAGACATCCCATGCTGCCCTTGTGAGTGTGCTGTGACACTGTAAGAGGTCACAGCGCACAGTATGGGAACCCCTGCCCTATGCCATTTGGGTTGGGTTATTGTTGGGTAGGTGTTTCTAGGTCACTCCAGTGATGCTAACTCCCAATTACAGTGTCAATTGAATGTGTTTCTCTAAAGGCAGAAGACTTCCGCAGGCTTTGGAAGACTCCACCTCGAGAGAGAGCAGGGTTGTTTCACAATCTCAGGAAATCTGATCTGGAAAGAGGAATTGAAAGAGTTGGAAGGTATTTAACAGGCTTAAAGCATGGAACAGGCAGAACATTCTTGTTTAGTTACTGAAAAATGATAAGCTCACATAGTATTAAACAACAAGGACATACTGCCTTGTGCTGGGGCAGCATCACAATTGCCCAGGGAGCCTCTCTCCCTGAGGGCATGTTTTTTTTGGTTTCCATCAGGAGTCCAGTGAATCCGTTCTTCCCAGTGAGCGGAGGTAATGCTGTTTTCTGTTACTAGGTTGGCAGCACTGAGAGATTTAATGAAGAACATAATTTTCTTTTGTTTGTACTTTCACTGCCACCTGACCCTCTTTCTATGCTGCATGGCTTATAAATGTGTTGCAGAAGTGATAGTGGTTCTCGTAAGGTGGGGGACTTGACCATGAAATGTGGGCACCTATGTATTTTCCAGTTGCATTTTAAAAGAATGTTTTCTAAGTTCTCTTAACCCTTGCTGTTGCTTTTTCTCATGCAGTACTTATTTGCTTACTTATTTTGTGTGATGCACGAGATGGGCATCTAATTTTTCTTCAAGGTGTAATGGGGAACTGGAATAACATTTTTTGGAGTAAGACAGTGGTTCCCAAATTTAGCTGGGTCACAATATCCCCACAGCCTCTCCTTCCTAGTTCAGTCAGGTGCTGCCATCTTGGATCTCATGAGATCCAAGATGGCAGCACCCAAATCTCACAAGATTTTGTGAGATCCTGTATGGTGGCACCCATATATAATGGGATTTGGGTGCCACCATCTTGGGTTTTGCAAGATCCAAGATGGGAGTGCGTGGGGAATTGGTAAGAGGTAACATCCAGCAGCACCCCTGTAAGAGTGCCACAACGCCCTAAGGCATCGCAATGCACATTTGGGAATCTATGGGTAGGTGTTTCCCCTTGATAGTCACACTTCAAGCTGGGAAGTCTACCAAACAATTTAATCAGCAGTTAAACCATGGTGAAGCCTCATGGGCTTATAGTATACAAAATTAGGTTGTCAAAAAGTTTTTTTTAAAAAAATATGCATGTATGATTTGTGGGCTGGCTGGTTTTAAAACATGTTCAATAAGCTTGTTGTCATATTACTTTTCTAATGTCTTCACAAATGATCCGTTCTATCTTATTTATTGCAGGGAGTTAGCTCATGAACTGGGGTTCCCGTGGGTTGAATACTGGGAATTTCTGGGCTGTTTTGTTGATCTGTCTTCCCAGGAGGGGTTGCAAAAACTTGAAGACTACCTGAGTCAACAGGAAATGAGCGATAAAGCTCAGCAAGAAACAGGGGAGAATGAAACCCACAACAGATACAAAACTCCCCAGCTTTCTGGTAAAGGCAAATAACACTGTGTAACACAAAACATTGTTTATGTTGAATTTTTATGTTTCTTATACAATTCAGAGGCAACAGTAACCTTAGTTTCTTTGTATCATTAAAACTTTTTAAGTTATCTTAAATTTTGTGTTTCTATCCTGTTGCTTAATGCATTATAATACATGTCATCGAATACATTAAAAATTGAAATGTGATTAATGATAACGCTTGGTAATTGTATAGGTCACTTTTTGTAGCCACCAGAGTACTCCAAGGTGATGGAACATTTTTCTTAATCATTTGGAATACAGATTAAGCTACTAAATTCTCCTCTTTTTCCCAAGGGCAGGTCCATTCCTTGGGCACAGTTGGATACACTAAGGGCCTGAGCTGGAGTGCCACTGCTAGTTTACATATTTTGCAAGTAGTAGGCCTAAACTTTGATGTCATACTCCTTGTAGGGGGCCTCTCCTCCTCATGTTGAGCCTTTCTATTACTTGGGGTGATTGAGCTAGCTTAATTCCTCCAGAGTAGTCAGGATCTTCATTACCCCTTGAAAATGTGAATGTAACATACGCATGGTGGTGTTGCTGGTTGCTGAGTCTCTTAAAACATACCTTAAAGGTTTCAAATTGAACACCACAATTGCTGAAATTCTGATCACTACATCTAGAGCCAGCAGACTAGAAATGATCTGCTGCCAACTGCTGTATTCATTTGCTTTGCAGTCAGATACCAGCATTGTAAAAGGAGTGTCAGCTTTGGTTCGCCGGAGACTTTGTTAAAGACTTGCCCCTTTTAAAAACTTTTTTTTCCTGTACACAAGTAATTATTATCATTATTATTATTATGTGTGCAGATTTTGTGGAGAAAAGGTTCAGAGACAAGACTACAACAAGACAGCAGTTGAGATGGGCACCATACCAGCTCCAGCAATCAGTGCCACCCGGAGTTGGTACCAGTGTGCCAAACCAGCATAAGGAGGGTCACTGCTATTCTGAATAGCATACACTGGGTGAAGCGTAACAGTGTGGGGAGGAGGAGTGAAGCACCACAGGTGACGTGGGAGGGGGAGAAAACTCACCTGTGTGGTTTGCATATTGTATTTAAGTAAAGTCTGCTTCATACAAACGGCTATTTTGTGTTGCTTTTGTAGGTAAAGGCAAAAAAAGTTGTAATTCCATCTCTGTTGGAGCATTTCTCGATGATGATGATATGAGTTTGGAAGAAGTAAAGAACCGACAGAACGCAGCTCGGAATTGTAGTCGAGCAACTACATCCAGCGAGCCAACCATTGATGATCTTGGGAGCTCAGAGTGTGACATTCTGTCCCTTGGGCATGCTGGGAGCATCATAGAAACAGCAGGAGCCACTGAGAGGCACTCTGAGAAAGGGGTTTCTGCTAGTAAGAATGGATTTTGTAGCCCTGTGGCCAGTGAGAGGACAGTGAGCCCGCCTGGGAGGCATGCGGCTGGAGGAGGGCAAGAGTGCCTTCTCCCTCCAGTTTCCAATTTAATGGAAGAATTTGAAAAATTGTCGTGTCAGAATCAGACGGCAGCAGGCGAGTGTTCAGTTGGGAAGCCAAACCAGTCCCCCACACCAAGTGACAGTGAGAGAGTTCAGGGGGAAAGTACAAGGCAACTTCGGAAACCCAAGGAACACCTGACCTGCTCACCGCTTCCCAAAGCAAGTGGGAAGGCAGAGGATACAAAACAAAGGACAGATGAGAAAACGCCACTAGAAGCAGGGAGAGCGTCTGTGGAGACGGAAGGCTGGAGTGAAGAAAGCAGGCAGCCTTGCCCCTCCAAACTGCAGTCTGAGACAGCCCCTCAGTGTCTTCTAAGGACTTTATCATCAAAAAGAAGATCCAAGCAGCTGTTTCTCTTAGGGTACAACATGCATTGTAGCTTCATGAACTTACCTTTTGTTTTGTGTATTCCACAGCAGAATTTTTTTTAAACTTTGATGAGACTTTTACATTTTAAAAAAACTTCAACAAGAACATGGTCTGGGTTGTGGAGGCCCTTGTTCTTAATGTACAGTGCGTTAAGAAGCTCTTGATATAAATAGTAGTGAAACCCTGACCCTGAGTTGTTTCACACATCACAACTTCCAGACAGGACATCACTTCCATGTGGGAAAAACACAATTATGCTTCCTGCAGCTGAATCAGAATGATTAACTGCTCTTCCCAATACATGTACTCTATATGTACTTATGGCAGATTTGTTTGTCCCGTGTGACACGTACACTACTTTTCTACCTGGAATTGATACCTATATAGGAGAGTGTGATGTAAAGGGCTCTGTGGTGAACTAAAATGCTCAAGGGCAAAGAACACTCTGGTGGTGACTCCTGCATGTGAGATGTGGGGAGTCTCCTTGGTAGTCAGCAGAACAGTATGTTTGGGGTAGTTCCCCCAGTCAGCTAGTCCACATGGAATTAAGAGTGAGGAAGCAGTTAGGATGCCTTCCAGTGATCTGCCAATTGAACATCAACTTCCATATTGTTACTGGGCATGCACTAGAGAGTCGGGCATTTAGCAAACTGGGAGATCTCTACAGGCTCCCTAGGGGGGCAAGTACAGGCCCCCTTCCCCCTATATTCACTGCTCCGGTATCCATGGTTCCAGTTATCAGCTGTCCTCCATGCACATTAACTTTGTTTTGCTTCTTACTGGCGAAGCCAAGCACAACATAAGCCTGCAAGCTTATAGAACGACACGCAGGCAGGCAGCCGGAATGCTGAAAGAGACTAAGCACAAGAAGCTTCCTCTTAACATCTGAATGCTCTGGCTGTACATCTGGCATCTAGACTGCCTGCATGTCGTTCTAGAAGTTTGCATGTTTACACTTTTCTGTAAAAAGAAGAGACATTTTTATTTGGCATCACCAGTAAGAAATAAACGGGGGCGGGGGGAAGGCACAATGAACTGTGGATAACTGAATCCACAGGAGGACCCTGGAATGTGTATCTCATGAATAGGGGGGGGGGTGTCTGTATAGTTAAGAACTGGGGCCAGTTCCAAGTGTGTGATATGGGAGGCTGTTTCTATAGCTGCAAAAACCTCAAGTAATCACCTGCAGCAGACAGTTGGGTGTTATTTGGTCCGTGGAAGAACTGTTGAACATTTGATGATTGCAGCAGCAATATTGCAGCTCAGGCACTGGAGCCAGACCTGTCATATCACTGCCCCACCTCATATGCAGTACTCTTTCAGAGAACACCATTTCCAGGCTCATTTGAGTTATCTGAATTAGCTCTGAGCAGAGAAGAAACTGTCTTGCCTGCACACTGAGCTCCTCTGTTTTTGTGCACATGTCATTGAGGGGAACAATAGATGCAGGCTGAACATACTGACTCCCTGGTGCCTGTGGAGTGGGATTGTTCAACCCTGTTGTCTACAACTGCTTGAATGGCTGGTAGGGGGAAGTGGCTACAGTCTTTAGAATACGGTTCAGTAGAGGGGCTGAACCTCATCTGCTGGTTCAGTGGTTCTCAAACTTTTTAGCTTCCAGACCCACTTTTTAAAATGGCACTATATCATGACACACAAAGCTTTATGAGACTTTAGAAGAAGGTGGTCTAGAAAGAAATAACATTTTTATTCATTTATTTATAAGTAATATTTTATTTGCATTAAAGTATTGCAATATTTATTTGCAAAAAAACTTGCTCCGTTTCTCTTAAGCCTTGAGGAGCTTAGTTATGTGACCCAGACTTCACCTGCCCCCACTACCTGTCATTGATGGGGAAAGAAATACCAGAAAAAAGAGGCTCAAGCATTTTCATCTCCATATATTGACCCAAGCTTGCAAACTGCAGGAACTCACCTCTTTGCAGGGCAGTTAGCAGCTATCTGCTTTTTGAATAACCTCAGAACTTGAGGCAATTAGTTATCTGATCTTTCCATCACCTGAGTTTTCATTGGTGGCTCTGTGGTACCCACCAGAACTTGGGTTACGACCCACCAAGTTGGTCCTGACCCACTCTGTTAGACCATTTCTACCTAATGTTGCATATCTGCAACAGGGACCGAATATGTACACCTGTGGCCGGGCAAAAAAGGGGTTAAACTGCTCTGGATCATTGGGCAGGCAGAAGACTCCAGTCACCGTCCTCTTCTACTGATGAATGCATGTTAAGACATGGAAAAAGCATTGCTGCATCCACCTTGGAGCATGGGTGAGCTACTTGCAGAGCTGCCTCCCTAATCACATTCCCTTATTCTTCCTAGGGAGCAGCCATCGAAGTTGGACAACGATGTGTTGAATGCGCTACAAGGCATAGAGTTTGACTCACAAAGATACCCTACTCTGTCTAAGTGGAAGATGTCCGTACAGTCCTACCCTTCTTCTGAACGGCAAAGGTAGTATCTCTGGGGGTTCAGTTCCACGGGCCCCCCACACAGATGCCAGGGGTTGCTTTGAGAAATGCTTAAAACAGTTGAAATAAGTTATAAGGTTCCCCACCTTCACACTGCAAAATTGCTCCATGTTCAGAGCTGCACAGCATCTTTGCACCCCCGGAAGTCACTTCTGGGTTGCGCAACAGTGTCTTGGTCCTGTCTCGCCCCAGAATGGGTCACGTGATGCATTCTGGGTGAGCCGGGACCAAGCAAGGCAGCTCATGCAACTTGGAAATGGTGAGTGAAATCCACAGATGCTGGACCCAGAGATCCCACAGTCTGACTGTACTCTGATTTGGTAATAAGAGTTGAAAACAAGCTGTTGTGGACTGCTGAGTGTGCTCTGCTGAAGGGGTGTTGCTTGTCTCAAGGGGAAGGCCTGGTCTGTGGCTCACTGTGTCTGTGACGTGGAGACATGGCACTGTGTTAAAGAACTGCTGGCCCAACACATTTGGCTGAGTATACTTTAGAACCAAGGAAACTGTGAGTGGGGGCAGCAAGTGTCCGTTCCAGACAGGAGCTTTTCTCTTCCCTGCCTGGAGGCAGAACTGGGACATTTTGCATGGAAATAAATACAAATGAGAACTTGGAATGAGTGCTTAGCATTAAAACACAGATCACTGCTTTCTGCCTTTCAGATCATGAAATTGCAAAAACCAAACCATTTTCAAATACCCCGACACATGAGGTCTCATGTCCCCTGTTCTGTATTAAGCATCCATCTCTTTGAGGTTCTAGCAGTAGATCCCGTTTGTCCATCTTTGGTCATTGCCCTGACATAAAAATGGTTTACCTTTTTATCCTCCCACCCCAGTTGGTCAAGTCCAGCACTGAAAGGAAGGTTCAAATCTCAGATGGCTCCCAGCCCATCAAGTGGACCAGCATACTTCAGCCCAGGAAAGAACAGTCCAGTCTTCAAGAGCCCAGGGAAGTACAGCACGGCTGCTGTGGGCTTCTCTCCAGAACTGGTGAGTCCTGGGCGCTACACACCAGCATACGTGAACCAAATTCTGTTCTCCAAACAGCATCCATTTTCAGGACAGTCCACTCACTAGAACACAACTCCCTTTTGTAGGAACTGCTGTTTAAGTATTTTAAAGTGAAGAAAAAATTAAGAGCATTGAAACATGGCTGTAGTGTGTCCCTGATCCTTTTTTTGTTTCTTTCCATGGTACAACGGCTGCGTGCAGAGAAGGGCTTCATTCCATTGACCATAGATTGTTGTTGACTTGTAGAATACTAACAGGGTGCGTGTGCGTGTGCGTGTGCGTGTGTGTGTGTGTGTGTTTTAAAACAGACAGATTTATTGAACAGTAATCCTGAAACAATCCCCTAAAAATGACTGTGGCTGAAAAGGACCTTTCAGAGACACATCATCTTCACCAGTCCGCCTACACTGCCCACCTGTAGCCTCAAGATGGATGGCAGGTTTTTGTGTCAGTCTCCGTTGTGTCAATCTCCATTGAAGTTGCTTTTTTCCAGTCCAAATGAGGAGTACACAGGCAGCAAGTGTATGGATGACTCTATGATCTGATTAGAGCTGGTTTGAAAAAGCAGCAGCTGTACATTTTAGTGTCCTTGGTTGAAACTGTATGAAAAGCTAACAATAGAAGTTAATGAACTTACAGTTTTATGTCTCAAGAATCCTCCCCTTATCATGGGTAGATTATGCAATTCTAATTCACAAGCACATCAGTAGCACAAATGGTCTGGTTTACTACTGTTGTCATGGGAACAAATAACCTCACAGCTGGTTCCTTGGTCAAAGTCTCTAATCTAGTGGAGATGAGTGATTCCACTAGGACAGGCTTGGGCGAAGCCTGACCCAAGGGCTAAATTCATCCCTCTGATGACCAGGACGCTTCATTCCAGAGCACCGCATAAGAACAGCCCCACTGGATCAGGCCATAGGTCCATTTATTCCAGCTTCCTATATCTCACAGTGAACCACCAATGCCTGAGGGAGCGCACAAGACAATAGACACAACCTGTATCCTGGTGCCCTCCTTTGGATCTGGCATTCTGAGTTAACCCACTTCTAAAATCAGGATACACATCATGGCTTGTAACCCGTGATGGACTTCTCCAGAAATTTGTCCAATTCCCTTTTCAAAGCATCTAGGCCAGATGTCATCACCACATCCTGTGGCAAGGAGTTCCACAAACTACATGCTGAGTAAAGAAACATTTTCTTTTCCCTGTCCTAACTCTCCCAAAACTCAATTTTAGTGGATGTCCCCTGGTTCTGGTGTTGTGTGAGAGGGAAAGAGCATCTCTCTATCCACACTATTCTTCCCATGCATAATTTTGTATGTCTCAATCATTTCTCCCTTCAGGCGCCTCCTCTAGACTACAGAGCCACAAATGCTGTAGCCTTTCCTCATAAAGAAGGTGCCCCAGCCCAGTAATCATTTTGGTTGCTCTCTTCTGCACCATTTCCACAATATTCTTTTTGAGATGTGGCAACCAGAACTGGACACAATACTCCAGGTGTGGCCTTACCATCGATTTGTACAATGGCATTATAATATTAGCCACTTTATACTCCATACCTTTTCTAATGATCCCAAGCATAGATTTAGCCTTCTTTACTGCTGCTGCACATTGGGTTGACACTTTCATCAACCTGTCCACCACCACCCCAAGATCTCTCTTCTGATCTTTCACAGACAGCTCTGATCTCATTAGCCTAAATGTGAAGTTTTGATTTTTTTGCCCCAGTGTGCATTAGTTTACACTTACTTACTTTGAAATGCACCTGCCGTTTTGCTGCCCATTCTCCCATTTTGGAGAGATCCTTTTGGAGCTCCTCACAATCTCCTCTGATCTTCACCATTCGATAAAGTTTGGTGTTATCCGCAAACTTAGCCACCTCCCTGCTTAATCCTATCTCTAGGTCAGGGCTCGGCAACCTTAAACACTCAAAGAGCCATTTGGACCCATTTTCCGGAGGGGAAAAAACCTCAGGAGCCACAAAATTGATATCTAAAATGAAGATAATACTGCATATATAGTTTTTTTTCACCTTTATGCTCTTATAGGTCCCATTTTAATAATGTAGTCCCCGCTTGTAGCTTTTAGTTAGTTTTGTCATATATTTTTGTCCTGTGTTTTCAGACGCCTGGTCCTCTATGGTGTTTTCCCTGATTCCAAGGCCATTCTCTGCCTGGAGAATTAGGTCCACTTTAAGCAAATTAGCTCCCCTTCTTTCCCCCAACAAATGACCCTGGTTCTGCCCTGCAGTTCTGCTGGACCCCTGTATGGCGGTTATGACATCTGCTTATCTTACATGGATACTAAAGAACTCCCCCCACCTTCCAGAGGCACCCTGCTGGAAGGAAAAAAGGACACAGACTCCAGAGAAGAAGCCAGAGCTGGGGGGGAAGGTGGGGGGGGCAACCACAGGCCAGCTTCTGCCCTGCCTGCCTGCCCGCCCTCCCTCCCTCACTCACTCAGGCGGCAACCCTCTCCACACTATCCTGGGAGTAAGCCCCATTGGCTACAATGGGACTTCTGAGCAGACAAGTTGGTTGGAGCTCTCAAGCTGCAGTCCTCTCCACACTTTCCTGGGAGGAAGCCTCACTGACTACTTGTGAGTAGACCTGCATAGGAGGGGGCTGAGACTGCAGCCCCCCCACACCTTCCTGGGAGGAAGCCCCACTGACTACAGCGGGGCTTACTTGTGAGTAGACCTGCACAGGAGGAGGCTGAGGATACAGCCCTTCACACCTTCCTGGGAGTAGCCCAGGGACTACATCGGGGCTTACTCTGGAACAGACCTGTGCGGGCTCCCACTCACCCGTCCTTGCGCTTGGCCTTGAGCAGGTGCCAAGGCTGCCATCCCAGGCACCCTTTCCTGGGAGTAAGCTTTATCCAATGTAAGGGGGCTTACAACTGAGTAGACACCGCATAGGAGCAGGTTCCACGGCTGCAATCCCAGGCACCCTTTCCTGGGAGCAAGCTTCATCCACTGTAATGGGGCTTATTACTGCGTAGTAGACACACAGGATGTCTCCTCTGCTGTGGAGGAAAAGCCTCTCCTTGCACTGAGTGGGGACCTGCTCAGGGAAAGGCGGGCTGCAAGGGCTTGCAATAGCTGAGGAGGAGGGCGGCTCAGGATTGGCTGGTGGTCAGCCAGTGAAGGGCCCTGAGCCATTCCAACAGAAAAAGCCAGGAGCCTGCTGGATGCTGATTGGCTGAGCCTGCTGGAGAGTTGGGGAAGGGAAAAACAGGGACCTTACTGCAGAGCAGGCAAAATTGAAAAGGGAAACAAATGCTGGGCAGGTGGGGGTGAAGGGAGAGGAGGGCAGTGAGCTCAGGGGGAGGAGGGAAACAGCCTGCACTCCCAACGCAGGTGCCTCCTGTTAACCCCTTTGCCACTTTCACCGGGAGGAGCCGCAGCAGACAGCTGAAAGAGCCGCATGCGGCTCTAGAGCCGCAGGTTGCCGACCCCTGCTCTAGGTCATTTACGAACAGGTTGTAAAGCACTGATCCAGGACAGATCTTTGAGGCACACTGCTTTTCAACTCTTCATTGTGAAAATTGCCCCTTGACATGCACTCAAGGGAGTAGACCCGTTGACACCCACTCAAGCATTCATGGGAGCAGACCCATTCCCTGAGTCCCTGAAGCTTCTTGCACCGCAGACACAACCATGACTTATGCCCAGAGTGTCATACATGTGACACTCAATGCAAAACACTGGATAACCCCCACCCTGCTGCAGGCCACCTAACTGCATAGTTTGTGTTTATGCTTAAGAAAGCTTACACTGGTTTGCTGCCCCTCTTCTCAAGGGAGGTGAAGTATCTGGGGCAGCATCTGGGGCTTACACTGGTTTGCTGCCCCTCTTCTCAAGGGAAGTGAAGTATCTGGGGCAGCGTCTGGGGCTCTGGCTTCCTCGCCCTGCTGGTGAACTCACACAGATGCTTTGGCACTAGGAGGAGGCCATGCAGATGCCCTGTGCAGAGGCTCAGTGGTAGGAGGCTCTAGATTGAAACTCTTAGCTAGTTCCTCCCCCCCCCCTTCCTTCTGGCTGATTGCAAAGTGGCTGGCCTTACCAGATGAGATCTCCCAAGATCAGGAAGACAATAGATACAGCTCTGGAAACTGCGCACGCCTGCTGATGGGCTTAATCAATCTGCAGGCTCCTGAATGCGGTGCCTGAATTTGTCTAATGTGGCTCTTAGCAACTATGCTAAACTGCTGCTGTTGCAACAGGCATCGCAACCGGTTACACCATAGATGCTTTTCAGTTATGTTCTCAGCTCTTGTAATAGACTATTTAAAGAAAACGCTAGATGTTTATATGTCTCAGAATTACTCTGTTTGAAGGTCTCTGGGCTCTTCTCCCAAATTCCTTTTTGTCTAAAGGTTTGGCTGGTGAAGTAAAGATTTCTGTTTTCTACTTGGCTGCTGGCTTTTGGCTATGCATCTTTATTTCTTGCTCACATGATCTTTTTGCTGCTTGCCACTCTGAATCTGTTTGATCAGCTGAAAGCTTCACGTGCTTTGTGACAATTCTCTTCAAAGTTTCCTTTCTTTGCTGAGGACGCTGTCTTGATGCTGGAAATTTTGATGCTGGAGCCATTAGATATTTGATTTTCTCTGTAAACCGCTTTGTGAACTTTTTGTTGAAAAGCGGTATATATAAATACTGTTGTTGAAATTTTCCCAAGATCTTCCGTAAAGGTTCTGCTTTGTTTAATGATGTTTTCTTTTACACTTTGATAATTGGAGATGGCTCGTTGCCTTGGAGCATGAGTTGCTTTCTCCATATCCTAATATGTCAGAGTTTGTCTGCTTCATTTTTTTAACCTTTTAGTGACTTTGGCGGCTGTTCGTACTTTTTGGAGGTGGGACGGCTTCCATCTTCAGCTGTATAAACTGGGTCAGGCATTGGAGCCTTTTTTTAGTCTATACCCTAAATAATATAAGCCCCTTGTCCAGAAATCGAATTACTTTTCCCCTCTAAATGCTGACCTCTTAGAACAATTGCAGGCAACACCTTCCTTTCTTGAAATAATCCCTTACCATTGAAAGATGTTCATGGATGGGAGGCGCCACAGAGCTGGCTGTTTGCTTCTGCTTGGTGACCTCAGCCAGGCTCTCCACTGAGCTGACCTCATTCTTATCAGTTTGTAGAGGGAGGCAGCACTGGTAAGCATTAACTTTTTTAAATCCAGTTGAACTGGCAAAGAAATGAGAGGCTGAAGCCCAACTGATCTTAGATGTGCTGTCGGTAGTCTAAAGATGCTACCAGAAATTCATCCACTTCCTGTTGCAAACCTGCTCTTTGCAGCAGAAACATGCAGAGGTGGAATCTTTGAGCCTTCAGGTGGCTGTTTTTCAGGGACTTCACCTGTGGCAGAAGAAGACCAGGCAAGGAAATGTAGGGATCGCTCTGCGTTCACTTTCTAAGCTTCGGGAACCCTGCAGGTGGTCATGCAGGGCTCACCGCACTCCCAGCATGCTGCTGCAGGGACGGATAAGTACATGCCAGTCCCTTTACTCCCCTTAGCAGTCCCTGCTCCCCCCACCCCCTCACAAGGACTTACTGCAGGTCTCAAACTCCCTTGGAGTCTTGTAGGTTCTAATAGTAGATCCTGTGTGTCCATCTTTTGTCATTGCCCTGACATAAAAATGGTTTACTTCTTTATCCTTCCACTGAAAGGAAGGTTCAAATCTCATATGACTCCTAGCCCACCAAGTGGACCAGCATACTATAGCCCAGGAAAGAACATTCCAGTTTGCAATAGCCCAGGGAAGTACACGCAGGTGCGGTGGGCTTCTCTCCAGAGTTTGAGAGTCCTAGGAACTATACACCACATACCTGAACCAAATTCTGTTGTCCAGACAGCATCCATTTTCAGAACACTCTGCTCACTAGAATGCAGCTGCCTTTTTAAGGAACTGCTGTTTAAGTATTGTAAAATGAAGGGAAAATTAAGAGCATTGGAGCATGGCTGTAGTGTGTCCCTGATCCTTTTTGCTTTCTTTCCTTGGAAAAAGGGGCTGCCTGCAGAGAAGGGCTTCATTCCATTCCATTTTTATCCACCAGGTAGATCAGTGGTTCTCACTTTTAGCACTGGGACCCACTTATTAGAATGAGAATCTGTCCAGGCTCGCCAGAAGTGATGTCATGACCGGAAGTGACATCATCAAGCAGAGAACTTTTTAACGATCCTAGGCTGCAATCCTACCCACACTTACCCAGGAGTAAGTCCCATTTACTGACATTGTTAAAAGCGTATACATAGTAGCTTGTTCAAAGTACAGATCTGTAACATTTCCCCAAATGTAGTCGCATACCATGGCAGCATCAAGTCTCATATATTAAAATTTAAATATTGAAAAGAATGGAGACCCACCTGAAATTGGTTCGCGACCCACCTTGTGGGTCCTGACCCATAGTTTGAGAAACACTGAGATAGATTATTGTTGACTTTTTGTAGAATAGTAACAGAGGGTTGTGTGTGTGTATTAAAAACAGAGAGATTCATTGAACAGTAAACCTGAAACAATCCCCTAAAAGCGACTGTGGCTAGAAAGAACCTTTCAAAGACACATCTTATTCGCCTACTCTGCCCACCTGTAGCCTCAAGATGGATGGCAGTTTTTTGTGTCAATCTCCCTGTAAGTTGCGTTTTTCCAGTCCATGTGAGGAGTGAACCTTCCTCTGTACACAGGCAGCAAGTGTATGGCTGATCCTATGATCGGATTAGAGCTGAACATTTTAGTGTCCTTGGTTGAAATTGTATGAAAAGCTGACAATAGAAATTAATGAATTTATGGGTTTGTGTCTTAACAATCCCCCCCCTTGACTTGGGTAGATTTTGCTGTTCTAATTCAGAAGCACAGCCAAAATTACCACTGGTCTTAATGGTCTGGTTTACTACTATAGTCATGGGAACAAATAATCTAATAATTAATAATAATAACAAATAATCAGTTCCTTGCCCAAAGCCTCTAGTCTGTTGTAGACAGTGGTTCCACTAATGCTTCTTAACAGCTGGACTCCAGTTTTTGGATAGCTACAGATTCAGCATTACTTTGGAATATGAATCCTCAGTCTACATTTTTGGTGGTTGTATTCATGGCAAGCCTTTTCCATAGCATGGTACTTGACAGCACATAAATCCCTAGCCTTATACACATGAGAGGAATGGGAAAGGCAGGCTTTGTAATTTGGCCTAATTTGTCATGCTACAAGTGGAAAGTACATTTTCTAACAGATGTGAAGAGAAATGGGAGCAAGTTTGCATGGATTACATAGCTGGAAATCATTACTGCATCAGCAACAAAGTTTGGTGACTTTCATGCACCGAATAAAACATGCATTTTCATATGCTGTATGTAAGTACAGGTCCAACCTTGTTATATACGAATTTTTTTATACTCGGATTTGACTCAACACGAATGGCCACTGCAAATGAGAAGGAACATGCTGATCCCTGGAGAAGTGGAAAAATGCATCCCTTTAAAACAGAGGTGTCCAAACTTTATGGCAGGAGGATTACATCATCTCTCTGACACTGTGTTGGGGGCCAGGAAAAAAAAGAATTAATTTACATTTCAAATTTGAATAAATTTACATAAATATATTAGAGACAGAACTTATATGAATGAATGAATTTTACTGAGCTCATTTATAATACACAGGAGATCCAGAAGAGGGGGTTGTTAAAATCATTCCTGACACATCTAACACACCTCTTCCCAGGGAAATGTACAGAACAAACTAAAGAGGAGTCAGTGTGGGCTCCTTCCCCCCCCCCCACATGCAGGAGCATGTTTTTACACTCTCTCCCCCCCCCCCCCAATCCTGGCAACAAGCAGCAGCAAAGGAACACAGGCAACCAGGGAGCTGGTGGGCACCTGCCTCCTCCCAGCAGGAGTTTGTTTCTCCTCATTCACACAGAGAAGGCAGCTGTTTGTCTCCCTCTCTCAGTCCCTCCCCCAGCCTGCACCCAGCCCCAAACAGAAGGAGGCAGAGAGCTGTGTGTATTTCCCCATTTACAAACGGACCCCCTCCCCAACTTCCTCCCTCTCTGCCAACAACCCCAGCAAGCAAAAGCAGTAGGCTTCCTCCCCAACCATGCATCCCACAAGTTTTCCCCTGCAGCAGCACCTCCCACACAAAGCGCTCACAGCCCAATTGAATCCACACTTTCCTGGGAGTAAGCCCCATTGACACTAATGGGACTTACTGCTGAGTAGATATGCTCTCCAGCTGCATTCAAACATCCCCCCACTTCTCCCTTGCAGCACCAGCCCTGACCCCAAGCGCTGCCCAGTTGACCCACACTTTCCTGGGAGTAAGCCCCACTGTCTCTGTGGAACTTACTGCTGCTGAGTAGACATGCTCTCCAGTGGCATTCAAACATCAGTGCACAACCCCAAGCACACTCAAGCAGCACAAAGTTTCCCCGTCCCTCCTCAGTGCCTATCCTCCACCCCTCCCAAGCCAAACTCAAGCAGGACAAACAGGCCCAGGACTTCTCACCCCCATCCACTGCCTGGACTCAGCTGCAACCTCCCCAACCTAATGGGAGTGTTGCAGACAGGCGGGGCTTCTGCAGAGAGCTCTCCTGTCCTCTGCCCTCTGCTGGACAGGGCAGCCTTTCACTTGCTGGCGCTGATGCTTCGAGAGCAGCCACCTCCGGCCAGGGAGGGCTCCTGCAAGTCTCTAGCAGGCTGGAGTCTTGTTGGAGACCAGGGGCTGCCTGGGGGCCTGATTGGGTGTCCCCAAGGACCCCAAATGCCCCGAAGGCCTGGGTTTGGGCAACCCTGCTTTAAAATCAGTTTTAAAAACGGTTTTTCTTACTTTTATAGATAGTCATGCAAGTAATTACAGGTATAACCTAATTATCCATGGATTTTTCTATCTTAACAGGATGAGAAGGGCCCTTTAAATTAAAGGAAAACAGTCATTTAACAATAGCCAGTTAATGGGAGAGAGGGCAGCCAACTGACAATTCATCAGTCCTTCTTTCTCCAGGCACTTAGAATTCCAAGGCCAGCAGGCTCCTCCTTTCCTCCTGAGCATGTGAAAGAAAGATAATCACTTTGCATTGGTGAAGGGAGGGGTTGCTGACTGAGAGTCAAGCCTTTCTAAGCACCTGGAGAGATGAACTGTCTGCTTAATGACTCTGTTTTACATCACAAAAGTCAGCAAGGCTGTTTTTAAAGGGAATTTGTTTGTTAAAATGAATTTGCTTTAGTGTGATTTTTTTCCCATCCAGGGAACCCTCCAGGGAATGAGAGTCCCTGTATGATGTTTTAAGGGAAAACTCCAGACCTACACTTAAGACTCTTCCAATTTATTAGTGCCTTTTAATAACATTTTTATGTTGAGTACTTTTGATCTTGCTTTTAGTAAGTGCTGTTCCCGTATACAAGCATCCTGATTGCGCTTTAACTTCAACACTTTTGAACAGAAGTCTTTTTTTTTAAACTGTCCTTTGAAGAGATGTTGTAAACATTCATTTAGTCCATTGCATATTTAATACAGATGGTAGACTGAATATCTTCAGTTATGATGGCTCTTGTAATAGACTATTTAAAGAAAACCCTGGATGTTTAAATGTTTCAACTTGGGGTTCTTTTAATATGAGCCCAGTGAACAATATTTATTATTTATTTTATTTATTGATTTTATTTGTAATCTGCCTTCCTCCCCCCAAAGGGCACCCAAGGTGGCTAACACTTAAATACATACAATACATAATATTATAAAAATAGGTAAAGGTAAAGGTTTGTCCTGGCGTTAAGCCTAGTCGTTTCCAACTCTAGGGGCAGTACTCATCTCCGTTTCAAGCCAAAGAGCCAGCATTGTCTGTAGACAGTGTCCGTGGTCATGTGACCGGCGTGTTAAATACCTAAGCACACAGAACATCTTACCTTCCCACTGAGGTGGTACCTATTTATCTACTTGCATTTTTACATGCTTTCGAACTGCTAGGTTGGTAGGAGCTGGGACAATAGGAGTTCACCCCGCCGTGAGGATTCAGTCCACATCCAGATCACCATCCCTTTGCCCAGACACAAGCACCAGGTCTAACATGTTTCCAGCCTCATGGGCTGGGGTAGAGATCTTTTGTGACAGGCCCATGTTTGCCATGGCAGTCATGAAATCCTCAGCTGCACCTACCTCTGGGGCCTTGGCGTGCACATTGAAGTCCCCCAATAGGCGGGGGGGGGGCCTCCAATGCAGCGTCTGAGAACCCAGTCAGCTCAAGCAGGGAGACTGTTGGGCAGCAGAGCAGATGGTACAAAAACAGAATCCCAGTCCTGTCCCACCCTTCCAGTGTGACATACAGATATTCAGACCGAGTGAATTGCCAAACAGGGCTCCTAACAAGGGAGGTGAAATCCAGATAGACTATCGCAAACCCCCCCTCCCCTTCCTGCAGTTGCTTCCACTGCACTACCAGGAAACCTGGTGGACAAAGCTGGGAAAGACTGACTTGCACATAGATGAACAGAATGAACTCCTAACTCACAGGGACTACTCTGTAGTAAGCAATTTTAGTGAACTTCACGGCACTCACTAAAGGGTACCATATTCGAAGTTAGTGTCTACAAATCCCTCACCATTTATGATACTTAAATCAGCTTGGATTTTCTAGGTAAGCACATATAAACATTGTATACCACTTGTTTGTCTAGAGGTGCGAAGCCTTAGCCACTACTAGAAGTAGCAGCCGCCTTGGGTGCCCTTCGGGGAGAAAGGTGGAATATAAATCTAATAAATAAATAACAAGCACCTTCACAGATTGTTCAAGCAAGGAGTTATGCTGTCAGAGCCCCTCTTGGTGTGCAGACAAAACCTTCTTGCACAACATCTTCAGACCTTTGGTAAACTAATGTCTGCACCTGCCAATGTTTTGTTCTACATTCCTTTGCTTGTTATGCCTTTTGTATTTCAGTATGTATTTCTGGAATAAACTCAGTTTCACACTTGTATTTGGATGTGTGGGGTGTCCCGAGGGTTAGTGTTAAAAATGGTCAATGTCTAGAATCCACATTTCAGTTGTCATTATGTGTTCAAATGGATTTTTAACTATTAAACACTGTTTATTGAAATATTTGCCTTGATAATTAAAAGCCAACTGCTAGGGAACACCCTTGTTTCATTAGTCAGCTGCACTGGGTGATGCACCGGGGGGGGGGCTGACATTAGTGGCCAAAATTTTTAAAATCTTGGCACTTTCGAATAATACCACCATGCTATATATCTTTCAATGCATAATTTCATGTAGAATGCAGTGAAACAGACCACATTGAAATTTCTCTGTTCTATCAAAAGTTATACCCAAAAAACCATTAGGACATGTTGATAGTCCATCATCACCATCAAGCTCAGGGAGTTGCCCTGCCCATTGAATGGGAGTAGGTCTATTATGGGGATGAAATGCTGGCTTTCCATATCAGGTGATGCAAACCATCAGTTGTTACATGTGGATTAGGGCCACAGACTAGAAAAGATACACAGTCTTTACAAGTGATGAAGTCAGAGGTGGACTGCCAATGAAGCATGCTGAAGCTCTTGCTTCCATCAAACATTAGGGGCAATGACTGCCCAAACCCCACTGCCAAGATAGCAACCACTGTAGTCAGTGCTCTGGGGCAGCCACCTGCGACCACCCTAGAGAGTGGGGTTCAGAATCAAGCAGTCAGGTGTGGAGAGCAGCCCCTCCCCTGTGAACCCTCCTTTCCTCCCCCTCCACATCTTTGGCAAGGGTCATGGGAGAGTAAGGGAGCTGCCTGTGGCCTCTTCCTCTCTGTGTATGTATCCTTCACATCTAGAGATGTAAAATTTCTGGAAATTTCTTGGGGAAAAACGGAAATTTTTGGAAAAATTGAAAAGCACTTTAGCACTTTTTTCTTTTCCAGATTGAAAGTCATTCTGTTACTTTAGGAACATAAAATATTACTATGGACAATTTGACTTGGCATAAAATTATCACAGCTAGCTTATTACAGTGTATCCAAACAATTATTGCAAACAGAATTTACCGTATTTATCGGCGTATAACACGCACTTTTTCCCCCTGAAAATAGGGGGCAAATGATGTATGCGTGTTATACGCCGATGTCCAGGGAACGGAATCCTCTTTAAGGGATCCCGTTCCCAATAGTGCCTAGCGGCGGCGCAGCGTCGTGACGTGATGTCAGCGCTGCGCCCGCCGCATATTATTAAAATGAAGATGCGTGTTATACGCCTGTGCGTGTTATACGCCGATAAATACGGTACTTTTTAAATAATATTTATTTGTAATTGTAACAAATGGAGCAACCATCTCCTGAACTGTTTACTAGTTTATGTGGAACAGGCAAAAAAACCTCCACAAAACAATTTTTAAAAATCCAGAAGTAACAATTATTCATATTTCCTCTCCACAGTATTAAATAAAAAACAACAACCCCATTCTCATAAAAAGAATTGAACAGGGGGGAAGTGTATAGAAGGGCGTGTGACTAAGTTTCAATGAATGGGCATGAAATTTAATCAGAATCATTTTCTGAGCTGTAATTATCAGTATCAGTTTCAGTCCCTGCTTCTGCAGCTACTCTGTTGTGTCTGTCATTATCACAGTTTTTATGGACTTCTAAAAACTGAAGGTTTGCCCGGATTGAAACAAGCTTCTCTACCCTTTCAGTTTATTTCTTGATTTAGTGTGTTTCCAAACATAGACCAGATTCTTCCACATGCTGAAGAAGGCAAGAAGCAAGAGGAGCCAGAGGCTGTGTTGTGCAAAGACTTTGCCACCATGTTGCAGGAGGAATATGTTTGGCAGAATCCCAGATTGCATTCCTGGACCAAATCCCTGAACATTTTCTAAATTCTGCAACATTTGAAAGTACCTTCCCAACATCAAGTCCTAAATGCGATGCTTGTTTTGTAATCCAGTCAAATGCAGTAACAGTGCTGCCATCACTTATATTTCCACCTTTGAATCTTGGATCCAGCAGATTTGCAGCAGCATGAACTGGATAGCAACAAAATTCTTCCCTTTTTAAAATAAAACCTTTCACTTTACTTTCTTCTATAGTTGTAAGTGGAGATATACTGAGAATTTCAAAAACAGTTGTTTTTATTATGGTCATCAGATAAGGAATTTCTGACACTATCTGATTCAGATGCAGTGATTACTGCAGCAATTGGCTTTAGACTCTTCAGGGAATTTTGCAACTGAACCCAGAAGACATCCTGATCCAGAACAGTGTTTCTCACACTCCTGGCTACTTTAAGATCTTCAACTATTACTGTTTCTTGAAGAGCTTCTTTGTTTTTTAGTAAACTTTCAAAGGAGATCACCACTCCAGGCCTTCACATCGCTATTCACAGCTGAATCAGGGAGCCGCCAATTTGTTCACTCTGTATCTCTTTTAAACCTGCAGGGGTGAGTCAGGATGAGGCAGCATTTGATGCCCACAGAGCTCAGGCCACCCTTGGATGAAGGGTAACATCTTGATTAATCCAACCCTTCCACAAATTCTTCTCTTGATAGGATTTTGGATTGGCCCACATCACATGTGCCCGTGAGACTCACACAAAAATGTGAAACCAAGAAAATAAGGAAATACCATACAGGTTCAACCTTGTTATACACAGATTTTTTTATACACTGATTTGACTCAACACTAATGGCCTCTTCAAATGAGAAGGAATGTGTTGATCCCTGGGGAAAATGCAGCCCTTTAAAATGCTTTTCTTACTGTTGTAGAGATTTTTATCTCAATGGCTGGAGAAGGGCCTTTTAAATTAAAGGAAAACAGTCCTTTACAATAGTTAGAGAGAGGGCAGCCAGCTGACAATCCATCAATCATTCTGTCTCCAAGCGACCCCCTCCCTTTCCCTTGAACATAAAGATAATCCTTTCTAAGTGCCTGGAGAGAGACTGATTGTTGGATTGTCTTCTTAATGATTCTATCTTAACATCACAAAGGTCAGCAAGGCTGTTTTTTAAATCACAGGAGCAAAGGGACTTTGTTTTTTTAATTGATTTGCTATAGTGCAATTTTTGCAATCCACCTGAGTTCTGGGAACAGAACCCACAGGAATAATGAGGCTCAACCTATATAGGTTTTTATTATTTATCTTGAAATGTATCATGTTGCAAAGCAAGGCACCAAGCATCACATCTTGATTTCAGATAATGGATAAAGAAAAAAAAATACAGGTGTGTGCCAGATCCCTGTTGTTATGCGATTAGGTCATTAAGTGAACATTCAATCCAATCTATTGCCTTTGTTGTGTCAACAGACACTCCCTGCCAGACACTAGCTGGCTGCACAGACTACTGGAGAAAGATTGCCTCTTCTTTGCATTAAGAACCTCTCTGTTGTGTAAACAGATCCTCTGCTGCAGGCTATAGGAGACATGATTGCCTTTAAAAACATCTTTATTGTGCTTTGACCATTTGTCCATTCATTAAGCAAATGGTTGTTAAGCAGCACACACCTGTACTCTGTATAAAAAAGCAGATGCATTAAAGACTTAGAATTGGCATAATATGACAACAGTTTGACAGGACTGTGAAAAGTACAATTCTATAAGAAACTATTGAGGATGCTTTGCAGGAAATTGATGCCAGGAGCTTCAAGAGAAAGATTCTATCCAGGTGAGTGTGTCTCACTGTATCTTCTCATCATCCCATGAACTGGTAGATTTAAGCATTATTTCCTTTAATAGTATTCCAGATCATTCTTGCTGTAAAGAAGCAAATAAAGCACCTAATTAGGACTTCTGCAAAATTTCCATTAGTAAATAGTCCAGGGCCCAATTCTAGCAAGCTGCTGCACGGTGTTCTTTCCAGCATTGCAAAATGTGACACGCTGCCATGCACAACTGGGACAAGGAGGTCTCGGAGGTCCAAAACAGAGGTTGTCCCATATCCTTTGAGCAAAATGGTCCTTTTCTGACAAAGGAATGTCTCCGAAAAGGGTAAGCTCCGTAACTCCTTGTCCTGGAAAGAATCCAGGACAATAATGGATGTTCAGCTGGCAATGATTTGTTGCTTGAATTCTTGGCTAGATGGGCCAACTCACACATTACACTAAACAAATAACACAGCCTGGTCAAGCTGGGACGGGGGACGTGACCAGTCAGGGACGGGTTGGGACTGGTGGAGCCCTGTTCCGCTGGATCTTATCGTCCGTGTCAGGCTACTAAACCTAACATGAAGGTTCTCCAGTCTATGCCGTCAAAAAGCTGGTGCAGGCTCAAGTAACCCCATTGTGGGGCTTTCACCCTTACTTGGGGGAAGGGGACTCTTGAGTTCCAGTGCCCACGCTGGGTACCATGAATGTGCCATAAAGCACCATCAATCAGTCCAATCCCCTTTTAAAGGCATCTAGGTCAGGCACCATCACTACATCTTGTGTCAAGGAGTTCCACTGATTAATTACATGCTGGTTAAAGAAATATTTCCTTTTGTCTGTTCTAACTCCCCTGCCACTCAATTTGGGTATCTCTTGGTTCTGGTGTTGTGTGAGAGGGAAAAGGATGTCCCTCTCTCCACTCTGTCCATCCCATCTGTCCTTCTATGATATGACGAGATAAATACATTAGGAATGAATGAATGAGAACTTTAACACACTATCGACAACTGAGCCTTTTAAAATGGTATATTACCGGGAAGGGGGGGTTGCAGCGGAAAAAGAGGAACCATTTTGCTTGGCAATTGAGACGTGATATCGCTCCTTAAACTTTGCAGAAAATACCTGGTGGGGGGAAAAATCAGTCTGGAGCAGAGCAAAGTGGCCACTCTCCACGCCTGGCAAGAGGTGTGCAGATGAAAATCCGCTTCAGCATTTGCCACAGCAGCAGCAGAGCTCTGCGGAAAGCCTTGGGAGGCACTCACTGGAGAAATCGGACTTGATCTGCATTTTGTTCTCGCACCCCTGTGCAGAAATAGCAAAGCTTCTTGCCAAATCATTGCCTTATCTTCAAGCAGAAGCTACCTCCATTGTGTCCTGCCCAATTTCAGAGGCTACCGTCCTAGACACACCAGGTCCCATTGAGCATAGTAGGGCTTCCTTCAGAATAAACACATTTACAACCCAATCGTATCTGGACCTAGCACTGGCGCTGGGTGTTGTAAATGTACCATAAAACACATTTATGGCACCTTCCAAGTCAGCACTGGTCCAGCACCAGATGGACGGCACTGTGGGAGTGCCCGACGGTAAGTTGTGCCACATGATGGTGGTGTGGGTTTGCAGGGGGATGTGTTCCAGGGTGGGGGAACTGAAGAAGGCAGGGTGGGGGCAGTGACTGACCTGGGAGGGGGCAAGGACTGGTGGAGTCCTGCTCTGCCAGATCCTGTTGTCTGTATCAGGCTGCAAAGCCTGACACTGAGGTTCTCCAGTCTGCGCTGGCAAAAAGCCAGCACAGACTAAAGTAGCCCCATTGTGGGGCCCTGCCCCCTTACTCAGGAAGGGGATGAACCTCAGTCCAACCGCTGTACCAGCGGTTTCCATTTGGCACCGCTGTACCCCGTGGCCCCGCCAATTAGGCTGTTAGCAGCAGTCCCCAAACATCTTAGCTTTATGACCAACTTTGTTGTCCATTGTGACCAGGAAATATGGGGCATGAACCAGAGGTGGCTTTCTGTCTTGCTTGCCTGCGACCTGCCAGGGCACTGAAGAGGTAAGGGAGGAAACTGCTGCTAAGAAAGCATGAGACCTGCGTAGTAAAATGAATGAGAGCCGAGAGGCAGGTTTTCAGAGAGGTGCAGAGAGGCGGGAGGCTGGAACCGATCTGCCTTGAAGCTGGAACAGATCTGAGAGGACTGTCCCGCCCCGCCTCTTGCCAGCCTTATTTATTCTTAAACATGTGTCATAATACCGTACACTAACAGCTCTGAGCTGGCCTGGCTAACCACAATACACATTCCTAGATAAAGCCACTTCTCCATAACATCTTCAAGGCTAATTCATCTTGTTTACTTGCACTGGGCTTCAGCCTTCGTAACTGGCCCACTCTGGTGTGCCGGAGTGGGGGGGCAGCAGGTTTGCCTGCCTGCCGGTTGCCATGTTACTAAAGCTAAGCCCAGCGCCTATGCTAATTCGTACACCTGGGACTTGGGGCAGGGGACAGTGGTCGGGGCACATCAACACCAAACTTTTCGGAGTGGTGAAGACCAGAAGAGATTGTGAAGAGCTCCAGAAGGATCTCTCCAGACTGGCAGAATGGGCAGCAAAATGGCAGATGTGTTTCAATGTAAGTAAGTGTAAAGTCATGCACATTGGGGCAAAATATTAAAACTTTAGGTTAATGGATTCTGAGCTGTCTGTGACAGAACAGGAGAGGGATCTTAGAGTGCTTGTGGACAGCTCGATGAAAGTGTCGACCCAGTGTGCGGTGGCAGTGAAGAAGGCCAATTCTATGCTTGGGATCATTAGAAAAGGTATTGAGAACAAATCGGCTAATATTATAATGCCATTGTACAAATTGATGGTAAGGTCACACCTGGAGTATTGTGTCCAGTTCTGGTCACCGCATCTCAAAAAAGACATAGTGGAAGTGGAAAAGGTGCAAAAGAGAGTGACTGAGATGATTACTGGGCTGGAGCACCTTCCTTATGAGGAAAGGTTATGGCGTTTGGACCTCTTCAGCCTAGAAAAGAGGCACCTGAGGGGGGACATGATTGAGACATACAAAATTATGCAGGGGATGGACAGAGTGGATAGAGAGATGCTCTTTACACTCTCACATAACACCAGAACCAGGGGACATCCACTAGAGTTGAGTGTTGGGAGAGTTAGGACAGAAAAAAGAAAATATTTCTTTACCTAGCGTGTAATTAGTCTGTGGAACTCCTTGCCACAGGAAATAGCGACAGCAGCTTGCCTAGATGCCTTTAAGAGGGGATTGGGCAAATTTCTGGAGGAAAAGTTCATCACAGGTTACAAGTCATGGTAGGTATGTGCAAGGTAGAGTTAGGCTGCCTCTGATTGCCAGATGCAGGGGAGGGCACCAGAATGCAGGATGTGTCTGTTGTCTAGTGGGTTCCCTGAAGCATTTGGTGGGCCACTGTGAGATATTTGTTGGCCCAGCTGGACTGGCTGGGCCTTTGGCCTGATCCAGCGGGGCTCTTCTGATGTTCTTAACGATGAAACTAATGAAACTTAAGCTTCAGAGTCCCAGAAGCGACTTTAGTCCCCATTGCTTTAAAATTGGGGGTCTACTGTATGAGAAGGGGTTTTCCAAAAATATTAACAATACAGTTGTAAAAGTCGCACAACTCAAATTGATTCTTTTTTGTTGTATGCATTTCAACAAGTGAGAGTCAGCCGCACAGATGCTGTCAAGGTAGAGAGTCACGGCAAGTAGGCTGTTCTGCTGCAGTGAATATAATTTCTGGTGAACTGTCCTGGAACAACCCCACTAAAGAAGGTAACGGTGGTTACCCAGACCTCATAGCTGGGGGCCAAGGGGCCCCCATAGCAGTTCAAGCTTCAGGGCCACCAAAATGTAAGTCTAGCACTGGCAGCTATTCTCCTCAGGAGAGAAGGCTCATCATGCCCTCGATGAAAGGGTCTGACAGGCCAGGCATGACTCTCTAGGGCAGGAGTGTCCAAAGTTTTTGGCAGGAGGGCCACATCGTCTCTCTGACACTGTGTCGGGGGGGGGGGGAATTAATTTACATTTAAATTTGAATAAATTTACATCAGTTTACATAAATGAATATATTAAAGATGAACTTATATGAATGAATGAAGGTCTTGAAATAGCTCAAGGCCTATAAAAGGCCTTGCACAAAGCAAGGCTAGCCTTTCCTTTGCTGCTGCTGCTGCATCACAGATGAGAAACAACAAGCAGTGGAGGGAGCCCTCATCCCACAGCTCACACGAGAGGTCAAACAGTCGCCCTCACACTGAGATCAGTTGCGTCAGGCCAGAGTGGGCTCCAACAAATCTCCGGAGGGCCAGAGGTTCATTGGAGACTGGGGGCTCTCTGAGGGCTGCATTGAGAGGCCTCGAGGGCCACAAGTGGCCCCAGGGCCGGGGTTTGGACACCCCTGCTCTAGGGCAATGGTTGCTTGTCCTGACCCCTATGCTACCCCTGGGTGAGCCTCCACATGCCACCCCCCCCACACACACATCAGAAGTACCGTAATTGCTGTAATGTGATGATGGCATTGCAATTACTTCCAGTACAGGGCCCTACAAGCCCTTCAGACACAACCGGGGGTGTCCTCTGGTCATGTCCAGAGGTCTTCTGAGGGCCATAGAGGCCATGGTTTTTCAGAAAAATATTTACATTTCTAAGTCCTTCTAGAAGCATTAGAAGGCATTCTGAGGCCTCTCTGGCCCTCAGAAAACCTCCGGATGCAGAGGCAGGGAGGCGGAAACAGTGGGCAGCCCTTGGGGCAGCATGGCTGGGGCGACAGTACCCCTCAGCCATGCCTCCCGGGAGCACTTGCACCTGCTGTCCTTCTTCCCAGGTAGACCACTAGTTGCGGAGGCAGCCTGAGCAATATGGGGGGGGGGGGCTTGCAGACATTGTGCAGACTGTGCATCCAGTGGGGTTGGGGAATGGTGGCTGCCTTGAGCCTCTGGCCAGGGTGAGAGCCAATGCCGTGGCCATAGAGAGACCTCTGCTACCTTGGGTTCTGCACATGCAGGAGGCAGGCCAGGAGTGCAGAATAGGTATGGTAGTTTAATATCCCATTTGGGAGCTGTTTGCAGGCCAGTCACCTGAGCCACTCTGGCCAACCCCTGTTATCTTACAAGGGGGCCCAGCGTGCGTGTCCTGCATGGGCCTCGTCTTCCTTGATCTCTTGGGGGGGGGGCTGGGCTACAGCCTCTCCAATGTCCTCTCAGCCACTCTCTCCCTGCAGCCTTTAGGAGTCGGCCACATGGTCTTTGAGGGCAGACTGAAGCTGGGTGCCTAGCTCAACAGGTTGGAAGATGTGGTGGGTTCAGGTCACTGACTGAAGTCGACCAAGAAGCTCCTGCATCATGAGAGTATGGCCATGGATCAACTCCCTCCTGGCATGAAGGAGAAGCTGACCTAGACCCTGCTCAAATGTGTACAGTGACCCTGTCACCCCCTCCAAGGCTGGGCTCCCCCCAATAAAATGGGTTCCCATTAAGCTTTGGGTCTCTCAGATCTCGTTTTCAACTACACTTACTTTGCAAAGACCCACCTTGTCCCTGAGGCTCAGGGTGAGGAGCAGCCATTCTCCTTGGGGGAGAAGGCTCAGCATGCCCTCCGGGAAAGGGCTTCACAGATCAGGTGTGACTCTTATGCCTCCAGTTCTGTGCAGGTTTCCCCTGAGGGCTGGGAATAAGAATAGGCCCTCAGTTTGGCTGTACTTGTCGTAAGAGGCGACTAAACAGCCACCGGGTAGATGGGACTCGTTAGCCTGGGAAGGCAGCTCATCTGAGAAGGAAAACTCTGATCCCAAATCTCCACTGCCTTGTGGCTACATCCAGTTATGGAAAAGGCTTCAGGAGTCAACCTTGAGGCAAAATCCAGAGCCGGAGTCCCTGAGGCAGTCACACAATCACGTTCTGGCAACTCCTGCGACGTCGCTGGAACCAACCATATTGGCTTCTGCCTTTCCATTGGACCATTTCAGCAACGTGGAGAGGGGGGATTTGCTGCATGGGTAACAGCCTATCCTCCATATCTACTTTACCCAGGCTTCGTGCACTGGAGAAGACACTCTGTTCCAGAACACTATTCAGAGCGCGATACCATAGTCTTCCAAGACTGAAGGATGCCAACAAGAATGTGCAGGTGCAGCATCTCTCCCTCTCCTGAGGCAAATCTCAGCTGCCATCACAAGCTGACCCGCAAGTTTCTAGTCCTCACTTTCTCCAGGCCTATACTGAGAACTAAATTTAGTACCCACCCTACCTCCCAGGGGCGATTATGTAATTTGCTGTTCACCCACAGTAGCAATGGTTTGCTAGGAAGCCACTGTTTACAGACTCCTGGTTGGGAAGAACATGCAGTGGGCTTGGCCAGAGGTTCAGCCCTGCTCTTGCTTCATTCCTCCAAATGTCACATACATTTTACAGTTGGACTGCACTGGTTAAAAAAATCTTCAGCTCACCGTCTCTGAATTATTTTGCACAGCTGTGGGGAAGGGAGAAGATTCCTCCCCAGGAGCTGGTGAATTCTGAGTGTGGGAAGAGCCCACAAAATGTTGTGTGCCAAGCCCCACAGCAGGCAGTCCTTCACACAGCAAAATCATAGAGCACTGAGGAGCTCTCAAGCAGCACCATCCCTACTTCCTCCCCAAAACACTCACTCAACATCTGCCATCTTGATCAGAAGCTGGATTCACACAGATGGTGGGAAGTCAACTGTTGGTCAAAGAGAGAGAGAGAGAGAGAGAAGTCTCAGCAGTGTTTTACAAAGAGAAGAGTCTGGACTGTATCACTTGCCACGACACATTCATTTTCAGTAGTGGATGGAAGGTATAGTTGAGGACAGTACGTTTCTTGGATATTCATGGTACCAAACAACTTCTGCCGCAGTAATTCTTCTTGGAAAGGTACCTGTTATTCCAATGATTGATCAAACACATGCTCAAGAAAAATCACACTCTTCTGCAGTAGAAAAGACCAGATGATTCTGTCCCCATTCCTAAGCAAGATGGTCTTGGTATTAAACTATCTTTCGATCTAGCCAAGCAAAATGGGCCATCATTTCCCTTGAGAAATGGCCTTCTAATTAGCCACTTTCTCCTCAACTCCAGCTCCCCCTCAGACACCTCTCCAGAAGAGAGACATGCTCCCCCTGACCTCTGCAATTCCAGATATAATCAGGATCTACAGCAAGGGTGCAGGGGCGCCTACCAATGTTCAGTAGCCAAGTTTTTCTACATCCCATCTGCCAAAAACCACCTCCGCCGATTAAATGGTGAATCGTGACCCAAGAGAGAACACAGGGATAGCCTGGCTGTAAACTTGCAGGGACCTCACCTCTGTGAACAAAGAAGTGAATCTCCGTCAGGATGTTCTGCAGAGCCAAACCCTTTACGGACTTCAGTTCCATGATATCTGAGCAGAATGTCAAGGTAAGACATGTTCCATGGCTCTCCCATCAATAAAGACAGCTGCCTGTTGAATTATTATTATTAATATTTATATGCCTTTCTTGAGCAGAAAACTGGAGGGCCCCCAATCACTTTCTGTCTTTTCAATGGAAACAGGCATTTGCTAAAGCAAGGAGGCAGGGCTAGCAAATTTTTCCTTTGCTTTGCACCTCCATCTCTCACCATCTAAGTTTTGACTGTGACAGGGACCACCTGTAGGAGGGCCAAGAGATACTAGGACACAGGCACCCCAGACAGCAGGAACTTGCTTGCTTCGCCATCCAAGCACCACTCAGGCTGGGGGACAGAATGTGGTCAGAGGAGGGATACTGACTGGGATGGTCTAAAAGGTTTCAAGGAACCGAACCTGACTCTGCCAATGCTACTCTGCCCCTCCCTCTGTGGGGAGGGAGTCTCAGACTTTCCCCGTGATCTACTTGCTCAAGAGCCAAAGGTGCTGTGGCTATCCCACCCCTCACTAAATTAGCAACTAAATTAGGTGGCACAAGTATGGAACACCTCACTAAATTAGGTGACACCTCACTAAATGACACCTCACTAAATTCGGTGGCACAAGTATGGAAACCTATGTCAGAACCACGTCAACCATTTTGTGCCCACCACTCCCAAGCTATCCTCACGAGGGGTTCGGGGAGTAAAACCAAGGATACTATGATATGCGGTGGTGAAGTCTTGGTTCAGCATCCAATCAAGGATGTTGGCAATGTCTGACTTGAGCGGCTGTCCAGTGCAGGTGTAGACTGTCTCCTCGGTCACCTTTCCAAAGGCCATGTTGGTGCTCTGGCAGAAGAAGAGAACAAAAACAAGACGGTCATTTAACTTAAGGTACAAATCACAAATCAAAGCTCCTTTGGCTGGGGGAGGGAGACACCAAGGAAAGTTTATTTGGCCCCTTAGGTCCATCAACAGGTTAACCTTGGGATGCTCATATGAAGGAGCCGATCACCCCAGCAACAACATCAGTGCTTGCCTGATGCTTGCAGTATGGCTCCAAGCTTGGTCCGGCAGTGCTACTGCAAGTATGGCCCAGCTAAGAGGCTGCAGGTGAAGAAATCAGCTCAGTTAGGGTTCGGCTGCATGATATAGGACAGCATTTCTTAGCATTTGTCCCCTGCCACACCTGCATGGTGCACCGGAGTACCACCGGACATAACTGGCGATGATGTCAATACCAGTTCCTTCTGGACTGGGAGGCCAGGCGCAGTGCAACAAACACCAGTAAGAGGCTCAGGGTGGATGGGAGGGTTTTTATGAGCTCTGCCCACTGCCGAGCCCCCTACCACTGCTTGGCATGTTACATTGCTGGTCTCACTTCCAGGTGTGGGGCCTGGGGGGGTCCCCATGTGTACCACTGGACAACACCTCGAGTACCACTGGTTGAGAAATGCCGACATAGGACATTTGATGTGTTTAAAAGCAAAGTAACAAAAAAGCCACATTCACACCAATCAGCAGGGAACCCCATTGCGACTACCACACCCTCTGACTGCTCTCCCGCCCATGTACCTCATGTGCAGTGAGAGACTGCTATTTTGCCCAGTCACGCAGATGAGGTCAGATTGAACCAAGTTCTCTAACACGTGGATGACTGGAAGCACTGCTGAATTCAAAGAAACAGACAGAGTGCAGTTGGGAGTTAACAGGTTAACCAACATTCATAGGTTTATAGCGGGGGTGCCTAAACCGTGGCACGTGAGCCACACGTGGCTCTTCCACATGTAATGTGTGGCTCGCAGAAATATGTTGGCCAAGCTCCTTTTTGCATCACAATTAATCTGAAAAGGTAAATGATCACCATATCACACCAGTGGCTGAACAAGGGCTGCTCCAGACGCCCTTCCAGGGCAGAAAGGGGAAGCTGCAAACAGGCTGGCATACCTGCAAGATGTTCAGAGCCCTGCGCATATCTCCATTCGACAGAGTCACCAATGCCTTCATCCCATCATGTCAACTCTGAAAAACAAAGGATGCTGTAAACAAACAGCTAGGCTGACTCTCAGTGCCACTCTGCAGAAACCATCAAAGATGGAACAAAGGAGTGAATCTGCGTAATGTCCTGGTTCCCTTGGCTCCCTTCCCAAGGTTTCAGCAGCTCTGACCTATGTCAAGTGTCATCTCCTGCGATGGGGTTCGACTAGATCAGAGGTCTTCAACTTGTCAAGAGGATTTGAACCCCGGCCCCCAACCACTATACCGTTAAAAAGAGCCCTGCTGAATCAGGCCAAAGATCCTTCTAGTCCAGGTTCCTGTATCTAATAGTGGCGCACTAGGTGCCTCCGGGAGCACATAAGACAAATAGACAGCTGTACCCTGTTGCCACTCCCTTGCATCTGACATTCTGAGGTAGCCTATTTCAAAAACCAGGAGGCAGCATGTACCCATCACGGCTTGGAACCCATGATGGACTTTTCTTCCAGAAATCTGTCCAATCTCCTTGAAAGGCCTCTAGTTGATCAGTTGCAATCACCACATCCTGTGGCAAGGAATTCCACGGCTTAGTTACATGCTGGGAAAAGAAATATTTATTTTCTCTGTTCTAACTCTCCCTCCACTCAATTTTAGTGGCAGTCTCCTGGCTCTAGTGTTGAGCAAGAGGGAAAAGAACATCCCTCTATCCACCCCATGCATCATTTTGTATGTCTCAATCATGTTCCCCATCAGGCACCATTAAGACCCTTAGCTCTGGCTACTTTCAAAACTTTCTTCTCAGAACAGCTGTGACAGCACTGCTGTTTAGGCCAGGCACCTAAACCTGCTACCTTTAGGCCAGGTAGTGCCTCATTTCTGGGTCTTGACCAACCTCCTGAAGACCTCCAGATTACTTCCAACCTTAAGACTCTATGGAGCTTGGCACAGTGCCCCGACAATGCAGGGGAGACAGTGGCGGCAACTAAATGTGGAATGGCCACATGTTCCCAGCACTGTGTGAATGGGAAAAGTATGTGGGAGCCACCATAAGCTGCCCTGAGCTCTTTGGAGGAAGGACAGTACATAAAATTTGCAAATAGTAAATAAATCAACGAAATGCAGAACTTCCTGTTTTTAGTCACCTAATGGCATTTTTAATTGTATTAAATATACGAATACAATTTAAGTTTACAATCATTTTTGAAAAGGAACTACCTAGTTAGTTACATCTAGCCCATGCCTTAGCACTCATTGGTCAGGACATTGAAAAGGGGGCTAGGTTTCATTTGTAGTGAGTAACAGGGAAGGATCCTGCTAGATCAGGTCCAAGGCCCATCTAAGTCCAGCATGTTGTTTCACACAATGACCCCCAAGTAGGAAAGAAAGTCTTGTTTCTCTTCTGCCTTTGCTCCTCTGCTCCTGGTACTAAGAGGCAGGTTACCATTGAATCTGGAGACAGCGTATAGCCGTTAGGACTGGTAGCCATTGATAGATTAGTCCTCCATGAATTTGTCCAATCCCCTTTGGTAGCCAAATTGGCCCTCCCAACACCTTGTGGCAGTGAGTTCCACAGGCACTGTGTGAAGAAGTATCTGCTTTTTTCCCATCTTAAATCTCCCATCAATCAGTTTTATTGGGTCCTGCCTGTCTGTTTCACTGTAATATCTCTGCAAGGAAGAGTCTGGAATATTCCAGAGGAGGCCCCAACCGCATTCCTCCCTGTGGCTATCTGATTTGTGTCTCGCCTCTGTTTAAATAAGATGCTCTGGCCAGTGAACTGGTCCACCCTTAATTATCTATTTTATTTATTGGATTTGTAATCCGCCTTTCTCCCCGAAGGGCACTCAAGGCAGCTAACAGCACTTAAAAAGACATAAAATACAAAAAATACATAAAATTATAAAATACAATAATAAAATAAATGATAAAACAGCAAGCCCAGCCGCAATAAAATGAGCAGTATAAAAACAATTATTTAAAAATCAGCCGTCATGCCCTCTATCAGGCACCAAATGCTTTCTGAAATAAGAAAGTTTTCAGGCCTCACCGGAAGGTTAATAATGAAGGAGCTGTTCAAACCTCAAAGGGGAGAGAATTCCACAGTACAGGAGCCACCACCAAGAAAGCCCTGTTTCTGGCCGCCATCCCCCTCACCTCTCTTAATGGTGGCACAACCAATAGGGGCCCCCCTGATGACCAAAGAGGATGGGCCGGACTATATGGAAGAAGGCGGTCTCTCAAATACGCTGGTCCCAAACCGTTTAGGGCTTTAAAGGTCAAAACCAGTACCTTGATTTGGGCCCGGAAACGAACCGGCAGCAGCACTGGCTGCACTAGCCACCGGAGCAGAGGCATGACAGGGTCAAACCGCCAACCTCCAGCAACCACACGAGCTGCCGCATTCTGCACTAGCTGCAACTTCTGGACCATCTTCAAGGGCAGCCCCACGTAGACCACGTTGCAATAGAATAATCTTGAGGTCACCATGGCATGGACCACCGTGGCCAGTTCCAACTGAGGCAGGTATGGCTGCAGCTGGTGCACCAACCAAAACTGGGCAAAGGCGCTCCTGGACACAGCCGACACCTGGGCAATCAGGAGCAGCTGTGAGTCCAGGATAACCCCCCAAGCTGCGAGCCTGCTTTTTCAGGGGAAGTGCAACCCCATTCAGAGCAAGGCGATAGTAAGTGCTTCAGTGGGATATGTGAGACAAGTGATTATCTTGCATATGCTCTTCATGTTTGTCTTTGTTTTCCTCCTGGTTTAGAGGGGCCTTCCATTGTATCTGATGGTTTGAGAAGCTGCTTCATAGGAGGGACTGTGACAATGACCTGCGATCTCACAGCTGGCAACCCGCTTGCCAAAATTACCTGGTTGCGCAATCTCTCTCAGCCAGAGACTGAAATCCGCTCAGCTGGCAGCCAAAAGGGCAACGTCTCCACCCTTCTCATCCAGAACTGCTCCAGCAATAGTGACAATGGCTACTACGTTTCCAAGAGAATCCCCTGGGACTGAGGGAGGTGCACATTTACAATTGTGACTGGTAACTTGTACGTCTTAAACTGTGGCCCGTGAAGGAATGAGGCTGACCATCTAATGAGCCAGACCATCAGTCCATCCAGCTCAGTTTTTCTTAGCAAAATCTGACAGTGGCTCTAAGGTTTCAGACAGGATTTTTTTTTTCTACCTGGCAATGCTACAGATTGAACTCACTGCAAACTTTCCACCACTGAGCTATGGGCCATTCCTTTTCAGATGCCAGGAGTGGGAGGAGGGCCAGGACAAAGTGTAGAGGCAATGGACAGTACCCCTGCAGACCTGCTGCCTGCTTCATGAATGGCTAGCCCTGTATTGATAGACCTTTCGAACCCATCTTCCTGTGCCACCCATAACCCCCTGGAAAGAGGTACCAGCACATGTGATGGCATCTAGGCTGTCTTCTCCCTCCACTTAACAACAGCATGCCTACTAAAGGTTTTGTGTATCTGTTGCCTAGCTTCTATTTCCAGGGTTTAACTAGAGTTGGAACTCATTGCCAGGATTCACCCTGCATGTAGCAAATCATAAGGACATGCCCCTCTTTCACCACTTGCTGACAGCCATGGGGTTGCAAGGGATGGGCTTGTCACTCAGTGACAGAGCCCTTGCTTTTTATGCAGATGGTGGCCTGTTCAGCCCTTGGTAGTATATCCCGATATGGTTGGGAAAAGACCCCTGCCTCAAACTCTGGAGAGCCAATGCAGGTCAGCGATGGACCAAGGGTCTTAACAGCAGACAATGTTCCATATTCAGCCATTCCACCATGTTCATGTTCAGCCCACCATGTTCAACACGTGAGCTGATGCAGCGATTTTCAACCTTTTTCATCTCACAGCACACTGATCGTCAAGGAACACCATCAGTTTTTTGACAATTGACATGGCACACCACACTGTTTGGGAAGGGCAGCTCACATCCCCCAATGGCCTTACTAATAAATGACTCTTGCCCAAATTTCCGCAGCACCCCTGAGAATCATTCACGCATCAACCAATGTACTGTGGCACAGTGGTTGAAAATAACTGAGCTGATGCCTCATTCTCTCTCATCTGAGCAGTTAAGCAACCTGCATATCCTCTGACCAACCATAGTCAGGGAACTGGTGTCTCATTACTCTCTTTCAGAGCCTGAGAACATTGCCGGCATTGTGGGAGGGATTGTCGTCCTCTTGCTTCTGGTGATTCTCATCTTCTTGGGACTCCTCTTATATTTTGGTCCCCATTTGTGCCTGAAAGGTAAGAGTAGCTTCCTGCAAATTTAAAAATGATAGATAGCTTTGGTGGAGGATGGAACTTCCAGGAGCCCAGTCCCCTGCAGTACAAAAGTCTGCTCCCTCCTTGCCCCACCATCTGCCCATTGGGAGAAATTCCTGGCCAAAGTACATATTACATCAACCAAGGTCAAATACAACCTTGCTATATAGCAGCCCTGCAGGGTGCAGGACGATGGGACAAGAGGCTCTGTATGGCACCCAATTCCTCCTTCTTGTCTCCAGCCTCCTTGGTATACTCTCTCCCACAGCTGTTGGGAGGTTTGTCTCCTTCTTGGCAAGACAATTGAGATAGATCGGGGTGGGCAAACATTTTGGCAGGAGGACCACATCATCTCTCTGACACTGTGTGAGGGGGCCAGGAAAAAATTAATTTACATTTCAAATTTGAATAAATTTACATAGATTACTTAAATGGATACATTAGAGATGGAGCTTATATGAATGAATGAATGTTTACTGAGCTTTTTATAATACACACGAGAACGATAATACAGGCATGTAGAACCACATGAGAACCATGACATGTTTGCCACACACCTCTTGCACAGTGAAAACATACAAACCGAGCCAGAAACACATGGAGATGCAAGTTGTTCAGAGGCAATGGTTAAAATACTGGTTAAAATGGTTAAATGCGGGGGTTAAAATAATTCCCAGGGAAAAGAAGAAAATACATGGAGACTATAAAGGATCTTGCTCTAACTTGGCCCACAGCTCGCGGCCAGCGGTCATGGGTCAGCATAGACTCCATCAGTCTCCAATGGGCCAGAAGCTCATTGGAAACTGGGGGCTCCTTGCAGGCCAGATTGGGGGTTGCTGAGGGCCACAAATGGCCCGCAGGCTGGGGTTTGCCCACCCCTGAGCTAGATGGGCAAATGAACAAGGAGAAGGCATTTTCCTACATTCCTATGACTGGCCTTTGCAAAGCTACTTAGGTTAATAGAATTGCATTCATTCCAGTATCAGCATCTGAATTTTTTCAGGTCAGCCCTGATGAGGCTTCAGGAATTCTGGAGCAGAATTTGAGTAGCCACCAAAAAAAAGTCTATGGAATTCAGTGGAATGTGGGCTAAGGGCAGGTTCCCACTGACATCTCCTCTAAGGAAATATGCAATTGGGTACTGATTAAAACTGTTTTCTTCTCTCTTCCTTTCAGCCAATATACTCAGGTAAGCATCTTCCTTTTTTTTTTCTTCAGTGGAAAAGAACTAGGCTCACCAAGGAATCTATTCTGAGGTAGAGCAGTGTGACAGTTAGGAAGTACTGATAGTCCTTCTAGGTGAGAGGAAGCCAATGGCCAAGCTGAGTATGTGGAGTAATTTGAGAGCCAGGAATCCTTTGTTGCCCAAGGGAGCCTGCTAATTTGCAGCCCTAGTGGTCACTGCATAAAGCCACACTGCAATAAGCAAAGTCACGGGATCTTGCTAGGATATGATGATACAGCTTGGCTCTTGCTCAGTTGTGAGCTTCCCCCTGGAAGTTGCCTAGGGAACACACTTCCTGTGTGTTCTGGTTCTTCCACAAGTGGAAATACTGTCAACCACTCTGGGTACTAAGGGCCAGGTGGGAAAGACCTATAAATGGCAAAGGAGGGAGTTAGGAAAAGTCACTTGGACATCTTCCCAACTACAGGAATCAAGATGCAGGTGACATCCTTGTGCTGGTGGATTTGGAGGAAGGGTAGGTGCTGATGGAAACAACTGAGGACTTGCAACAAGGGATAGCGCTGGCCAATGGAAGTTCTACCTGGAGTGCGAAAGGTAAGCCATATAATTTTTAGAGGCCAAGTAATGCATTTGGTAGGCTAAGGGCGTAATCCTAACCCCTTATGTCAGTGCTTTCCAGCACTGACATAAGGGTAATGCAGCTCTGAGGTAAGGGAACAAACATTCCCTTACTGTGAGGAGGCCTCCATGAGTGACACCCAACTGCAGGATGCTGCACATGTCCCATTGGCACCGCTATGCCAGTGCTGGAAAGCAGTGACACAAGGGGTTAGGACTGCACCCTTAGTATACCTGGCAGGATGGTTTTACTAACTAAGAAGAGCCCAACTGGTTCAAGTCAAAGGCCCAACTAGTCCAACTTCCTGGATCTCACAGTGGCCAACCAGATGCCTCAGGGAGCACACAAGATGACAAGATACCTGCATCCTGTTGCCATTCCATGCATCTGGCATTCTGAGATGGTCTACTTCTAAAATCAGGAGGTTGTACATACCCATTAAAGACTGTAACCTGTGATGAACATTTCCCCCAGAGATTTGTCCAATCCCCTTTTAAAGGCATCCAGGCCAGATGCCACCATCACCACATCCTGTGGCAAGAAGGTCCACAGACTAATTACATGCTGGGTAAGAAAAGAAATATTTTCTTTTGTCTGTCCTAACTCTTCCAACACTCAATTTTAGAGGATGTCCCCTGGTTCTGGTGTTGTGTGAGACGGAAAAGGACATGCCTCTAAATATATCTTTATCAAAGCTCAGAGGGGCTCACGTAAAAGGCAGGCTGGCACTGTCTGTGAGTATGTCCTTCTATAGACAAGGAGGTCAAACTGAAAAGCCAAGCCCAAGGCAGCTCTTATACAGGGTCTGCAAGGATCTTTTTGGCTCTGCAGGTCTCATGATTCTTCCCGGACTAGTTGGCTGTAGAAAATGGGGGAGGGGGAGAGGAAAATACCTTGCCATGTTCCAAATGGTAGTTGGTCATGGGAAAGTGTGATTGTCAACCAGTGCTAAAGATCCTGAAAGCAGGGCTGGCCAATCTATGAGGCTGGCTGAGGCTGTTGCCTGAGGTGATGGACCTGCAAAGAGTCTCCTCTGTCCCCCTGCACCTCTTCACCACTCCTCCTCTCAGTCCCTGGATTTGAAAAGGGAGAGGACAGCAGAAGAGGAAATGTGGGAGAAAGGAGAGTGGTGGGCTAGAGTGCCTTTTTAGAACATTCTAGCCATCCTCTCCTTCACACTTCCTTTTCTGCTTGTTCTTCTCATCCTTTTCAAACCCAGGTAGCAGGAGAAGTGGCAGAGGCTGTAGCTGGTAAAGGGGTACTTTGTACACAGCCTTAGGCACTTGGAGGATCTGGGTTGACCCTGCTTGAAAGATGCACTGTGAAACAGGAGGCAAAGCCAGCCAGGTTTACTAAACAGACTTTGGAGTACTACCAGTTTAGCAAGTGGGGTAGACACCTCTGTTTTAAACACACACAAATGCACACAACAAAGCAGGCATTTTCCCATTCTAAAATAAAGTCCTCATTCCTTCAGTGGAAACTGGACCACAACAGATGTGTCTCATCACTCACCTGGTGTACTTCCTTTATCTTGGGTAGATAGTGCACAGGGGCTGACCACATTAGGGTTGCATTGTGGAAAGGACTAAAGCTCCATCACTCTCTCCCTCACCCTGTGCGCTATTCATTCAAGAGGAGCAAAGCGAACGACCACTGCTGATGCAACTTGTCATGTAGTGAATTTTTAAAAGTTTTCATTTTTAGAAGCAAACCAACAGACCCCCAATTCATAGGTGGGGTAAACTCTAGGTGCTGTAGGCGGGGTGGTGTCCCTACTGCTCCTACAGTTTTGACCTGTTGTGTTTTCTTTCATGCCCCCGGGCAGAGATCCCTGATGACGTTGTACTGGAGGAAACCAAAGGAGAGGCAAGACCTTCAACAAGTTACTCGTCTCTGCCCTTCCACACTAGGAGCGAAAACATCTGAGCTTTGTGTTGATGCCCACATAGTCGGGGTAGGGGGCTCTTTCCACAGCCAGGCAATGCTCTTCTAGATTATCTATGGCCCCCTATTTCTTGCCTTTTCCACTTGTCCTATTTCTCCCATGTGCTGTAGCTTCCCTCCTTCTTCCTGATCAACTGAGAAATTGAAATTAGAGGTATACAACGCAAGGAATATGTTCAGGCACAAGGGGGCAGTGCTGTGGTGACCTCCTCTTGGGGAGAAACAATGTTAGGAATGAGCTTCCATGGAAAAGAAGTATGAGCTTCCATGGAAAAGTGGTGTAGCTAATGATCATGTAGCCCGCTGCCAAGCTCAAAATGATGCCCCGGAAGTGCTATCACAATCAGAAGTGATATCATGCCCAGGCTTTTAAAAAGAGAAAATTGGGAGGGGGGGTAACATGTCTTCTCCCCCCAGCTGTTTGTCACCCACTTGCTCTGTCACCTCCAGTGGCATAGCTAAGGCATCTATCTACTACCTGGGGTCAAAGAAGATTTGTAGCCCCCCCACCTGACAAAATCAAATTTAAGTAAACAAATAAAAAGTGTGCCCCACATTGTTTTGAGACACTGTACTGGAGTGAAGAGGTTATTCTTCCCCTGCTAAATAGAAGAGCATCACTTGAAGAACTGCATCCTTACCCAGTTAGCAGGGGTAACTGTATTATGATATATGGAAATGAGAGCTGACCCAATTAATACCTAATTGTTCCATGCTGTATCATAATAACATGTCATTGGCTCTCAGAATAATCTGTCTCATAGGTCAGTTCTGAGTTAAAGAAATCTACTTTTTTGTTCCATAAGGCAGTTGTGTTTTCATTTTCTGGTTAATTGGCCATAATGTTTGATAGAATACAGATATTCCGATGCCGTTTGTTTCATTGCATTCTGCATTAAATTACCTTTCCAATGATAGATAACATGATGGTGTTATTCATACGTACCAAGATTTTCACAATTTTGGTCACTAGTATCAAGCTCAGCTTGCTGCCTCCCCAAAGCTTGATGCCCAGAGCAACTGCTACCCCCTGCACCCCCTTAGCTACGCCACTGGCTGTGGGAGAGAAGGACAGTTGTCCATCCAGAAACTTAATTCCATTTATCCAACTTGGATCTTCCTTTGTGCTGAAACTGCAGATGAACGGAATCTCTGGTGTTCAGGGTTGTGAAAATACAAGGATGCACATGCAGCACCAAAAAGGGGTGAACACCACCCCTTTAGACAAGTAGCTCACCTCCCCCCCCCCCCCGTGTTGCTGGATCCCTGTGATAATTTGAAGGAAAGGCATGTTTCACATGCTTGTATGTTTTATTTATGATCATCGATCATTATATATAAAGAGCAGCTCCCCATGACTTCCTTCCATTTATGTGGTGAATGGGAGCATTAACATGAAACACCCTATTACTTTTCTCATAAAATTCTATCTAGCACATAGAATAAAGTTTGCCAGTACCACCCCACAGGAAATGCACTTTTCCCCTTCAGTGCCCTTGCCAATATATTTTTGTCTGGTGCCATCTTGGTAAGAGTGTGATTTCTCCCCAACATCAGCTTGTGTGCTTACAGTCAGGAAGCAGCCAGACGCGTTCTTTAGTAGGAGGGAGTCAAAGCTGTATGAACTCCCCACTCCAAGGGGCATAAACACCTGAATATACCCCTGCTAATTGGGTAATACCCCTGCTAATTGGGTAAGAGGCACTTTTTCAAGTGGGTGCTCCTTTTTTTAGCAGAGGGAGAGTAACTCGCCCACCTCACCCCAGCACTGTCTGTTCTAGTGGCTGTCTGCTGGTGTTCTTTTTGCGTCTTTTTAGATTGTGAGCTCTTTTGGGACAGGGAGCCATTTAGTTATTTGATTTTTCTCTGTAAGCCGCTTTGTGAACTTTTAGTTGAAAAGCAGTATATAAATACTGTTAATAATAATAATAATAATAATAATAATAATAATAATAATAATAATAATATGTCCACATGGTGGTGTATAAGCCATTTCCTTTGACCTGAACCAACTGGTTTACTTCAAAATCTGTCTTCTTTTTAAGTTCTTCCCCACTGCTTCTAAATCATTATGCGTGTCTTTATGTTAAGTTAAAATCTGAGGAGGCCTTGAATATGCACTACCTTATCACTATAGATATCTACAACAGAGCTTGGGAACTTCAGCTGCAAGAAAAATTCGGCTTGTCCAATTTATCACTGTGGCTGCGTGAGAAACACTTGTGTGCATTCTAGTGGTCCCACCGCACCCTTGCAACATCTGTGCAGAGGAACCACATGAATGGAGCAAATAACATAGCTCCTTTTCATGCAAAGATGTCATTTGCCCCTTAGTAGCCCTGGAACAGTGACCAAAGCCTCCTGTCCTTGGACTCGCAACTAAAAGGACCATGCTTAGTTAGGCCACTAGCACTTGGAGCTGATGTCTTTAGGGAGTGACAGTTGGTTGAAGGAAGACTCCGAAGTGGGGGCTATGCCCCGTGAGATAGAATGGAGGGGCTGGTCATAAAAGAGCTTTTTGGGTTGCAAGTCCACTGTTATAGAATTATTTCCATGGGGAAATCTGCCAAGCCTCGTTTTCAAATTTTAGACAGGCCTTGAAAACCTGTCTGCCCCCCAAAGGCATTTTATGATTTGTTTTATTCTCAGTGACTCCTCTTGCAGTAACTAGGGCAGGAATGAGGAGGACAGAGTGCAAAGGAACAGGTCAGGGACAACTATCATGGGATGAGCATCTTGCCTAGATGTCTTTAAGAGGGGATTGGTCAAATTTCTGGAGGAAAAGTCCATCACGGGTTACAAGTCATGGTAGGTATGTGCAAGCTACCTTGCATTAGAGGTAGACTACCTCAGATTGCAAGATGCAGGGGAGGGCAACAGGACACAGGTTGTGTCTTTTTGTCTTGTGTGCTCCCTGAAGCATTTGGTGGGCCACTCTGAGATACAGGAAGCTGGACAAGATGGGCCTTTGACCTGATCCAGCGGGGCTCTTCTTACGTTCTTACGAGTGGAAGATGACCAGAAAGGAAACTGTCTGCGTCACCCAAGCTGAGGACCTGGAGAAGCCAGACTGACCAGGGCAGAAAGGGCAACCCAGCAAAGGGACTGCAATCCTCTAGGAAATTCTCTTCCATAAGACCCATTGATGTGCATGAGAGTCATGCAAGAGCAGAGATGAACTCTCATTCATTTAAGTGGGGTCCATACAGGAGACCTTGGTGGACTGTGCCCTAAAGCCATCATCCCACTCATCCACTCACTTGCATGTGCCTTTATACCCCATGCTGATTTGTGCCATGGCAAGCTGATCAGCTGGAAAGATGTATTCCTTGCCTTAAGGTAGCAGCTGACTGTGTGCATGATTCCAAAGAGCTACAGTGAAGCAATTTTTTTTTCCTTCTGTAATCATATTTGTGGATGTGATCTTTTGCTTAAGAAATAAAAGTTGTATTTTGGACAAATATTGTTGGGACTGCCATATGAATATGCTTTAACTTTTTGATATCTAAGCTAGTGTTTCTGTTTTCCTGAATGGGGAGTGGTCTTCTAAGCTACAGCACAAGCCTATGCATGGTTATTCAGAATTAAGTCTCACTGTAGATTGTACAGTACTGAGAACTTCTTTATTGTTGGTTTTTCTTTCTTTCTTTGTTATTAGCTAAATGGGAGTTACAGAAAGAGCATCACTGCCACCACGACTAAAGAAACAGCAGAGCATAAGAACTCCAGAGGTGGCAACATATGGCAAAGGAGAATTTTAATGACTGGTTCAACCAAGTCTGCATGGGAAAACCCACAAACTCATCTGGAAAACACAAGGAATCTACTTCAGGTCTTCTCTTAAAACATGCAAGTGATCCCTACAGGGTCTGATAAGCTGATGAATGACAAGAGCCAAGGGAGGACCAAATCCCAGAAGACAAAGCCCCCTCCCCCCAAAAGAAAGTAACATCAGCCACAAAACACTAAAACAAAACACTAATCCAGGGGCGTCAAACTCATTTTGTACAGTGAGCCGAACAGCATTCATGATGCCCGCTGATGGCCAGAAGTGATGTCATTAGGTTGGAAGTGACGTCATTAAATGGATCATAATCAGAAATAAGCACTTTTTGCTCACTTAGAAGTTCATTAACCACAAATGACAGAAGAGAACATATGCAAATCTTGATATATTTCAAGATATAGGAGAGCCCAACTATCATCGGTTCCACATTGGCTCAATGAGTTCTTTTCTCTTTTCCCTTAAATTTTTTTGCTCTTTGATATTGTTTTTCACTATACAATGTTAAAATTAATGTTTTCATGCCTTATTTGATGCTTTCTACTTGTTGTGACTTTTTGTACTTGATTATAAAGCTCTGTAAATCCACCTTGGGCATTTGGGAAAGGTAAGGCATAAATTTCTTAAATAAAAGCAAGTAAATTTAGGCTGCCCTTTCAGCAGTGACATCTCACCACTGCTCAGCAAGCAAGAGCCCGAGGTCCGGAGAAAGAACTTCCATGGACTGCATCCGGCCCCCGGGCCTTCTGTTTGAAACCCCCTGCACTAATCCGTCTAGTAGACACTCATGTCAAGAGCATTCTAAAGGATGTGGTACAACCATGGCCACAACTGCTCAGTCCAATAAAAGGTCCAAGTTAGTCAACTTAAGTGTGAAGAAATTCAGCCCTGATAGAGGCATCAAGAAAGATTAAACTAAACCTGCAGTAAGGACAAAACTCTTCCAGGAAAAGAGCATCCAGCCACTGCAACACTAGAACATAAGAACAGCCCCACTGTATCAGGCCATAGGCCCATCTAGTCCAGCTTCCTGTATCTCACAGTGGCCCACCAAATACCCCAGGGAGCACACCAGATAACAAGAGACCTCATCCTGGTGCCCTCCCTTGCATCTGGCATTCTGACATAGCCCATTTCTAAAATCAGAAGGTTGCACATTCAAATCATGGCTTGTAACCTGTAATGGATTTTTCCTCCAGAAACTTGTCCAATCCCCTTTTAAAGGCATCCAGGCCAGATGCCATCACCACATCCTGTGGCAAGGAGTTCCACAGACCAACCACACGCTGAGTAAAAAATATTTTCTTTTGTCTGTTCGAACTCTCCCAACACTCAATTTTAGTGGATGTCCCCTGGTTCTGGTGTTATGTGAGAGTGTAAAGAGCATCTCTCTATCCACTTTATCCTTCCCGTGCATAATTTTGTAAGTCTCAATCATGTCCCCCCTCAGGCGCCTCTTTTCTAGGCTGTAGAGGCCCAAACGCTGTAGCCTTTCCTCATAAGGAAGGTGCCCCAGCCCCGTAATCATCTTATTCGCTCTCTTTTGCACCTTTTCCATTTCCACTATGTCTTTTTTGAGATGCGGTGACCAGAACTGGACACAATACTCCAGGTGTGGCCTTACCATCGATTTGTACAACAGCATTATAATATTAGCTGTTTTGTACTCAATACCTTTTCTAATGATCCCAATCATAGAATTGGCCTTATTCACTGCCACCGCACATTGGGTCGACACTTTTGGAAAATCTCTCTCCTGATCTGTCACAGACAGCTCAGAACCCATCAGCCTATATGTGAAGTTTTGATTTTTTGCCCCAATGTGCATGACTTTGCACTTACTGACATTGAAGCACATCTGCCATTTTGCTGCCCATTCTGCCAGTCTGGAGAGATCCTTCTGAAGCTCCTCACAATCACTTCTGCTCTTCACCACTCGGAAAAGTTTGGTGTCGTCTGCAAACTTAGCCCCTTCACAACATGAAGAGGTTGAAAAGCACCAATTCCTGGACAGATCCTTGGGGCACACCAGTTTTCACTTGGAGAGCCATTGTGAAAATTGCTGATTGACATCCACTCTCTGTTTCCTGGTCTTCAACCAGTTCTCAATCCATGAGAGGACCTGTCCTCTAATTCCCTGACTGTGGAGTTTTTTTAGTAGCCTTTGGTGAGGGACTGTGTTGAACGCCTTCTGAAAGTCCAGATAATGTCTAAGGGTTCTCCCACATCCACATGCCTGTTGACCTTTTCAAAGAATTCTATAAGGTTCGTGAGGCAAGACTTATCCTTACAGAAGCCATGCTGATTCTCCCTCAGCAAGGCCTGTTCGTCTATGTGTTTTGAGATTCTAATACCTAAATTAGTATTTAGGGCCCAATCCAATCCAAATTTACAGCACCAGTGCAACCATAATGCAACCCTAAGGAAAGGGAATACATGTTTCCATACCGTGAGGGGGCCTCTGTGACTGCCCTTCCACCACAGGATGCAGCACATGCCCCATTGGCACACCAGTACTATCACTGGAAAATTGGATAGGATTGGGCCCTTAAACTGCAAAGGGAGCACTGCTAAAACCCAAGACTGAAAATTGTTATCCTCGAGAAAAGGATCCATAGCACACTTTTCAAAGAAACCCCAAATCTGGGAATTAATTAAAACCCACCTGAAGGAAATAAAGAAACTCAAGCATGTAGCAGGTACATGGCTGAGACTTTTGTGGTTTGAGTTGTTCTAAAGTAGGGAGTTCCTACGGGATTTTGGACCACGTTCAAGAGACTACGCTCTTCCTAACATTTTGCCCTCATATACATGGGGCATTATCAAACAACTAAAAAGCTCCAATTGAGGAAAGAACATTTCAATGTTGAAGTTTTATGTTCACATGTTGGAAAAAAAAAGTGTTATTGTATGAACAAGATAAAAGTGGACAAATATCCTCAACAGGGTATTCCAAAGAGGGGAAATTGATGGCAAAATTTGGAATTAGCCAATATGCTTCAACAAAGTAAACACTATATGTATGAAGTTAGTAAAACTTGTGGAAGGAGAATGTAATTGTACAGTTAACAGCACAATCCTAACCATGTCTACTCAAAAGTAAGTCCAATTGTGCTTAGTGGAGCACAATTCTAAGAGAATTCTAAGAGAGCAGCATGTAAAAGGGCAGAGTTAACATTAAGAAGGGGTCTCACTCTCTGCTGGCAAGCAGAGGCTGTTAATCAACCGGGCCGATGCTCTGCATGCTAGTGTGTTGTGGGTTAGTTCCACCAGACCCAACCCCCTTCCTTCAGACTCTCAGTACCCTGAAGCCACTGGGATCCAGTGGTGTAGCTAGTGATCATGTAACCCAGTGCTGAACTCAAAATGATGCCCCGGAAGTGATGTCACACCCAGGTTTTTAAAAAAGTGAAATTGGGGGAAAACCTGCAGCCTCCCCAGGATTCTTCCCATATCAACACTTTATTTGTTCCCTGCTGTGTCACAATGACACCAAATTGGCTCTCAGAACAATTAGTCTCATTGGTCTGTTTTGAGCTAAGAAAATTTTGCTAATCCCTGTTTCCTCAGAAGTAAGTCCCACTTTGATTAGTGGGGCTTATGCACAGGAATAGAGCCTTATTGTGTGAATTTCAGAACACAGTTTTGACATCCAACAAACTACCCATTTGGAGGTTCGCATCTCTTCAAGGAGAAATATTCTCTTGGTTGAAAAGAATGAAGTACATGGTTGCTGCACCATGTACTAAGATATTGCACAGCATTTTTCCAGGCACAAGCAAATCTTTAAACCAAGCTTAAGGTTCAGCTGAAGGCTTAAAGGCTACTTATGCCAAGCCCCCTTGGCGGCTTGTCTCACAAGTGATTGCACTACAAACATTTCACTGCAACAATCTGAAGATGTTTAAATGACTGTGAATGAATGAATGGATAAACCTTTATTAGGCATAGATAAAGGAACCGTAAAAGCAAACATAATCAGTCCTAGTCCCCTTTATCAAAAACGGAGTTAAGTTACTAAATTACTAATAATACATTTACAGTCCAACATAAAATATCAATTTTTTGACAGATTACATTAAGAAGGCTTAGAAATCGCTAAAAGTAAAAATTTAGAAACTCCCTCTAGCACATCTGGTGAGCAGTTAAATGACTGTATAATTGAGGTAACTTATGCCAAGTTGACTTGATGGCTTGTCATGAGCGACATGGTGGGATAGGCAGTCTTGCCATTAGGTTAATGTGGATTTTCGCCAACATCCAAGCGTATGCTTGTTCCGTCACACTGTCACTAAGTGCAGGAAAGATGTTCACCACAAGGTTTATGAGGTCTGGGTTTAGGTGTAGCATAAACAGATCTAAATTTCTCCTGCTGCCACCCAGGTGTAAACTGGCCATTCTGCGATGAAAGGCAGTTGCGTTCAGATGATCATGTTTCAGAATAGAGGGATCCTGTGCCTGATCTCTCAAACTGTCTGTTGGAACAACAGCACTAAAAACACATCTAAACGACACAACCAAATCTACTAGCAAATAAAAAGAAAAAAACCATGCTTGAAACAATCAAAGTGTATAGAATAACACCATCCATGCTTTTCCTTCACTCCGTCCTTAAGTGTGGGAAGGATGATCTCCATGATGTTCTGCAGGCCTAGGATGACATCAGCCTGTGTGGTTGAATGTAGGGCTCTCAAGACAGCAAGCTTCAGCGTCCAAAGGTCCTGCATAAATTCACAGCCAAGATCTGTATTATCTTGGAGCAGTGGTTCCCCAACTGTGAAGGGGAGACACTGAAACCAGTCAGGGGAGCAGTGGAGTCCTTGCAAAAAAGCTGCTGCCCTATACAATGTATAGGATGGCAAGCCACCGTCAATGACCCAGTAGGTCAAGGGAGACACCAGTCAAAAAAGTTTGGGAACCACTGTCTTACAGATATAAATAAAAATTATTACAGACTTCATATCACTTTGGTAGAAGGGAAAGCAATCCAAATGCGCGCTTAAAAAGTGCATGTGATCTAAGCACGTTTTAATAGATGAAATACTCACATGGGCCATGTGCTCAAGGCAGGTTTTTGACACCATCCAAGTGTCTGCTTGCTCATCATCCCCGCTGCTGAGTGTAGGGCCATCAACATGATGTCCAGCAGGCCTAAGATGACATCGGCCTGTGTCGTTGAACATAGGGCTCTCAGGAGAGCAAGCCTCAGCGTCCAAGGGTCCTGCATAAAAGAGGGGTTCCTTGAAAACATCTTTAAATCTCTGCCACAGACTCTGCCACTTCCCACAGACTCCTCCCTATTTGCAAGAGAGCAACTAGCAGCAACTGTTACCCTGCACATGCCGGATCTTGTCTGATCTGGGAAGCTAAGCAGGGTCCAGCCTGGTTAGTACTTGGATGGGAGACTGCCTGGGAATACCGGGTGCTGTAGGCTTCTACCATAGTCTTTCGAGACTGAAGGTTGCCAGTCAATCATCAACTACAGCTCTATGACCTACAGACTACAGCTTCAGGGTGCCGTTCCCAGAGTCTTTCCCACAATGGGAAGAGACAGAATGAACCTGCCTTATTATTTAACTTATTTATTTAAAGGATTTATACCCCACCTTTCCTCTGCCGGAGCAAATGCCCAAGGCGGCTTTCAATTTGCCTTTTTCCCAGCTCAGCCAAACAAGACAGTTTTAAGTGACGATGCTGGGAACCGACCAGGGACATCGTGCAGGCACAGCATGTGCTCTACTACCCTTAAACATTTAGCGGTACCACCATCTACTCCCCTTACTCTCTGGGGGAAAAAATTATTCATTCATTCATTTATTCACAATTTTATACCACCCTTCCTCCAAGGAGCTCAGGGTGGTGTGCACATGGTTCCTTCTTTTTGTCCTCACAACAACCCTGTGAGGTAGGCGAGACTAGCAGATAGTCATAACCATACGAAATGAATCATAATAATGACTAGAAACTAAATGCAGTGAATATCTATTTTCCTGCCCCATTTTTTTACCTCAGCCTTGTTAACAGGATAATGGCTCCTGTCTCTTTCTTCCCCTCAGCACCTCACAGAGGCAAAGCAGGCAGTTGATACCAACTTTTTTTTACTATTAATTAATTAATAGTATTAATAAGGACATGTCCTTATTATTAATTAATAAGGACATGGTTCCTCACAGGGCATCCTCACAACAACCCTGTGAGGTAGGTGAGGTTCCTTCTTTTGTCCTCACAACAACCCTGTGAGGTAGGCAAGGCTAACAGATAGTAATAATCTTATGAAATGAAACATAGTATTAATGGCCAGAGGCTAAATGCAGTGAATATCCATTTTCCTGCCCCATTTTTTTTTTGCCTTAGCCTTGTTAACACAATGATGGCTCCTGTCCCCACTTTTCCCCTCACAGAGGCAGAGCAGGAAGGTGACTCAAACCTGCAGTCCATCAGGTGTCAGGACTGCCATTTGGGGGGCTCCCACTAGTTTGCATTCTTTCCAGCCATGAACTTAGGGGGCAGTAAGGTCATCTATGGCATAGTGGCTTTTTCCACCTCTCCATTATTATCCTGTCTATGCCCAGAAGTTTCCTGAGCAGTAGAAATTCTCCTGGTAAAACTATTTTAGTGAAAAGCTGAAGCCTCATGGTGGTCAGGCACCATTTTGAACATGGTTGAGGAGGCAAGTGGAAAAGCTCACTCTCCTCTGTCGTAGTTTGGGGGCTGCCACTCCGCTTCTGCTTCATCAGCTTCCCTGATGGGTGTCATTAATACCCTATAAGGGATTTTCAAGCAGCATATCCATTTTCCAGCCTCTTTTTTACCTCAGGAGCAACATGGCGGCTCCTGTCTCCTTTTCTCCCTCAGTACCTCACAAACTTTCCCAGTCCACCAGGTGATTCTCACTAGCCCTCAAAATTGCACCTCATGTTACAATCACTGCCAAGATGGCTCTCACTTTCTTTCCCCAGAGACAACGGACAAAACCTTTGCGTGGAGGAAAGTTTCAGAGTTCAGACATCTCCCTCAGTAGCAGGAGACATTTCCCCACCAAAACTGTTCTAGAGACCTGAGTCACACAAGCAGCCATTTTCTACTTTTTTTTTTTTTTTTTTACCTCACGGCACATTAACAAGGCACTAAAATGGCCAAGGCACACTGTCAGGTTTTGGACCATTGACAAGGCACACCACGCTGCCAGTGGGGGGCTCGTGTTCTCCATTGACCCTACTAATAAATGACCTTTCCCCAAATTCCTGTGGCACACCTGGGACTACTTGGGGGCTCATGTCCCCCAGTGGCCCTACTAATAAATGACCTTTTCCCAAATTCCTGTGGCACACCTTTGGCCAACTTGGGGGCTCATGTCCCCCAGTGACCCTGCTAATAAATGACCTTCCCCAAGTTCCAGTTTCATCTCCAGCCCTCTGCAGGCACCATGAATGCTATTCCACCCAGTATATGAACTAGATTTGACACCCCTGGGTTAGAGTGACAGCGTAGACCCAGAATGTCCTGGGTCAACCCTCTGCTTGACTATTATTATTATTTATTATTAACAGTATTTATATACCTCTTTTCAACTAAAAGTTCACAAAGCGGTTTACAGAGAAAATCAAACAAACAACTAATGGCTCCCTGTCCCAGAAGGGCTCACAATCTAAAAAGATGCAAAAGAACACCAGCGGACAGCCACTAGAAAAGACACTGCTGGGGTGAGGAGGGCTAGTTACTCTCCCCCTGCTAAAAAAGAGGACACCCACTTGAAAAAGTGCCTCTTACCCAATTAGCAGGGGCTATTACTGTTTGAATGTTTCACTCTCCACCTTTAATCAGAGTTCTTGTCTAACCAAGAACCGTTTAACCCTGTTAACCAAGTGTATTTATTTGTTGAACCAAGTGTTAAAATTGTTGGAAAAATGGTTACTATGACCTGAATGAGAACTTGTGTTGCCAGCTCCAGCACTGAAAAGCCTCCAGAGGGCCATGTGCAAACCTATGTGCTGCAAAGACCAGGCTCTAGCAGAGCAGGTTGCTTCCTCAGATTGGGGCTGTCTGGACATCCTTTGCTCTTTTGCCACCTCTGATCGAGAGATTTGCTTTCCACTCTCCTGCTGAGATATCCTGCCGCCTGCCTTAGAAAGATCAGAGAGCAATTGCCTTAGTGAAGACGAAAAAGAAAAATAGATCCCATGTTGAAGGGTAAGGTGGGTTTTAGCTTTGGAGATCCTGTTGTGAAAATTTTCCCCACAAGCGGAAACTTCTGGGAAGGTGATACGTGAGGTAGGACAGAGGGGCACTGCAAAACAGTATTAAATGGCTAACAGATTTATTTAAGAGAAAAAAGTAGCAAAAGCAAACAGGTTTACAGGCTAAATCTAGCTCAGGTTACCTTCCTATGGAACAGCATGACCTTAAGGCCAATAATTTCCCTCTCCATCTCTCTCTACAGAAGACACTGGAGATGCCGGAAGGTGAACATCAGAAGCCCTCAGAGGTAGGTATTCTACAGCTCTGCTCTCAGCTCTTAGAGAGATAAATGTCAACAGCAACTAAGAGCCAAATCCTACGCATGTATACTTGGAAGTAAGTCCAATTATAGTTAATGGGGCTTACTCCCAGATAAGTGTGGATAAGATTGCAGCCTGAGGACCCAATGCTATCCAACATTCCAGCTTTGGTGTAGCCACCGTGCAGCCCTGTGGTAAGGGAACAAATGTTCCCATACTTTAAGAAGGTCCTAGTGTCTGCCCCTCCACCACAGGATGCAGTGCACACCCCATTGGCACAACTGCACCGGTGCTGGAAAATTGGATAGGATTGGGCCCTCACTCTGTTATAGAGGTGGTTCCGCTTATATAGACTCTGCTCGAAGCTTCCAGAAAGATTTCCATATGTGAAGGACTTCTTGCCTTCCCTCACCCTTGCAGCCTTCAGTCAGGTCTTGGCACTGTTAACCCTTTAACTCTATAACAACCAGTAACATTTCTATATCAATCCTGAAGGTTATTGAAAGAATGTATTTGGGGGGAAATGAATCCAGAGTGATAGAGATGGTTACAATGAGTGATGCTGGCACTGCTTCTGTATTAAAATAAAGATCATAATTTATCTGTATAAAGTGCTTTAAAGCACAGGGCAACAGGTAGGAGGAGGTTCTGAAGCCCACATCCACCTACCTCCCACAAGCAGAGTCAATGAGTCAGTGGGGCTGACTGAGGAGATTGCCTCTGGTGGTATATTGACAGGTTCAGCCACACTCTGTGTTTATTAGCTGACCTCACAGGCAATGCTTGTTCACCAACCTTAGTTCCTCTGCTTTGACTTCAGAGGCTAAGCAGATAACATGTCAAGCAGGGAAAGAGTTGGATGTTTTCCTGGCTGAAACTTCTGCTTTTCCTCTCTGTGTGTCCCCCCCTTCCTTTGAATTTGACAGTGACTTCTGTCCTTATGCATCTTGTCTGCCACCATCGTTTCTGGCTGCTTCCTTAGGGGCTTGTTCATGGCTTCCACAGGTGGCAGAGGCGATAGGCTTGGTGGCACTTCAGGAAAGGAACTGGAGGCCTCAGAGTCTAAATTTGGCACAGTCCTGCCCTACTGCTGCACTTCACCTGAGTGCACTGGGGGAACTCCATAGTGCAAGCAAGTCATGCTTGTGGCACATTGGCCATAGTATCACCCATGCATTCCCTGCACAAAATCCAATGCATCATAAAATGTTTCAAGTTCCTAAACCCCTTTCACAGTAAACAATTGGTTGCAGCAAATATTGACAATACCTTCCAAAGTGAGAAGGTTCTTTGCTTCAGAGATTGAACTACTGAGGTTTGGAAGAAAAAAAGGTTGGAACACACCGATTATAGATAAGCCAGCACTCCAGAGAACTTAATGAGATCTAAATTCATGTCTCTTCCGATTTTCACTCCCTCTCCTTTTGGCTATTTGTTCTCTTTTCTCGTTCACAGTTTGGTCAGTTTGAAGAGAAGGAAGAAGAGGAGAAGGAACAAGCACTGATAGAGAGGTATAGTAGTATAGTGATTTTCTTGCCATCTTCCCTTGTGCAAAGCCAGAGACTGCATTTCTAAGGCCACACTGCTGGGGTTTTAGAGAAGGGAGGACTGCATGGGCCTCATCATTAAAACAAATCACAAAAAATAATAGCATCTTTGGCACAACACTGAGAAGCTGGGCTCTTAGTTTCTGGTGGTGATGGGGGTGTGTGTTTTAGATTGTCACGCCCATGTTCGAGCTGCTTTTGGCTGCTAGTAGCCCTAAACTATGGTGTACTTGCCCAATGATTAGGGCTTCCCACCCAGAAGCATATCCCATAAAACCACACAGATGACTTTTCTCAGGAGGGAATTAGTATACGTTAGGTATCGCTTTATAATGTTGATTCATCTCTCTCCTCCTCTTAGAGACCCAGAGCAGTTCCCTGAGGACCGGGAGGCCGTTTACATCCTCCCAGAAGGATTCAGTGACCAGTGGCTACACATTCACCTCAGCACAATCATCACTGGGATAACCCAGGAGCCTCATCTTAAAATCAAAGCCCTGGAAAAGTTATCCCAGGTACTTGCTGAGGTGAAGAATGAGGTGAGTTATTTGGGGGAGGTGTTACAAAATGCAGCACTGCTAGACGCTCAAGATTTGCCCCTTCCAGGCCCAACACGCGAGGCCCTCAGCATGCAATGGAGAACCTCAACACTTAGTGTTTGGATAGCACTTTAAGTGATTCAAAGCACTTCACAGACATAATTAGTTTACATCACCTCTGCAAAGGGAAGTGAGAACTATGATCCCCGCATTGCAGATTGTGGGTCTGAGCCTAGAAGCTTCCCAAAATCTCTCAAATGAGTTCATGATCAAGAGGAGATCTGACAGAGTGGTCTTCCCAACCCAGACTTTTGGACCTGAGACATGTTCTCTGGGCACCTGAATGCATCCTCTTTGTATGCACACCCAACCAGGCAGAGAACTCCATGCTGCATCTGAATGCACAAACCACTCTTTAACACCTACATGCTCATCATCAAAGAATTGTATTTCCTGAGTCTTCACACCACCTCCTTGTCTGAAGAACTTTCCCCTGACTAGGAGAACATCTGAAAAACCATTAACTCTCCCCCTTCCCCATCATGTTTCCCCTGCCCCCATGACCATAATTTAAGCTGGAGGGAAGACTTGTTGTCAGTAGGATTTCCAAAGCACCAGACTGTGAAGGTAAATGTGAGACTGATCTCTGTTATTTTACTTGTTACAGGCATTGTGTGAAGTTCGACATTCTATAGAATTCATGGTTAAGTATGAAAGAAGACTTTACATACTTTACCTAGGGATGGTACAGAATGCCTCCCCCCCCTTTTCTTGGCATAGTATGCAATAAGCATCGCTCAGGTTAGCTGCAAAATAACAGTCCATGGGATCCGGGCAAGGATTTGATAAGTGTGTGTGTAAAACAAAGTAAACTAAGAAAAGCTGTTGCATTAAGAAAAATGTTCTAGGCAGTTCAAAATGTCATTCAAGTTCAGGCTGCTGTAATAAATAGAAGACTAAAATGATGCAATGCTCATCAGAATATTTTTATTTGGTTTAAATTTCAGGTACCAGTTTGTTAATACCAGTTTGTTAATAAAATTTTAGGTTTCCATTTGTTAATAAAGTGCCCCCCCCCAGTTCTCTGTTAAACTTTGCCCCAAAAGGGCAAGCATTCTATAGAATACCTAGGTGTTCTGTACAATCCCTAGGTAAAGTATACAAGATCAGAACCAAATAAACTTCTTTCAGACTTTACAAGCAGTAACTCCTCTGTATTTCTTCTCAGCCATCCATACAGCTGCCCACTAAGATGCTCGGCCGCTTAGTAGCAGTGACCTGCCTATGTGCTTTGCATGAGGAGTGCAGCAGGAAGGCAGCCGAGACCCTCTGCCAGCTCCTCCCCATCCTGTGGCGTAGGGAGGGTAAGTCTGAAAAGAAACTGGGTAAGACTGAAAAGAAACTTTCTTTCCAAGTTGAACATTACCTGGTGAAATTGGATTCCTACAAAATTCAGGGATGATAGGTTGAAAGGGTCCAGCAAGGACGAAGGTCCACTAGCTCACGTGTCACATTACATCTGTTTCCAAACTACATAGCATATATAGCTATACAAGTAAGCAGGACTTTGTGGAAACTATAGCCCAGGTTGTCAATGTTTAAACTGGCCCCCATAGATGGGTGTATAATGGCTGTTAGATTTGGAACAATTAGGTGACAATGTCAGCGAAAGGGTTTGGTCTGAAGCATATTCCTGTGAGTTAAAATGGGAGATTCCATCACTGATCAAAACCTCTTCTACCACAGTGTTAAATCCTGGTTGTGTCCTGGGTCCACCCCTGATGTGCCAGTTTGCTTTAGGCCCTGCCTGCAGGACTCACGTAGACTGCCAGTACTGTACTGTACTTTGAGAATCAAATGTGGGAAGCACTAATCCCTCCACCCAGCAGAGGGTCAAAACAAGTCAGCATCATGGCAGGACTCTGTTCCTCATCAGGCACAGGCTGGTCAAGAACTATCATGTAGGACACCTGGCCTACAATGGATGAGTTAATCTCTATTTGTTGACATTGCAGAAATGCTCAGCTACACACCATGGGGCAGAACAGTTGTGAAGAGAGCCCTGGCGGTGACAGCTGATGGAGAAAGCCCTGCATTGTTTCAAAAAAACTGCTACAACCAGGCTAGGGTAAGTAAGCATAATCCTGAATGCATTTGAGTGTGTTCTCAATCTTCCACTAATGTTTCTGTCTCCATTTCCCCATTTCTGAACACGGTGATGGCTGTGGAGGCTGACCTGGTCTATAGCACCTTTTTTAAAAAATCAGATATGCCAACCCTGCCTCTGGTAGCGACAAGAGTGCAGCTGAATCAGGCTTGGTCTGCTGCAATGTCTTGTTGCAAATTGAAAGTGATAGAATTGACTAGGTAGGTGTTTTATGTGATCCAGCAAGCTGTTGTATTCTTCAAATACTCCTTGAGGAAAAAATAATGGCTGTTATATGTAGAAAGCAGTCCAATCCATTCAGATCACTGAAGGAAGCATCCCTTCCTGTGCTTAGGGCTCCTCCTTAGCTCTTTGGAACCCTCTGATTGCCCATCTTAATGGGCAGGGAAAGCAGAGAACAAAATTTTCTATATTTCAGGTCTTTGGCACATTCCTGCCCCCAGATCAAATCCTTGAGGCCATCCAGTTCCTGGCAGGTGAACTCACAGACACCTTTAACAGCCTGGATGCCTACCACCTTCTCAGAGAGCTTATAATTCAGTAAGACCATGGCAAGACCGTGCTGGTAAGGCACTCATGCCAGTAGCTTCAATAAGCCAGACTTTCAATGCGTGTGGTAGCATTTAATGAGGTCTTCTACAACAAATCCATTTCATTATAGGAGATGTCCTCAAAGGTGATGTTTCTCATGTTTCTGTTTAAAAAAACAGGAGACCTAAACATGTTAGAAATGGAAATGCTTAGGAACTGAAATGCTAAGAATCATGCTAAACATTCTAGCATGAATTCCTAGGATTTTTTTAGTCTCTTTTAAGGCCTAACCAGCTGAACCTGAAACAAGATATAGAATCCCCTAACCCAGCACCCACCTTCAGGATAGTGGCAAATTCCCTCTTCCTTCTCCCTTACCCTCTATAATTTCCTGTCTTTTTTTCCAACTGCCAATCTCATCTTTCTATAGATCCTTGCGGACATGGTACATGCTCTGCATTGGGCCGCTTTGGGTTTGGTTTGCTTGTTCCTTTTTATGTAATTTACTAACCTATATACTTCTGTATATCTCGGAAGTCCTCCAAGTAGATGGAAACCATGGCCTTAATTTGGGGTACCCTGCTCTGCTTCCAAACGGATAGTATGTTCGTTCTGTCCATCTAAGAAGTTTATAAAACATCATATTGCTTCATCAACTCAGATTTTCCTGAGGTACATAATTTAATACTGGTCTCCACCAGTCTTATAAATTCCATAATATTCCTTTTTCAAATAAAGCTTAGCAGTACCCAATATCACTTTACTGTGGCTGCAATCCTAACCTCACTTTCCTGGGAGTAAGTCCCATTGAACACAATGGGACTTACTTCTGAGTAGACCTGCTTAGGATTGTGCCCTGTGTCTTGTGTCTTGAGGTGCCATTTGTTCTTAGTGGGACCTATTTGCACTTTCTGATATTTGAGGATGTCAGCCCTTTAACAAAAACTTAAAAACAAGTACACAACATCTTTCTTATGGAAGAAGATATTAACTACCAGAAGAGTGTTTGCCAGATGTTAGGTGAGATCTTGTAGTTGTGTAAGCCAGATCTCCAGATGATTTATGCTACAGCTGGTTCAGCCTTGGCAGTCTCCCGATCGCCCAATTGAAAGGTGATCGGAGTTTGTTTGGCCTGGCCTGGGACAGGAGAGTCTCCTCCCAAGGGGAAGTGGAAGGGGACTGGGGCTGGCAGCTACTGCGGGCCTTTTAAAAGGCGCAAGACCCAGCCCTCTTCTTCCTTTGCAAGTGGGCACCTTGGGAACCAAGTGGACCTGACCCCATCCAGCCACCTTAGAACCAGTGCAACTTCTGAGGAGGCCTCCTGTGCTGGATCCCATGTGCAGCGTGTTTGATCTGTAAGGTGCCATGGGGGTTTGGACAGGCTCTGCCTAAGGAAAGGATCAGGTGCAGTCCAGGCACACTTTCCTGGGAGTAAGCCCCCTGGAGCTCAGGGGGACTTACTTTTGAACAGACATGCTTGGAGTGTGCACTCAGTCCCTGGCCTGGTGGGCAGAGGGGGAAGACTGCTAGCTCAGAGCCAGGTCTCCCTGCTGGCCTTGCCAGGGTCTCCAGCTCGAGCGCTGGAGCGCTCGCTCGCAGCTCCTGCTGCTGCTTCCCGGGAGGGCACCCACATGTGTTGCTGGGTGGGGCCTCGCTGGGGTCTCCAGCACACGTGGAGCTCGCAGCTCCTGCAGCTGCTTCTTGGGAGGGTGCCCACAGGGATTGCTGGAGAGGGGTGCTGTGATCGCAGGGCTGCTGCAGGGCTCCTGCCTGTGCAGGTTGCAGTGTGCTCCACGTGGGAGCAGGCTTCGCATGGCTTCGCATGGTGCGGAGCAGCACCTGGCCACGCGCTGCACAAGCTGCAGGACTGTTGCAGCTCCCTGCTTGCGGTTGGCAGGCAAGCCCAGGCTCCTGGAGGTGTCCTGCCGAGCGGCATCATGCACATGGGGAGTCACGCAACCCCCCCCGCCATGGGAGGCGGGCGCCAGCTCAGCGCCTCCGCCGCCACCCACTTTCATGGGAGTAAGCCCCAGGGACCATAATGGGGCTTACATCTGAGGAGCTGGGCAGAGGCTTAAGTGCTGGGGCTTCAACCCCAACCATGATTTCCAGGGAGGAAGCCCCTTGGGCTATAATGGGGCTTGCTTCTGAGTAGGCATGCACAGGCTTGGATCATGGGGCTGCAGTCCTTCCCCACTTTCCAGGGAGTAAGCCCTTTGGACTATAATGGGCCTTGCTTCTGAGGAGGCAGGCAGAGCCTTGGATTTTGGCCACAATCCTAGACACACTTTCCAGAGAGTAAGACCCATAGGCTATAATGGGCCTTGCTTCTGAGGAGGCAGGCAGAGCCTTGGACTCTGGCCACAATCCTAGACACACTTTCCTGTGGCAGGGGTTTAACAACTCTGAAATATTTTCCTGATTATCCTGTTTTGGTAAGAAGAAAGGTATATGCACAAACACAGATGTGGTCTGTGAAAAATAACTTCTGCAGCAGCAAGACAAAAAAAGCAAAAACAAAGAAGAAGGGAAAATATTGAAACCCGCGAGCATAAAAGCCCTTCTAAGAGAGGGGTTAATTAGGGTAATGAAATATTTGGAAAGCTGACCTGGTAAGGGACAAAGATCAAAAGAAAAAGGGGAACAAACTGGATTAAGATCAACAAAAAGAGAGGAAAATTCAGCTTCCCAGAGCTTAGTTTGGATTAACTTATAGGCACTGTTGACATCGAGGCCCTCTAAAGATTCCAAAGAAAGATCAAGAGAATTCAATTTGGAATCAATTTTTAAAAACCAGCTAGACAAAAAAGGATCACTTAACAAATCATTAAGGAGGGAGTCGGATGGAAGAGACAGATGGAGTCGGAGCCAGAATTTAAACGTAATGGCCCATGCTAAGGGTGAAGGGAGATGGACTCCCAGCTCAAGGGTCAGCGTTGCTAACCGGATGGAGTTAGGAACTCCAAGAATCCTCCTAAAAAAGACAGCCGCAACTCGGTCCAGAGAGCTGTTGACTGCCGTAACCCATATGGGTACGCCATACAGTAGTTGGGCCACGATCTTAGCTCTAAAGATCTGGAGAGCAGCAGGCACAAACTGGTTACAGGTGCTGTAGTGGAACCGAGTAATCGCCTTGAGGTGATGATGCGAGGTGGCAATCGCTAAATTCCTATGGGCTGCCCATGTTAGTCAATAATGAAAGAGTAGGCCAAGATATTTAAAGGTGGGAACTTGCTCATAAACATAGGGACCAACCCTCCAAGTCAACGGTGACCAAGATTTAGAGAATACCAAAATTTTAGTTTTATTGGTGTTAATGATCAAGTCATTGGAAGCACAGTAGTCCTGAAAAATAGTAAGAGATTGAAGAAGTCCAGATTTAGTTAATGAAAGGAGAACTGCATCATCCGCATACAATAAGAGGGGTAAAGGAACACCATTACGTGAAGGGGGAGAGACCCTTTCGTTGGAAAAATTAGAAGGGAGGTCAGATAAAAAAAGATTAAAAAGGGGCTAGGATGCATCCCTGTCGGACACCCTTATCAATGGAAATGTTATCTGAGAAAGGACCGGAAGGGCCAGAATGGACTTTACATAAATTAGAAAGGTGGAGGTGATGAATCAAAAAAAGTAGACGAGGGTCAATACCTCTGGCAATAAGTTTGTCCCAAAGAAGGGATCTGTTAACAGAGTCGAATGCACCCTTAAGATCAAGAAACGCTACATAAAATTTCTTACCATGATGAACAAAGTATTTTTCAGCTAGAAAGGAGAGCAAAAAGGTGTGGTCGTTCGTAGAACAGCCAGATCGAAAACCGATTTCCTCCCTACCAGGAAGGGCCACCAAAAGTGCCCATGTAATCAGTCTCGAGAGTAGGAGTTTCTCTCCTACTCCCACTCTCGAATTTCATATATTTACGCCATATTCTTAATATTTCAAAAGTAAAAGGGTTCTGTATTTCTGTTCTGTAAGGCGCCTGTCCACCAAGCCTTTGTTCCTCAGCTTTGACCTCAGAGGTTGAGCGGGAAACACGGCAGGCCAGGAAAGCAGTCTCCCTGGTTGAACCTGAGTGTCCACTCCTTCCTTTGAATTTGACAGTGGCTTCTGTCCTAAGCATCTTGTCTGCCACCGTCATTTCTAGCTGCTTCCTTAGGGTCTTGTTCATGGCTTCCACAGGTGACATAAGTGATAGGTGGCAAAATCACCTGGCCAACTGCTGAGCACGCCCTCATGCTCCAACTCCTTCCTTCTTGGGAAGCAGTTGGAGTGCAAGCACACTGATGATGTCCTGACACTGTGTGGTGTCATGGCATCAGGCGTAGGTATGCCAGTGTACCCCGACATTAGGAGAGGGATTCACATCATGCCACCTGAGGGACAGTAAAGGCAGAGCTGCTGCTAGAGTCTGTTCTTCCAACACGATCAGGACCAGGGTACAGGCCACCAATCGCTGGGAGAGTGCAACAGGGGTATGGCGAGTCTGCCATTTGGTTCCCTCATCATTCGGTCCCTCCATTATGGCCAACCCCACAGAGGACTCCCTGAAGACACCTGAGGAGGTGTCTGGTGGCTCCTCCGTTGAGGAAGGAGAGATCGCTGAGGAGGATCAAAACCCATCAGGGGTCTAGGCCAGGGGCCAGAAGCAGAGATGTGCGGTGGTGGGTGGGGAGGCAGATCCTCCCTGCTGGAAAATTTTGAAGAATTCAACCGCCATGTGAGGCACCCACAACCCATGTGCTCTGCCTGTCAGCTCCTCTGCCCTCCCTACTCTGCATGTGGGTTGTGGGTGCTTGGGGACTCAAACAGTGGTGGCGCTTTACGAAGCACTCCGATAAGGAGGCTCTACCTCTCCTGCCTCCCCACCCAGCACATGTCCCTGGCCAGGGGTGTCAAACTTCTTTCATACAGAAGGCCAAAGTTAGCATTCATGCTGCCTGCTGAGGGCCAGAAGTGATATCATTAAGTAGAAAGTAAGATCATTAAGGAGGTGATGGCCGAAAAGAAGAACTTTGTTCTTACAGAGGGGATGGAATCTCCTGCCAAATTCTGATGAGCATTCAATCATGGGCTTACCAGAAGCATTGTGGGACAGAGTGCCTATACCTGTAACCATTGTATAGATGTTGAAATTTTGGCAGGTGTAGCTTTAACATGAAAGGGGGAGCCTAGGTGACCTGGTAACCCTATTTAAACATCCACAAGTGATGCTCTGGCTTGGCCTCTGTTGAAGTCACAAAGGCAGTTAAGTGTCCCACTGAGTGTGTGGGGCCACTCTGTCATTGACAGTGATCAGTGATGGCTGCTGAAAGTGTTGATGTGAGTAGAGTTTCATCTTTCCAAAGAGGTTGAGGCACACCTGTAGACCCACAAGATCCATTCAAGAAAATGGAGAAGGAGACTGGTAGAATTTTAGAACGGTTACAGGAACAGAGTAGACCCAAAAGTGCTGGGTCAAATCCCTGATAGGCCAAGAAGCTCACAGTCACCTGTCTCATTAACGTCTTGCGAGGATGAAATGGAGGAGGACAACCACTTACGTTGCCCTGACCTTACAGGACAGCTGTCTCCAAGCACTGTGCCATGGCACATTGGTGTGCTGTGATGTTTTAATGCCTTAGAATGCTGTCTGAGTCCTGAGGAAAACCAAAAGTTAACATTTTAAGGCCTTCTGGGCGGCCATGTAAGCAACATACTAGATGAATAAACAAAAAAGGTGCAGCAGTTTAGAAGGCCAAAGTTAGCATTCATGCTGCCTGCTGAGGGCCAGAAGTGATATCATTAAGTAGAAAGTAACATCATTAAGGAGATGATGGCCAAAAAGAAGAACTTTGTTCTTACAGAGGGGATGGAATCTCCTGCCAAATTCTGATGAGCATTCAATCATGGGCTTACCAGAAGCATTGTGGGACAGAGTGCCTATACCTGTAACCATTGTATAGATGTGGAAATTTTGGCAGGTGTAGCTTTAACATGAAAGGGGTAGCCTAGGTGACCTGGTAACCCTATTTAAACATCCACAAGTGATGCTCTGGCTTGGCATCTGTTGAAGTCACAAAGGCAGTTAAGTGTCCCACTGAGCGTGTGGGGCCACTCTGTCATTGACAGTGATCAGTGATGGCTGCTGAAAGTGTTGATGTGAGTAGAGTTTCATCTTTCCAAAGAGGTTGAGGCACACCTGTAGACCCACAAGATCCATTCAAGAAAATGGAGAAGGAGACTGGTAGAATTTTAGAATGGTTACAGGAACAGAGTAGACCCAAAAGTGCTGGGTCAAATCCCTGATAGGCCAAGATGCTCACAGTCACCTGTCTCAATAACGTCTTGTGAGGATGAAATGGAGGAGGACAACCACTTACATTGCCCTGACCTTACAGTACAGCTGTCTCCAAGCACTGTGCCATGGCACATTGGTGTGCTGTGATGTTTTAATGCCTTAGAATGCTGTCACTTTGCCAGCAGTCTGAGGCAAAGAGGCAAAGAAGGAAGGCCCATAGCCGGGGAGACAGACCAGGGACAGAATGCACTTGCTCCCGGTTTGGAAGGGATTGTCACTCCCAGATTGGCCTTTTCAGCCACACTAGACGCTGTGCCAGAACCACCTTTCAGAGCGCGATACCATAGTCTTTCGAGACTGAAGGTTTGCAATACAATGAGATTGAAAAGGTTGAAAATCACTGTTCTAGAAGGAAGGAGGGGATAAACATTTTTTCACTCAGCAAGCTTAGTGAAGACTAAAATGCAAAGTAGGTCTCATGTTGAATTTTAAGGTGGATTTTAGCTATGGCAATCCTATTGCAAAAATTTTCCCCACTAGCATGAACTTGTGGGAAGGAATTGAATGAGGTAGAACGGTGAGACACAGCAGGACAGTGTAAAATGGCTTTAAGAGGAAAAGTTAGCAAAAGCGAACAAATTTACTTGCTAAATCTAGCTCAGACTATCTTCCTATGACATAGCACAATCTTAAGGCCAGTAATTTCTCTCTCTATAGCAGACACTGGAGATGCCTGAGGATGATCGTGAGAAGCCCTCAGCGGTAGGTATTCTCTTTCAGCTCTATTCTTAGAGAGGCAAGTGATTTCTGAAAGCTCTTTCTGATCCCCCCCCCCCCCCGGCACATGATAACAGCAATGAAAAAACTGCTATGGAACTGTTCCCCTTACAGTTGTATATCTGGAGGGGAGGGGGTTCACAGGGATCACGTAGCTGAGGGTGTTTCGCAGGGATGCTGCGACCCTATATGGCACTTTGTGGGAGTGACAATGCTGTGTCCGTTGGTGTCGTGCCCACCCTTGCTTGCCCAAGCCCCCTTGATCGGCACTGGAGCTGTGCTTTGGTTGCCTCTGAATGGTGTTCTGACACCATTAGCATGTCAGTTCCAGTTTTTCCTCCAAATTTTAAGTGATGTTTTAAGGCCTTAGAATGCTGTCTGAGTCCTGAGGAAAACCAGAAGTTAACATTTTAAGGCCTTCTGGGCGGCCATGTAAGCAACATACTAGATGAATAAACAAAAAAGATGCAGCAGTTTAGAAGGCCAAAGTTAGCATTCATGCTGCCTGCTGAGGGCCAGAAGTGATATCATTAAGTAGAAAGTAACATCATTAAGGAGATGATGGCCAAAAAGAAGAACTTTGTTCTTACAGAGGGGATGGAATCTCCTGCCAAATTCTGATGAGCATTCAATCATGGGCTTACCAGAAGCATTGTGGGACAGAGTGCCTATACCTGTAACCATTGTATAGATGTGGAAATTTTGGCAGGTGTAGCTTTAACATGAAAGGGGGAGCCTAGGTGACCTGGTAACCCTATTTAAACATCCACAAGTGATGCTCTGGCTTGGCCTCTGTTGAAGTCACAAAGGCAGTTAAGTGTCCCACTGAGTGTGTGGGGCCACTCTGTCATTGACAGTGATCAGTGATGGCTGCTGAAAGTGTTGATGTGAGTAGAGTTTCATCTTTCCAAAGAGGTTGAGGCACACCTGTAGACCCACAAGATCCATTCAAGAAAATGGAGAAGGAGACTGGTAGAATTTTAGAATGGTTACAGGAACAGAGTAGACCCAAAAGTGCTGGGTCAAATCCCTGATAGGCCAAGATGCTCACAGTCACCTGTCTCAATAACGTCTTGTGAGGATGAAATGGAGGAGGACAACCACTTACGTTGCCCTGACCTTACAGTACAGCTGTCTCCAAGCACTGTGCCATGGCACATTGGTGTGCTGTGATGTTTTAATGCCTTAGTATGCTGTCACTTTGCCAGCAGTCTGAGGCAAAGAGGCAAAGAAGGAAGGCCCATAGCCGGGGAGACAGACCAGGGACAGAATGCACTTGCTCCCGGTTTGGAAGGGATTGTCACTCCCGGATTGGCCTTTTCAGCCACACTAGACGCTGTGCCAGAACCACCTTTCAGAGCGCGATACCATAGTCTTTCGAGACTGAAGGTTGGCAATACAATGAGATTGAAAAGGTTGAAAATCACTGTTCTAGAAGGAAGGAGGGGATAAACATTTTTTCACTCAGCAAGCTTAGTGAAGACTAAAATGCAAAGTAGGTCTCATGTTGAATTTTAAGGTGGATTTTAGCTATGGCAATCCTATTGCAAAAATTTTCCCCACTAGCATGAACTTGTGGGAAGGAATTGAATGAGGTAGAATGGTGAGACACAGCAGGACAGTGTAAAATGGCTTTAAGAGGAAAAGTTAGCAAAAGCGAACAAATTTACTTGCTAAATCTAGCTCAGACTATCTTCCTATGACATAGCACAATCTTAAGGCCAGTAATTTCTCTCTCTATAGCAGACACTGGAGATGCCTGAGGATGATCGTGAGAAGCCCTCAGCGGTAGGTATTCTCTTTCAGCTCTATTCTTAGAGAGGCAAGTGATTTCTGAAAGCTCTTTCTGATCCCCCCCCCCCCGGCACATGATAACAGCAATGAAAAAACTGCTATGGAACTGTTCCCCTTACAGTTGTATATCTGGAGGGGAGGGGGTTCACAGGGATCACGTAGCTGAGGGTGTTTCGCAGGGATGCTGCGACCCTATATGGCACTTTGTGGGGGTGACAATGCTGTGTCCGTTGGTGTCGTGCCCACCCTTGCTTGCCCAAGCCCCCTTGATCGGCACTGGAGCTGTGCTTTGGTTGCCTCTGAATGGTGTTCTGACACCATTAGCATGTCAGTTCCAGTTTTTCCTCCAAATTTTAAGTGATGTTTTAAGGCCTTAGAATGCTGTCTGAGTCCTGAGGAAAACCAGAAGTTAACATTTTAAGGCCTTCTGGGCGGCCATGTAAGCAACATACTAGATGAATAAACAAAAAAGATGCAGCAGTTTAGAAGGCCAAAGTTAGCATTCATGCTGCCTGCTGAGGGCCAGAAGTGATATCATTAAGTAGAAAGTAACATCATTAAGGAGATGATGGCCAAAAAGAAGAACTTTGTTCTTACAGAGGGGATGGAATCTCCTGCCAAATTCTGATGAGCATTCAATCATGGGCTTACCAGAAGCATTGTGGGACAGAGTGCCTATACCTGTAACCATTGTATAGATGTGGAAATTTTGGCAGGTGTAGCTTTAACATGAAAGGGGGAGCCTAGGTGACCTGGTAACCCTATTTAAACATCCACAAGTGATGCTCTGGCTTGGCCTCTGTTGAAGTCACAAAGGCAGTTAAGTGTCCCACTGAGCGTGTGGGGCCACTCTGTCATTGACAGTGATCAGTGATGGCTGCTGAAAGTGTTGATGTGAGTAGAGTTTCATCTTTCCAAAGAGGTTGAGGCACACCTGTAGACCCACAAGATCCATTCAAGAAAATGGAGAAGGAGACTGGTAGAATTTTAGAACGGTTACAGGAACAGAGTAGACCCAAAAGTGCTGGGTCAAATCCCTGATAGCCCAAGAAGCTCACAGTCACCTGTCTCATTAACGTCTTGCGAGGATGAAATGGAGGACGACAACCACTTACGTTGCCCTGACCTTACAGGACAGCTGTCTCCAAGCACTGTGCCATGGCACATTGGTGTGCTGTGATGTTTTAATGCCTTAGAATGCTGTCTGAGTCCTGAGGAAAACCAAAAGTTAACATTTTAAGGCCTTCTGGGCGGCCATGTAAGCAACATACTAGATGAATAAACAAAAAAGGTGCAGCTGTTTAGAAGGCCAAAGTTAGCATTCATGCTGCCTGCTGAGGGCCAGAAGTGATATCATTAAGTAGAAAGTAACATCATTAAGGAGATGATGGCCAAAAAGAAGAACTTTGTTCTTACAGAGGGGATGGAATCTCCTGCCAAATTCTGATGAGCATTCAATCATGGGCTTACCAGAAGCATTGTGGGACAGAGTGCCTATACCTGTAACCATTGTATAGATGTGGAAATTTTGGCAGGTGTAGCTTTAACATGAAAGGGGTAGCCTAGGTGACCTGGTAACCCTATTTAAACATCCACAAGTGATGCTCTGGCTTGGCATCTGTTGAAGTCACAAAGGCAGTTAAGTGTCCCACTGAGCGTGTGGGGCCACTCTGTCATTGACAGTGATCAGTGATGGCTGCTGAAAGTGTTGATGTGAGTAGAGTTTCATCTTTCCAAAGAGGTTGAGGCACACCTGTAGACCCACAAGATCCATTCAAGAAAATGGAGAAGGAGACTGGTAGAATTTTAGAATGGTTACAGGAACAGAGTAGACCCAAAAGTGCTGGGTCAAATCCCTGATAGGCCAAGATGCTCACAGTCACCTGTCTCAATAACGTCTTGTGAGGATGAAATGGAGGAGGACAACCACTTACGTTGCCCTTACCTTACAGTACAGCTGTCTCCAAGCACTGTGCCATGGCACATTGGTGTGCTGTGATGTTTTAATGCCTTAGAATGCTGTCACTTTGCCAGCAGTCTGAGGCAAAGAGGCAAAGAAGGAAGGCCCATAGCCGGGGAGACAGACCAGGGACAGAATGCACTTGCTCCCGGTTTGGAAGGGATTGTCACTGCCGGATTGGCCTTTTCAGCCACACTAGACGCTGTGCCAGAACCACCTTTCAGAGCGCGATACCATAGTCTTTCGAGACTGAAGGTTGGCAATACAATGAGATTGAAAAGGTTGAAAATCACTGTTCTAGAAGGAAGGAGGGGATAAACATTTTTTCACTCAGCAAGCTTAGTGAAGACTAAAATGCAAAGTAGGTCTCATGTTGAATTTTAAGGTGGATTTTAGCTATGGCGATCCTATTGCAAAAATTTTCCCCACTAGCATGAACTTGTGGGAAGGAATTGAATGAGGTAGAACGGTGAGACACAGCAGGACAGTGTAAAATGGCTTTAAGAGGAAAAGTTAGCAAAAGCGAACAAATTTACTTGCTAAATCCAGCTCAGACTATCTTCCTATGACATAGCACAATCTTAAGGCCAGTAATTTCTCTCTCTATAGCAGACACTGGAGATGCCTGAGGATGATCGTGAGAAGCCCTCAGCGGTAGGTATTCTCTTTCAGCTCTATTCTTAGAGAGGCAAGTGATTTCTGAAAGCTCTTTCTGATCCCCCCCCCCCCCCGGCACATGATAACAGCAATGAAAAAACTGCTATGGAACTGTTCCCCTTACAGTTGTATATCTGGAGGGGAGGGGGTTCACAGGGATCACGTAGCTGAGGGTGTTTCGCAGGGATGCTGCGACCCTATATGGCACTTTGTGGGGGTGACAATGCTGTGTCCGTTGGTGTCGTGCCCACCCTTGCTTGCCCAAGCCCCCTTGATCGGCACTGGAGCTGTGCTTTGGTCGCCTCTGAATGGTGTTCTGACACCATTAGCATGTCAGTTCCAGTTTTTCCTCCAAATTTTAAGTGATGTTTTAAGGCCTTAGAATGCTGCCTGAGTCCTGAGGAAAACCAGAAGTTAACATTTTAAGGCCTTCTGGGCGGCATGTAAGCAACATACTAGATGAATAAACAAAAAAGATGCAGCAGTTTAGAAGGCCAAAGTTAGCATTCATGCTGCCTGCTGAGGGCCAGAAGTGATATCATTAAGTAGAAAGTAACATCATTAAGGAGGTGATGGCCGAAAAGAAGAACTTTGTTCTTACAGAGGGGATGGAATCTCCTGCCAAATTCTGATGAGCATTCAATCATGGGCTTACCAGAAGCATTGTGGGACAGAGTGCCTATACCTGTAACCATTGTATAGATGTGGAAATTTTGGCAGGTGTAGCTTTAACATGAAAGGGGGAGCCTAGGTGACCTGGTAACCCTATTTAAACATCCACAAGTGATGCTCTGGCTTGGCCTCTGTTGAAGTCACAAAGGCAGTTAAGTGTCCCACTGAGCGTGTGGGGCCACTCTGTCATTGACAGTGATCAGTGATGGCTGCTGAAAGTGTTGATGTGAGTAGAGTTTCATCTTTCCAAAGAGGTTGAGGCACACCTGTAGACCCACAAGATCCATTCAAGAAAATGGAGAAGGAGACTGGTAGAATTTTAGAACGGTTACAGGAACAGAGTAGACCCAAAAGTGCTGGGTCAAATCCCTGATAGGCCAAGAAGCTCACAGTCACCTGTCTCATTAACGTCTTGCGAGGATGAAATGGAGGAGGACAACCACTTACGTTGCCCTGACCTTACAGTACAGCTGTCTCCAAGCACTGTGCCATGGCACATTGGTGTGCTGTGATGTTTTAATGCCTTAGAATGCTGTCTGAGTCCTGAGGAAATCCAAAAGTTAACATTTTAAGGCCTTCTGGGCGGCCATGTAAGCAACATACTAGATGAATAAACAAAAAAGGTGCAGCAGTTTAGAAGGCCAAAGTTAGCATTCATGCTGCCTGCTGAGGGCCAGAAGTGATATCATTAAGTAGAAAGTAACATCATTAAGGAGATGATGGCCAAAAAGAAGAACTTTGTTCTTACAGAGGGGATGGAATCTCCTGCCAAATTCTGATGAGCATTCAATCATGGGCTTACCAGAAGCATTGTGGGACAGAGTGCCTATACCTGTAACCATTGTATAGATGTGGAAATTTTGGCAGGTGTAGCTTTAACATGAAAGGGGTAGCCTAGGTGACCTGGTAACCCTATTTAAACATCCACAAGTGATGCTCTGGCTTGGCATCTGTTGAAGTCACAAAGGCAGTTAAGTGTCCCACTGAGCGTGTGGGGCCACTCTGTCATTGACAGTGATCAGTGATGGCTGCTGAAAGTGTTGATGTGAGTAGAGTTTCATCTTTCCAAAGAGGTTGAGGCACACCTGTAGACCCACAAGATCCATTCAAGAAAATGGAGAAGGAGACTGGTAGAATTTTAGAATGGTTACAGGAACAGAGTAGACCCAAAAGTGCTGGGTCAAATCCCTGATAGGCCAAGATGCTCACAGTCACCTGTCTCAATAACGTCTTGTGAGGATGAAATGGAGGAGGACAACCACTTACATTGCCCTGACCTTACAGTACAGCTGTCTCCAAGCACTGTGCCATGGCACATTGGTGTGCTGTGATGTTTTAATGCCTTAGAATGCTGTCACTTTGCCAGCAGTCTGAGGCAAAGAGGCAAAGAAGGAAGGCCCATAGCCGGGGAGACAGACCAGGGACAGAATGCACTTGCTCCCGGTTTGGAAGGGATTGTCACTCCCAGATTGGCCTTTTCAGCCACACTAGACGCTGTGCCAGAACCACCTTTCAGAGCGCGATACCATAGTCTTTCGAGACTGAAGGTTTGCAATACAATGAGATTGAAAAGGTTGAAAATCACTGTTCTAGAAGGAAGGAGGGGATAAACATTTTTTCACTCAGCAAGCTTAGTGAAGACTAAAATGCAAAGTAGGTCTCATGTTGAATTTTAAGGTGGATTTTAGCTATGGCAATCCTATTGCAAAAATTTTCCCCACTAGCATGAACTTGTGGGAAGGAATTGAATGAGGTAGAATGGTGAGACACAGCAGGACAGTGTAAAATGGCTTTAAGAGGAAAAGTTAGCAAAAGCGAACAAATTTACTTGCTAAATCTAGCTCAGACTATCTTCCTATGACATAGCACAATCTTAAGGCCAGTAATTTCTCTCTCTATAGCAGACACTGGAGATGCCTGAGGATGATCGTGAGAAGCCCTCAGCGGTAGGTATTCTCTTTCAGCTCTATTCTTAGAGAGGCAAGTGATTTCTGAAAGCTCTTTCTGATCCCCCCCCCCCCCGGCACATGATAACAGCAATGAAAAAACTGCTATGGAACTGTTCCCCTTACAGTTGTATATCTGGAGGGGAGGGGGTTCACAGGGATCACGTAGCTGAGGGTGTTTCGCAGGGATGCTGCGACCCTATATGGCACTTTGTGGGAGTGACAATGCTGTGTCCGTTGGTGTCGTGCCCACCCTTGCTTGCCCAAGCCCCCTTGATCGGCACTGGAGCTGTGCTTTGGTTGCCTCTGAATGGTGTTCTGACACCATTAGCATGTCAGTTCCAGTTTTTCCTCCAAATTTTAAGTGATGTTTTAAGGCCTTAGAATGCTGTCTGAGTCCTGAGGAAAACCAGAAGTTAACATTTTAAGGCCTTCTGGGCGGCCATGTAAGCAACATACTAGATGAATAAACAAAAAAGATGCAGCAGTTTAGAAGGCCAAAGTTAGCATTCATGCTGCCTGCTGAGGGCCAGAAGTGATATCATTAAGTAGAAAGTAACATCATTAAGGAGATGATGGCCAAAAAGAAGAACTTTGTTCTTACAGAGGGGATGGAATCTCCTGCCAAATTCTGATGAGCATTCAATCATGGGCTTACCAGAAGCATTGTGGGACAGAGTGCCTATACCTGTAACCATTGTATAGATGTGGAAATTTTGGCAGGTGTAGCTTTAACATGAAAGGGGGAGCCTAGGTGACCTGGTAACCCTATTTAAACATCCACAAGTGATGCTCTGGCTTGGCCTCTGTTGAAGTCACAAAGGCAGTTAAGTGTCCCACTGAGTGTGTGGGGCCACTCTGTCATTGACAGTGATCAGTGATGGCTGCTGAAAGTGTTGATGTGAGTAGAGTTTCATCTTTCCAAAGAGGTTGAGGCACACCTGTAGACCCACAAGATCCATTCAAGAAAATGGAGAAGGAGACTGGTAGAATTTTAGAATGGTTACAGGAACAGAGTAGACCCAAAAGTGCTGGGTCAAATCCCTGATAGGCCAAGATGCTCACAGTCACCTGTCTCAATAACGTCTTGTGAGGATGAAATGGAGGAGGACAACCACTTACGTTGCCCTGACCTTACAGTACAGCTGTCTCCAAGCACTGTGCCATGGCACATTGGTGTGCTGTGATGTTTTAATGCCTTAGAATGCTGTCACTTTGCCAGCAGTCTGAGGCAAAGAGGCAAAGAAGGAAGGCCCATAGCCGGGGAGACAGACCAGGGACAGAATGCACTTGCTCCCGGTTTGGAAGGGATTGTCACTCCCAGATTGGCCTTTTCAGCCACACTAGACGCTGTGCCAGAACCACCTTTCAGAGCGCGATACCATAGTCTTTCGAGACTGAAGGTTTGCAATACAATGAGATTGAAAAGGTTGAAAATCACTGTTCTAGAAGGAAGGAGGGGATAAACATTTTTTCACTCAGCAAGCTTAGTGAAGACTAAAATGCAAAGTAGGTCTCATGTTGAATTTTAAGGTGGATTTTAGCTATGGCAATCCTATTGCAAAAATTTTCCCCACTAGCATGAACTTGTGGGAAGGAATTGAATGAGGTAGAATGGTGAGACACAGCAGGACAGTGTAAAATGGCTTTAAGAGGAAAAGTTAGCAAAAGCGAACAAATTTACTTGCTAAATCTAGCTCAGACTATCTTCCTATGACATAGCACAATCTTAAGGCCAGTAATTTCTCTCTCTATAGCAGACACTGGAGATGCCTGAGGATGATCGTGAGAAGCCCTCAGCGGTAGGTATTCTCTTTCAGCTCTATTCTTAGAGAGGCAAGTGATTTCTGAAAGCTCTTTCTGATCCCCCCCCCCCCCCCGGCACATGATAACAGCAATGAAAAAACTGCTATGGAACTGTTCCCCTTACAGTTGTATATCTGGAGGGGAGGGGGTTCACAGGGATCACGTAGCTGAGGGTGTTTCGCAGGGATGCTGCGACCCTATATGGCACTTTGTGGGAGTGACAATGCTGTGTCCGTTGGTGTCGTGCCCACCCTTGCTTGCCCAAGCCCCCTTGATCGGCACTGGAGCTGTGCTTTGGTTGCCTCTGAATGGTGTTCTGACACCATTAGCATGTCAGTTCCAGTTTTTCCTCCAAATTTTAAGTGATGTTTTAAGGCCTTAGAATGCTGTCTGAGTCCTGAGGAAAACCAGAAGTTAACATTTTAAGGCCTTCTGGGCGGCCATGTAAGCAACATACTAGATGAATAAACAAAAAAGATGCAGCAGTTTAGAAGGCCAAAGTTAGCATTCATGCTGCCTGCTGAGGGCCAGAAGTGATATCATTAAGTAGAAAGTAACATCATTAAGGAGATGATGGCCAAAAAGAAGAACTTTGTTCTTACAGAGGGGATGGAATCTCCTGCCAAATTCTGATGAGCATTCAATCATGGGCTTACCAGAAGCATTGTGGGACAGAGTGCCTATACCTGTAACCATTGTATAGATGTGGAAATTTTGGCAGGTGTAGCTTTAACATGAAAGGGGGAGCCTAGGTGACCTGGTAACCCTATTTAAACATCCACAAGTGATGCTCTGGCTTGGCCTCTGTTGAAGTCACAAAGGCAGTTAAGTGTCCCACTGAGTGTGTGGGGCCACTCTGTCATTGACAGTGATCAGTGATGGCTGCTGAAAGTGTTGATGTGAGTAGAGTTTCATCTTTCCAAAGAGGTTGAGGCACACCTGTAGACCCACAAGATCCATTCAAGAAAATGGAGAAGGAGACTGGTAGAATTTTAGAATGGTTACAGGAACAGAGTAGACCCAAAAGTGCTGGGTCAAATCCCTGATAGGCCAAGATGCTCACAGTCACCTGTCTCAATAACGTCTTGTGAGGATGAAATGGAGGAGGACAACCACTTACGTTGCCCTGACCTTACAGTACAGCTGTCTCCAAGCACTGTGCCATGGCACATTGGTGTGCTGTGATGTTTTAATGCCTTAGAATGCTGTCACTTTGCCAGCAGTCTGAGGTAAAGTGGCAAAGAAGGAAGGCCCATAGCCAGGAAGACAGACCAGGGACAGAATGCACTTGCTCCCGGTTTGGAAGGGATTGTCACTGCCGGATTGGCCTTTTCAGCCACACTAGACGCTGTGCCAGAACCACCTTTCAGAGCGCGATACCATAGTCTTTCGAGACTGAAGGTTGGCAATACAATGAGATTGAAAAGGTTGAAAATCACTGTTCTAGAAGGAAGGAGTGGATAAACATTTTTTCGCTCAGCAAGCTTAGTGAAGACTAAAATGCAAAGTAGGTCTCATGTTGAATTTTAAGGTGGATTTTAGCTATGGCGATCCTATTGCAAAAATTTTCCCCACTAGCATGAACTTGTGGGAAGGAATTGAATGAGGTAGAACGGTGAGACACAGCAGGACAGTGTAAAATGGCTTTAAGAGGAAAAGTTAGCAAAAGCGAACAAATTTACTTGCTAAATCCAGCTCAGACTATCTTCCTATGACATAGCACAATCTTAAGGCCAGTAATTTCTCTCTCTATAGCAGACACTGGAGATGCCTGAGGATGATCGTGAGAAGCCCTCAGCGGTAGGTATTCTCTTTCAGCTCTATTCTTAGAGAGGCAAGTGATTTCTGAAAGCTCTTTCTGATCCCCCCCCCCCCCCGGCACATGATAACAGCAATGAAAAAACTGCTATGGAACTGTTCCCCTTACAGTTGTATATCTGGAGGGGAGGGGGTTCACAGGGATCACGTAGCTGAGGGTGTTTCGCAGGGATGCTGCGACTCTATATGGCACTTTGTGGGGGTGACAATGCTGTGTCCGTTGGTGTCGTGCCCACCCTTGCTTGCCCAAGCCCCCTTGATCGGCACTGGAGCTGTGCTTTGGTCGCCTCTGAATGGTGTTCTGACACCATTAGCATGTCAGTTCCAGTTTTTCCTCCAAATTTTAAGTGATGTTTTAAGGCCTTAGAATGCTGTCTGAGTCCTGAGGAAAACCAGAAGTTAACATTTTAAGGCCTTCTGGGCGGCCATGTAAGCAACATACTAGATGAATAAACAAAAAAGATGCAGCAGTTTAGAAGGCCAAAGTTAGCATTCATGCTGCCTGCTGAGGGCCAGAAGTGATATCATTAAGTAGAAAGTAACATCATTAAGGAGATGATGGCCAAAAAGAAGAACTTTGTTCTTACAGAGGGGATGGAATCTCCTGCCAAATTCTGATGAGCATTCAATCATGGGCTTACCAGAAGCATTGTGGGACAGAGTGCCTATACCTGTAACCATTGTATAGAAGTGGAAATTTTGGCAGGTGTAGCTTTAACATGGAAGCGTTTAAAAAGCCTAGGTGACCTGGTAACCCTATTCAAACATCCACAAGTGATGCTCTGGCTTGGCATCTGTTGAAGTCACAAAGGCATTTAAGTGTCCCACTGAGCGTGTGGGGCCACTCTGTCATTGACAGTGATCAGTGATGGCTGCTGAAAGTGTTGATGTGAGTAGAGTTTCTTCTTTCCAAAGAGGTTGAGGCACACCTGTAGACCCACAAGATCCATTCAAGAAAATGGAGAAGGAGACTGGTAGAATTTTAGTACAGGAACAGAGTAGACCCAAAAGTGCTGGGTCAAATCCCTGATAGCCCAAGAAGCTCACAGTCACCTGTCTCATTAACGTCTTGCGAGGATGAAATGGAGGACGACAACCACTTACGTTGCCCTGACCTTACAGGACAGCTGTCTCCAAGCACTGTGCCATGGCACATTGGTGTGCTGTGATGTTTTAATGCCTTAGAATGCTGTCTGAGTCCTGAGGAAAACCAAAAGTTAACATTTTAAGGCCTTCTGGGCGGCCATGTAAGCAACATACTAGATGAATAAACAAAAAAGGTGCAGCAGTTTAGAAGGCCAAAGTTAGCATTCATGCTGCCTGCTGAGGGCCAGAAGTGATATCATTAAGTAGAAAGTAACATCATTAAGGAGATGATGGCCAAAAAGAAGAACTTTGTTCTTACAGAGGGGATGGAATCTCCTGCCAAATTCTGATGAGCATTCAATCATGGGCTTACCAGAAGCATTGTGGGACAGAGTGCCTGTACCTGTAACCATTGTATAGAAGTGGAAATTTTGGCAGGTGTAGCTTTAACATGGAAGCGTTTAAAAAGCCTAGGTGACCTGGTAACCCTATTCAAACATCCACAAGTGATGCTCTGGCTTGGCATCTGTTGAAGTCACAAAGGCATTTAAGTGTCCCACTGAGCGTGTGGGGCCACTCTGTCATTGACAGTGATCAGTGATGGCTGCTGAAAGTGTTGATGTGAGTAGAGTTTCTTCTTTCCAAAGAGGTTGAGGCACACCTGTAGACCCACAAGATCCATTCAAGAAAATGGAGAAGGAGACTGGTAGAATTTTAGTACAGGAACAGAGTAGACCCAAAAGTGCTGGGTCAAATCCCTGATAGCCCAAGAAGCTCACAGTCACCTGTCTCATTAACGTCTTGCGAGGATGAAATGGAGGAGGACAACCACTTAAGCTGTCTCCGAGCACTGTACCATGGCACATTGGTGTGCTGTGATGTTTTAATGCCTTAGAATGCTGTCACTTTGCCAGCAGTCTGAGGTAAAGTGGCAAAGAAGGAAGGCCCATAGCCAGGAAGACAGACCAGGGACAGAATGCACTTGCTCCCGGTTTGGAAGGGATTGTCACTGCCGGATTGGCCTTTTCAGCCACACTAGACGCTGTGCCAGAACCACCTTTCAGAGCGCGATACCATAGTCTTTCGAGACTGAAGGTTGGCAATACAATGAGATTGAAAAGGTTGAAAATCACTGTTCTAGAAGGAAGGAGTGGATAAACATTTTTTCGCTCAGCAAGCTTAGTGAAGACTAAAATGCAAAGTAGGTCTCATGTTGAATTTTAAGGTGGATTTTAGCTATGGCGATCCTATTGCAAAAATTTTCCCCACTAGCATGAACTTGTGGGAAGGAATTGAATGAGGTAGAACGGTGAGACACAGCAGGACAGTGTAAAATGGCTTTAAGAGGAAAAGTTAGCAAAAGCGAACAAATTTACTTGCTAAATCCAGCTCAGACTATCTTCCTATGACATAGCACAATCTTAAGGCCAGTAATTTCTCTCTCTATAGCAGACACTGGAGATGCCTGAGGATGATCGTGAGAAGCCCTCAGCGGTAGGTATTCTCTTTCAGCTCTATTCTTAGAGAGGCAAGTGATTTCTGAAAGCTCTTTCTGATCCCCCCCCCCCCCGGCACATGATAACAGCAATGAAAAAACTGCTATGGAACTGTTCCCCTTACAGTTGTATATCTGGAGGGGAGGGGGTTCACAGGGATCACGTAGCTGAGGGTGTTTCGCAGGGATGCTGCGACCCTATATGGCACTTTGTGGGGGTGACAATGCTGTGTCCGTTGGTGTCGTGCCCACCCTTGCTTGCCCAAGCCCCCTTGATCGGCACTGGAGCTGTGCTTTGGTCGCCTCTGAATGGTGTTCTGACACCATTAGCATGTCAGTTCCAGTTTTTCCTCCAAATTTTAAGTGATGTTTTAAGGCCTTAGAATGCTGTCTGAGTCCTGAGGAAAACCAGAAGTTAACATTTTAAGGCCTTCTGGGCGGCCATGTAAGCAACATACTAGATGAATAAACAAAAAAGATGCAGCAGTTTAGAAGGCCAAAGTTAGCATTCATGCTGCCTGCTGAGGGCCAGAAGTGATATCATTAAGTAGAAAGTAACATCATTAAGGAGATGATGGCCAAAAAGAAGAACTTTGTTCTTACAGAGGGGATGGAATCTCCTGCCAAATTCTGATGAGCATTCAATCATGGGCTTACCAGAAGCATTGTGGGACAGAGTGCCTGTACCTGTAACCATTGTATAGATGTGGAAATTTTGGCAGGTGTAGCTTTAACATGAAAGGGGGAGCCTAGGTGACCTGGTAACCCTATTTAAACATCCACAAGTGATGCTCTGGCTTGGCCTCTGTTGAAGTCACAAAGGCAGTTAAGTGTCCCACTGAGTGTGTGGGGCCACTCTGTCATTGACAGTGATCAGTGATGGCTGCTGAAAGTGTTGATGTGAGTAGAGTTTCATCTTTCCAAAGAGGTTGAGGCACACCTGTAGACCCACAAGATCCATTCAAGAAAATGGAGAAGGAGACTGGTAGAATTTTAGAACGGTTACAGGAACAGAGTAGACCCAAAAGTGCTGGGTCAAATCCCTGATAGCCCAAGAAGCTCACAGTCACCTGTCTCATTAACGTCTTGCGAGGATGAAATGGAGGAGGACAACCACTTACGTTGCCCTGACCTTACAGGACAGCTGTCTCCAAGCACTGTGCCATGGCACATTGGTGTGCTGTGATGTTTTAATGCCTTAGAATGCTGTCTGAGTCCTGAGGAAAACCAGAAGTTAACATTTTAAGGCCTTCTGGGCGGCCATGTAAGCAACATACTAGATGAATAAACAAAAAAGATGCAGCAGTTTAGAAGGCCAAAGTTAGCATTCATGCTGCCTGCTGAGGGCCAGAAGTGATATCATTAAGTAGAAAGTAACATCATTAAGGAGATGATGGCCAAAAAGAAGAACTTTGTTCTTACAGAGGGGATGGAATCTCCTGCCAAATTCTGATGAGCATTCAATCATGGGCTTACCAGAAGCATTGTGGGACAGAGTGCCTATACCTGTAACCATTGTATAGATGTGGAAATTTTGGCAGGTGTAGCTTTAACATGAAAGGGGGAGCCTAGGTGACCTGGTAACCCTATTTAAACATCCACAAGTGATGCTCTGGCTTGGCCTCTGTTGAAGTCACAAAGGCAGTTAAGTGTCCCACTGAGTGTGTGGGGCCACTCTGTCATTGACAGTGATCAGTGATGGCTGCTGAAAGTGTTGATGTGAGTAGAGTTTCATCTTTCCAAAGAGGTTGAGGCACACCTGTAGACCCACAAGATCCATTCAAGAAAATGGAGAAGGAGACTGGTAGAATTTTAGAATGGTTACAGGAACAGAGTAGACCCAAAAGTGCTGGGTCAAATCCCTGATAGGCCAAGATGCTCACAGTCACCTGTCTCAATAACGTCTTGTGAGGATGAAATGGAGGAGGACAACCACTTATGTTGCCCTGACCTTACAGTGCAGCTGTCTCCAAGCACTGTGCCATGGCACATTGGTGTGCTGTGATGATTTAATGCCTTAGAATGCTGTCACTTTGCCAGCAGTCTGAGGCAAAGAGGCAAAGAAGGAAGGCCCATAGCCAGGAAGACAGACCAGGGACAGAATGCACTTGCTCCCGGTTTGGAAGGGATTGTCACTCCTGGATTGGCCTTTTCAGCCACACTAGACGCTGTGCCAGAACCACCTTTCAGAGCGCGATACCATAGTCTTTCGAGACTGAAGGTTTGCAATACAATGAGATTGAAAAGGTTGAAAATCACTGTTCTAGAAGGAAGGAGGGGATAAACATTTTTTCACTCAGCAAGCTTAGTGAAGACTAAAATGCAAAGTAGGTCTCATGTTGAATTTTAAGGTGGATTTTAGCTATGGCAATCCTATTGCAAAAATTTTCCCCACTAGCATGACCTTGTGGGAAGGAATTGAATGAGGTAGAACGGTGAGACACAGCAGGACAGTGTAAAATGGCTTTAAGAGGAAAAGTTAGCAAAAGCGAACAAATTTACTTGCTAAATCCAGCTCAGACTATCTTCCTATGACATAGCACAATCTTAAGGCCAGTAATTTCTCTCTCTATAGCAGACACTGGAGATGCCTGAGGATGATCGTGAGAAGCCCTCAGCGGTAGGTATTCTCTTTCAGCTCTATTCTTAGAGAGGCAAGTGATTTCTGAAAGCTCTTTCTGATCCCCCCCCCCCCCCCGGCACATGATAACAGCAATGAAAAAACTGCTATGGAACTGTTCCCCTTACAGTTGTATATCTGGAGGGGAGGGGGTTCACAGGGATCACGTAGCTGAGGGTGTTTCGCAGGGATGCTGCGACCCTATATGGCACTTTGTGGGGGTGACAATGCTGTGTCCGTTGGTGTCGTGCCCACCCTTGCTTGCCCAAGCCCCCTTGATCGGCACTGGAGCTGTGCTTTGGTCGCCTCTGAATGGTGTTCTGACACCATTAGCATGTCAGTTCCAGTTTTTCCTCCAAATTTTAAGTGATGTTTTAAGGCCTTAGAATGCTGTCTGAGTCCTGAGGAAAACCAGAAGTTAACATTTTAAGGCCTTCTGGGCGGCCATGTAAGCAACATACTAGATGAATAAACAAAAAAGATGCAGCAGTTTAGAAGGCCAAAGTTAGCATTCATGCTGCCTGCTGAGGGCCAGAAGTGATATCATTAAGTAGAAAGTAACATCATTAAGGAGATGATGGCCAAAAAGAAGAACTTTGTTCTTACAGAGGGGATGGAATCTCCTGCCAAATTCTGATGAGCATTCAATCATGGGCTTACCAGAAGCATTGTGGGACAGAGTGCCTGTACCTGTAACCATTGTATAGATGTGGAAATTTTGGCAGGTGTAGCTTTAACATGAAAGGGGGAGCCTAGGTGACCTGGTAACCCTATTTAAACATCCACAAGTGATGCTCTGGCTTGGCCTCTGTTGAAGTCACAAAGGCAGTTAAGTGTCCCACTGAGTGTGTGGGGCCACTCTGTCATTGACAGTGATCAGTGATGGCTGCTGAAAGTGTTGATGTGAGTAGAGTTTCATCTTTCCAAAGAGGTTGAGGCACACCTGTAGACCCACAAGATCCATTCAAGAAAATGGAGAAGGAGACTGGTAGAATTTTAGAACGGTTACAGGAACAGAGTAGACCCAAAAGTGCTGGGTCAAATCCCTGATAGCCCAAGAAGCTCACAGTCACCTGTCTCATTAACGTCTTGCGAGGATGAAATGGAGGAGGACAACCACTTACGTTGCCCTGACCTTACAGGACAGCTGTCTCCAAGCACTGTGCCATGGCACATTGGTGTGCTGTGATGTTTTAATGCCTTAGAATGCTGTCTGAGTCCTGAGGAAAACCAGAAGTTAACATTTTAAGGCCTTCTGGGCGGCCATGTAAGCAACATACTAGATGAATAAACAAAAAAGATGCAGCAGTTTAGAAGGCCAAAGTTAGCATTCATGCTGCCTGCTGAGGGCCAGAAGTGATATCATTAAGTAGAAAGTAACATCATTAAGGAGATGATGGCCAAAAAGAAGAACTTTGTTCTTACAGAGGGGATGGAATCTCCTGCCAAATTCTGATGAGCATTCAATCATGGGCTTACCAGAAGCATTGTGGGACAGAGTGCCTATACCTGTAACCATTGTATAGATGTGGAAATTTTGGCAGGTGTAGCTTTAACATGAAAGGGGGAGCCTAGGTGACCTGGTAACCCTATTTAAACATCCACAAGTGATGCTCTGGCTTGGCCTCTGTTGAAGTCACAAAGGCAGTTAAGTGTCCCACTGAGTGTGTGGGGCCACTCTGTCATTGACAGTGATCAGTGATGGCTGCTGAAAGTGTTGATGTGAGTAGAGTTTCATCTTTCCAAAGAGGTTGAGGCACACCTGTAGACCCACAAGATCCATTCAAGAAAATGGAGAAGGAGACTGGTAGAATTTTAGAATGGTTACAGGAACAGAGTAGACCCAAAAGTGCTGGGTCAAATCCCTGATAGGCCAAGATGCTCACAGTCACCTGTCTCAATAACGTCTTGTGAGGATGAAATGGAGGAGGACAACCACTTATGTTGCCCTGACCTTACAGTGCAGCTGTCTCCAAGCACTGTGCCATGGCACATTGGTGTGCTGTGATGATTTAATGCCTTAGAATGCTGTCACTTTGCCAGCAGTCTGAGGCAAAGAGGCAAAGAAGGAAGGCCCATAGCCGGGGAGACAGACCAGGGACAGAATGCACTTGCTCCCGGTTTGGAAGGGATTGTCACTCCTGGATTGGCCTTTTCAGCCACACTAGACGCTGTGCCAGAACCACCTTTCAGAGCGCGATACCATAGTCTTTCGAGACTGAAGGTTTGCAATACAATGAGATTGAAAAGGTTGAAAATCACTGTTCTAGAAGGAAGGAGGGGATAAACATTTTTTCACTCAGCAAGCTTAGTGAAGACTAAAATGCAAAGTAGGTCTCATGTTGAATTTTAAGGTGGATTTTAGCTATGGCAATCCTATTGCAAAAATTTTCCCCACTAGCATGACCTTGTGGGAAGGAATTGAATGAGGTAGAACGGTGAGACACAGCAGGACAGTGTAAAATGGCTTTAAGAGGAAAAGTTAGCAAAAGCGAACAAATTTACTTGCTAAATCCAGCTCAGACTATCTTCCTATGACATAGCACAATCTTAAGGCCAGTAATTTCTCTCTCTATAGCAGATACTGGAGATGCCTGAGGATGATCGTGAGAAGCCCTCAGCGGTAGGTATTCTCTTTCAGCTCTATTCTTAGAGAGGCAAGTGATTTCTGAAAGCTCTTTCTGATCCCCCCCCCCCCCGGCACATGATAACAGCAATGAAAAAACTGCTATGGAACTGTTCCCCTTACAGTTGTATATCTGGAGGGGAGGGGGTTCACAGGGATCACGTAGCTGAGGGTGTTTCGCAGGGATGCTGCGACCCTATATGGCACTTTGTGGGGGTGACAATGCTGTGTCCGTTGGTGTCGTGCCCACCCTTGCTTGCCCAAGCCCCCTTGATCGGCACTGGAGCTGTGCTTTGGTCGCCTCTGAATGGTGTTCTGACACCATTAGCATGTCAGTTCCAGTTTTTCCTCCAAATTTTAAGTGATGTTTTAAGGCCTTAGAATGCTGTCTGAGTCCTGAGGAAAACCAGAAGTTAACATTTTAAGGCCTTCTGGGCGGTCATTTAAGCAACATACTAGATGAATAAACAAAAACGATGCAGAAGTTGAATCGTGGGTCATATGTTTTTATCACATTTATAAATCAGCTTTCCTCCCAGAGGCTCAGGGTGGTTGTCTCGCCTCTGAGGGACTCCATCCCTCCCGGTAGATTTAGGGTGTTGTCAAGCTGAACGCAGTGGCCTCCCAGTGACCTCCTGCCCCGGGTGCCAAGAGATGCATGGCACTTACTGATTGCTGTTTAATCGTGTATCTTTATATTCATTGATCACTGTTACTTCATAAAAACCCCTCTTACAAAGTACTTCAGACACAAGCTCCACAGGTTCAGAGTTCATCGCTCCACACTGAGCCCATATGTGTTCATCAGGTATGTTGGGCGTATGTCTGTGTCCCAGATCTGGTAGGCTGGTCTGTCCAGCTCATCCTGGGGTCAAGGATACTGGAGGACTGCAGTCCCAGAAGGGTCCTACAGGTGGTATCACTGCACCTGACCCCAGCATCACAAGTTGCCACATTGATTGATTGATTGATTGATTGATTGATTGATTGGAAAGATTTTTATACCACTTTTCTAAACACCCAAAGTGGTGGGGTGTCTTGAGTTGTGGCCATCGGGGGTCCCAGGGCTGCAGTTGACCTGCATGGGGGCTTGTGGCTGGAGGCCATGAATTGCCCTGCCCCATCCTACAGGGCCCCAGGAGCTCTGGGGTTGGCGCTGCTTACTGAAGGTCCTTGTGGAGATGAAATGGTGGGGGATAATCATGTGCATTGCCCTGAGCTTCTAGGAGGAAGGCGTGGATAAGAATCTCATCAATAAATAAACTTAGAGAAGAGAAAATGAAAAGCAGGTGCCAAGATGAAAGTTAACGTGAATTTTAGCTTTGGAGATCCTGAAGGCTATTGAAAGAATATATTTTAAGGGAAAATGAATGCAGAGCTCTGGAGAGGAATCAGTTACAATGAAGGATGTCAGCACAGCTCCTGTGACGAACTACAGGTCACAATTTATCTGTATAATGTGCTTTAAACGAAGCATAGGAGCAAAAGGCAGGAGGGGGCACTGAAGTCCCAACCCCCCTACCACTTCCTCCTACAAGCAGAGTCAAGGAGTTAATGAGGCTGATTGAAGAGGTTGCCTCAGGTGGTGACAGGGTCAGCCACACTCTCAGTGAGTATTGTTAACTGACCTCACAGGCAGCGCCTGTCCACCAAGCCTTTGTTCCTCAGCTTTGACCTCAGAGGTTGAGCGGGAAACACGGCAGGCCAGGAAAGCAGTCTCCCTGGTTGAACCTGAGTGTCCACTCCTTCCTTTGAATTTGACAGTGGCTTCTTGTCTGCCACCGTCATTTCTAGCTGCTTCCTTAGGGTCTTGTTCATGGCTTCCACAGGTGACATAAGTGATAGGTTGCACTTCAGGAAAGGAGCTGGAGGCCTCAGGGTCTAAATTTGGCACTGTCCTGCCCTGGTGTTGCACTTCACCTGAGTGCACTGGGGGACTTCCAAAGTAGGTCAAGCTTGTGGCACGTTGGCCATAGTATCACATATGCATGTCTTGCGCAAAATTCAATGCATCACTAAAATGTTTCAGGTTCCCAAACCCCTTACACAATAAACAATTGGGTCCAGTAAATATGGGTGATGCTTTCCAAAGTGAGAATACTCTTCACTTCAGATAATGAACTATTGAGGGTTGGAAGAAAAAAAAAATATTGGAACAGACCACTGATTGTAGTGAAGCCATGCTGGAGAAGCCATGCTTCTTCAGACAGCTTGATGGGATTCATGTCTATGTCTGTTCTGCACTTCACTCCCTGCTCCTTTTGATTCTTTGCTTTCTTTTCTCATTTACAGTTAGATGAGTTGAAAGAGAAGGAGGAGAAGGAGGAGGAAGCAATGGTGGCTGTGATAGAAAGGTATATAGTATAGTGATTTTCTTGCCATCTTCCCCTGTGCAAAGCCAGAGACTGCATTTCTAAGGCCATACTGCTGGGGTTTTGGAGAAGGGAGGATCACATGGGCCTCAAAATTAAAGCAAATCACAAAGGAGAATAGCATCTCTGGCACAACACTGAGAAGTTTCTGGAGATGATAGGGAAGGTATTGTAGATCTCAGTCCTCCATTCTCACTCCCATGTTCAAGCTGCTTTTGGCTGCAAGTAGCCCAAATCTATAATGTACTTGCCCAATGATAAGGGCCTGTCACCTAGCAGCAGATTCCATAAAATCGAACAGAGCAACATAGATGGCTTTCCTCAGGAGGGCGTTAGTATACAAGTATCTTTTTAAAATGTTGATCCTTCCCTCTCCTCTTTTTAGGGATCCTCAGCCATCCCCTCTTGAAGAAGAGGATGTTGTCATCTTCCCAGAAGGATATAGCCCAAAGAAGGCAGGAATTCACCTCAGAGCAATCATCACTGAGCTAACCAAGGAGCCAGCCATCAAGATCAGAGCCCTGGGGAAATTATCCCGAGTGCTTCATGAGGTGAAAAATGAGGTGAGTTACTGGGGGGGGGGGGGCACATTTCTAAACCTGGTACAGCCTGACGTTCAAGATTCCCTCTTTCAGTTCCAGCATACCAGGCACCCAGCATGCAATACATCATAACAATGCTTAGCATTTGAATCAGTGATGTCCAGTCAGGGGAGGCAGAGCATCACCAGGAACAAGTTTAAAAAAAAATGCAAGTACCCAACAAGTAAAGAAAGAAAAATTACCTTGCCTTTTCATGCTGCTATTTTCTTCTCCAGCACAGTGAGTTAAGCAGTACATACACAATCCAATTCACGGAGACAGCTAGCAGAGCTGCTTCGGCCAGTTAGGTTGCAAGCATGGCTGCCTTCCCATAAAAAAAAGGAGGCCGCCTTCATAAGCAAGCTGGGGTGGGGGCGGGAGGCAGCAGGCAGAATTTTGGCAGGCAGAATTCAGTCATGTTTGGCTGCAATCATGCTACCTTCCAATTAAAAAAGGCAGGGCTCCTGTGTTAGCAATCACAGGAGAGGCAGCAAGCAGAGCTGCCTCAGATCACCCCATATGATGTACATAGAAAGGAAAGCAGCAGGGAGACTGCTACTGTTTAGTGCACCAGGGGAGGCAGCTATTGAACTGCCACAGGGAGGAAGTATGTCCTCTACACTTGTTCTCCCTAGCTCTGGAGTGGGAGAAGAAGAGGTGAGTACTTTTTTAAAAAAATTTATTCCAGAGGGAGGGGAAGAGGGGAGAGAGAAAAGAGAAAGAGAGAGAGAATGTGACTGTGCCGCTCCAGGAGCTCCCTGGACCTCACCACACATCACTGGTTTGGATAGCTTAGCACACACTCCGCAGACAACAGCAGATTACAACACGTCTGCAAATGGAAATGAGAATTATGATCCCCGCATTGCAGATTGTGGGTCAGAGCCTCAGAGGAGCTTCCCAAAATCTCTCAAATGAGTTCACGCTCAGGAGGAGATCTACCTGAGAGCAGTGGGTGGTCTTCCCAACCCAGTCTTTTAGACCTGAGATAAGATCTCTAGGCACCTCAATGCACACCCAGCCAGGCAGAGCCATACTGCACTCAAATACACAGGCTCATCAAAGAATTGTATCTCCTGAGCCTTCACACCACCTCCTTGTCTGGAGAACTTTCCCCTGACTAGGAGAACACCTGAAAAACCATGGCCCCACCCTCAAGTCATGTTTCCCCTGCCTGAAGGACTTCAGTGCAAACTGGAGGGAACTCCCCTTGTCAGTGCAATTTCCATAGGATCAGACTGTGAAGGCAATGTGAGATTGATCTCTCTTTTTATATGCATCTGCCTACTTCACAAGTCTATCTACTTTGAAGATAAAGGTGATGTTCCCTTCCTATAGATGAGAAGCTTTTTCTCCCAGGAATAACTCTGCTGTTTTTCTTCTCAGCCATCTGCACAGCTGCCCATCAATGTGCTTGGTCACTTGGTGGCCGTCACTTGCCTCTGCGCCTTGGATACTGAGTGCAGCGGGAAGGCAGCGGAGACCCTCTGCCAGCTTCTCCCCATCCTGCGCCGTAGGGAGGGTAAGTGAAAAGAAACTGGCCTCTTGCCTGTAAAAAGGGCTATGTGTCTTCCGAAGTTGAATGTTACCTGGGGAAATGGCATTCCCACAAACGATCAGTTGAAAGGACCCAGCAAGGATGAAGGTCCACTAGCTCACGTGTTGCATTACTTTTGGCCGCATCCATTTCCCAACTGCACAGCGTATACAGCTATGGAAGTAAGCAGGAAGTTGGGAGACGACAGCCCATGCTGCCAGTGTTCAAACTGTCCCTCATGGATGGGTCTTAGGTGAGGATGTCGGTGAAAAAGCTTGGTCTGGAACCTATTCCAGTGAGCAGAAATGGGAGATGGCATTATCATAAACCAGTGGTTGCCAGCCTTTAGGAGCTCATGGACCACTGAGGCAAAAATTCAAATTAGTCATGGCCCCCTGTAGCAATGATGTAGCAATGATGGGTCCGAGGCAATCAAGAGACAGAAGTCAGGTTTCAAAGTTTGAGGCAGGGAGCAAGCTTGTTGTACCAGCCCCCACCCCACCCCACCCCACTCCTGCAGGCCGGTAGTCAGCAGCCTCTGCCCTTAAAGGGCAAGCCAGAGGGCTAAGTTGATGGTAGACCAACCTGCAGGAAGAAGAGCCAAATGGAGCTGGATCAGCCACAATTGAATCAAATATTGCTAGAGTAAACAGAATATGGAACATTCTTACCAAATTGCAGAAGCGCATGGATGTTGGATCCTTCCCTCAGCCTCCTGCAAACATTAGAATTAGAGGGTGTCCCCTCCTGGGTCAAAAACAACAGTTTCCGCTAGATTTATAAAGTAAATTACAAGTCAATTGATTCAGTTTGGATACAAATGTTTACCTTTTGCTTCCCAACTTGTCTCTCAGAGAGCCACACCCAGAAAATCCTATTAATAATGTGAAACAAACAAGTTACCCATGTGACACTGTATGTCACTTCCACCTCCTTATTGGGCATATTATGACAGGTTTGGTGCATGGTTCTAGCTTTAACTAGGAGGTCATTTTGCCCTGAAATCAAATGTTCTTGGCCCACAACTTTGGTTACATGATCCTGGAATTCTACACGTTCTGCCAATCATGATCTCTTTAGGTCACTTTGACATAATGACCCATCCTGTTTTGAAGGGAAACAACAGTCATTCTCTTGGCTCCAATTTCAGTTATTTTTCTCAAACAAGAGAAGATAGGTTAGTCCTCTAAAATCTCTATCAGCGGTATCTTCCTGTTTTGTCTGAACCTGTTTCTTCTAACTCTTGTATTTCTTTATCTCCTTGTTGTAAGGTTTGTAGATCTAATAATGGTGGATTGTTGGGTGCTGGTTTATTTGGTTGCCTGGTGCGAACTAGGGCTACTGGCTGAACTGTATTTTTGGAATTGATAGCTGCCTCTTTCGCTATAGAGTCTGCTTGCTCATTCCATCTCCCAGCTTCAGAGCTACTTCCTTGGTGGCTTTTAACATGTGCTATCCAGGTTTTTGCGGTACATGCTTTTAAAAGATCTGCTATTTTCTCCCACTTTGCTGAGTGCGTAACAGATTGGTTTTCAGCAGTCTTCATTTGATTTATCAGCCTATGCGGCAGCCACTGAACTGCTGCCTTGGCAGAGAAATCTGAATCAGTGTAGATAGCTAGGGGAGAATCACATGCCTCATGCTGAAGAACAGCCATAAGGGCATCTACCTCTGCTGCTGTGCTGGAGTGGGGGAGGGTCCTTCCTGACAAGGGAAACTGATCATTCACTCTAATAGCTCCATATCCTGTAACTAGTTTACCATCCACATCAATAAACCAGATGGAAAAGCCTTCCTCTCTGGCTTCTTCTGTAAGCTGATGGGGTCTCCCTGGGTTCCTTTCTGAATTCCACACCTTTGCTAACCAATGCTAGGGTCCATTGAGCTATTCTAGGATTTGAAACTTGCCCATCTTGTATTTTACCTGAGATGATGTACTTGAGGGGAGAGTGTGATGTTTGCACTATCACCTGAGATCCTCCTACCATGTATTCCCAGTGTTTCAAACTCCACACGAATGCTAAGCAGGCCTTTTCACATGTACTGAACTTCCTTTCTACTTCTGAGAGGACTCTGGAAGCATATGCTCTAATTTGAGGTTTGTATGCTTGGTGCTGAATCAGGGTGGCACCTATAGCTACATCTGAGGTGGCTAACTGAATGTAGAATGGTAGGGTCATGTTTGGGTTGGCAAGTGCAGGTGCCCTTAAAAGGCTTTTCTTTAACTCTGCAAATGCTGCTTGTTGCTCGGGGCCCCAATCCCATACTGCACCTTTCTTTAAAAGCTTAAGCAGTGGCTTGGACTTTCCAGCATAGTCCTCTATGAATTCTCTAGAGCAGTGGCACGCAGCGCCGTCTCTGTGGGCACGCAGCACTGAGCCAGGCAGCCTGGAGAGGGGCGCTGAAGCTGCATGTCACTTTAAAGAAAACGGAAGCTTTTTCTGAGCCCCAGCTTGTAGGGAGGGCGGGCTGCTTCCCTCCGCCCCCTGAGCTCACTGCCCTCCTCTCCCTTCACCCCCACCTGCCCAGCACTTGTTTCCCTTTTCAATTTTGCCCACTCTGCAGGCTTAAGGTCCCTGTTTTTCCCTTCCCCAACTCTCCAGCAGGCTCAGCCAATCAGCATCCAGCAGGCTCCTGGCTTTTCCTGTTGGAATGGTTCAGGGCCCTTCACTGGCAGACCACCAGCCAGTCCTGAGCCGCCCTCCTCCTCAGCCATTGCAAGCCCTTGCAGCCCGCCTTTCCCTGAGCAGCTCCCCACTCAGCACCAGGAGAGGCTTTTCCTCCACAGCAGAGGAGACATCCTGGGTGTCTACTCAGAAGTAAGCCCCATTACAGTGGATGAGGCTTATTCCCAGGAAAGGGTGCCTGGGATTGCAGCCTTGGAGCCTGCTCCTGTGCATGTCTACTCAGAAGTAAGCCCCATTAGAGTCAATGAGGCTTACTCCTAGGAAAGAGTGGCTGGGATTGCAGCCTTAGACCCCACTTCTGTGGGTGGGGCTTTTTAAAAAAAAAAAAAAATTCCTTGTTTGAGAAAATGAGCAGTGGCAAGGTCTTGCAGCCACCCCCTCCCTGCCAATATTTCTTTACCCAGCATGTAATTAGTCTGTGGAACTCTTTGCCACAGGAAGCAGTGATGACAACTTCCCTAGATGCCTTTAAGAAGGGACTGGACAAATTTCTAGAGGAAAAGTTCATGAAGGGTTACAAGTAATAGTAGGTAAAAGATGTTAGTGTATGAGCTTTTTCTAAACTAAAACCTCAGTATTCAGGTTAAATTGCTGTGTTGGCACTTTGTGATAAATAAGTGGGTTTTGAGTTGCAGTTTGGGCACTCTGTCTCTAAAAGGTTCGCCATCACTGCTCTAGAGAATCCGAAAGTGCCTAGGGTAGCTCGGAGGGTGTGCACATCTGTTGGGGCTGGCATTTTTGCTACTGCTTCTACTCGCTGTTTGATAGGGGATCTCCCACTCTGTCCTAGAGCTATTCCCAAATAGTGGACCTCTTCCTGCACTAGCTGTGCTTTTTCTCTATTCACTGGGAAACCAGTCTCATGAATGATTTGCAACTCTTCCTTTGTAATTTCAGTAGTGAGGTCTTTTGATTCTGAGTGGATCAAAATATCATCCAGGTAGGAGGCCACATGCTTCTTGTGCCCCAGTTTCAACTTCTCCCACACCTGAGCTACAAATATGTGACAAATTGTGGGGGAAGAGTGAAAACCTGGGGGGGGGGGGTCCTTTTAAATACAAATGGTTTGTTTCGATATAGAAACCCAAATTTATACCAACAAGCTGGATGCAAAGTTATGGAATGGAAAGTGTTTGAAATGTCTAAAACTGAAAAGCATTTGGACCCAGTGGCAATGGCCATAAGGATCTCATTGTATTTTGCTGCTACTGGTGTGACTTGCGAAGTACAAGCATTAGGGGCTCAAAAAACTACTGTCGTTTGCCAGGTCACTCCATCTGCCTTAAGAACTCGCCACAAAGGAGCATTGCAAATTGAAGGCATAGGGGTGATTACATCCCATTGAAGTAACCCTTCAATAGTTTTCCCTATTCCTTCCTCTGCTTCTGTGGGATATTTGTATTGTTTTTGAGGGGGTGGATCAGGGCCTTCTATGAGTACCCCTGCTGGAACAGTGCCATAGGCTGCTTTGTCAGGTGACCATACCTCTGGTAGGAAAGATACCCATGGGTCTGTAGTGAGGGTGCACAAGGGCGTATGTGCCTTAATAGCTGTGCACCGATAAATTGCAGAAATCAGGTCTGGTCCCTTTTCCCACTTCCATAACCATCCATTAGCAAAGTTGTCGTATACTTGTCTTACACTCCCAGGGTTTTGGGTGCTCAGAGTTCTTGGTTCTCGAACCCAGAGCCCTCAAGGACCCCTGTTCGGTAGTACTGCTACCACCCTGTATCTGCCAGTGCCTCGGTCCAGGGACACTGAGACCCTCTAGGCTTAACTATATCCCTTGTAGGCACTGAGCACTTTCTTTACTTAAAGTCTCAGTCCTCAAGTTACTAGTCCACAATGAGGATTTGGTAGCTTGCTGAACGGCTAGGCAGGATTCTGAACCTTTGCCCCCAACAGACAATGAACCAACATGGTTAAAGGATTTTTACTTTATTAATTACATGGGGTTACAAAAAGTTACAAAAGGCAGCAATTGCTAGAGGCATAAAAACTTCTAGGAAACATATCAGCATAAAACAACAAAGCTAACTGGCTAACTCTATTATTCTCTAACTCTCACCTGGGTCAGCTTCTGTTGTAGATCCTCAGGCCAGTTACCTATGAGGCCAGATGGTCCTGGTGGGGCAGAATGTGCACCCACCACCTATCTCACCAAGAGACAAAGACCAAAGACAAAGAGCAAAAGGCCAAGACACCCCCCTGGGCTCTGTTCTTATACTTCTCATGCCAACAGGATGGTGTGACTCTCTACTCATTTCAAACTGCCCAATCAGAACTCTTGGGGACAGAATCTTCTCAAAGTGGGGCTGGATGCTAGCCCTCCTAGTTCTCCCTCTCCCCACTGGGGATTATGGCGCCTCTCGGTCTGCTGAGGTGCTACATTAGCACCTTTCATTGAGTTGTAAATTCCTTGCAGCTAGGATGCAAGCCACTTCTATGTTACTGGGTTACTTTGGTCCAGGCTTTGCAATGCTACTAGGCCTAAACTGCACATATTCATGACAAAGGTCTATGGTGAATTTCTCTTTTGCAAAGAAAGGGTTTCCTAGGAGGCTGGGTCCTCCTCTTTTTTTTAAACTTCCTGTCAGAAAGCCAGTTGCTTTGCCTATGGTGTGGGGAATATCTTTCCAAATGGGAATTATTTTTTTCCCTCCAGTGAAACCTTCAATTATTTGATGCTGCCCTGTGGGGTGGCCGGAATTAATTGGGCAAGTCAAAACATTTAAGGAGGCTCCTGTATCTAGTAAAACAGTACTTTGAATTCCCGGGTCCCCTAAAAATGCCTCCACTGTAGGGCGCCCCCAAATGTTGTATTCTAACTTTGCTATAACTGAGGGGGTGGCCTCCTCATTGTGTGTTTGCGAGAGAGCTGCTTACTGGGGCAGATGGTTCTACCTGTTGGACAGCCGCTACAGGCTCAGGAGCTTTGGGACTGTATTTTGTGGCTAATACTATTAACTCTTGCAGATTAGCTTTTTCCCAGAATTCTTTAGGAACTCCTCTCTCTGCTAGTTGTTTTCTTAAGAAAGCTTTAGACGCCTCTAGTTCATTGTCTTTTTCAGGGGAGTTGTTTATTTCTCTGCTCTGATTCTGACTGTTAAATGGATTGAATTTCTGGTTCCCATTTCTTAAGAAAGCTTTGGACACCTCTAGTTCATTGTCCTTTTCAGGGGATTTGTTTATTCCTCTGCCCTGATTCTGACTGTTAAATGGATTGAATTTCTGGTTCTCATTTCTCTCCCAATTTTGACCTTTATTGCTGGTACCTCTAAATCGGGAATGAGGACCATAATTAGAGAAGGTTACTGCCTGGATTGGTTCCTCTTGAATCTCCATTTGTTTGTGTGTTGCACACCCCATTCCAGTAACTCGCATCAATTCAGATGCTTGATCAAGCTTAAGTTGCAGAATAGCATAGGACAGATGAGCAGTATTGATTAGACCAAGATGAATTTTAGTTTGCTTATATAAAGCATCATAACTCCAGATGTGAAATCTGGTATATCGAAGTCATACCGGCCCCCTAACTGAGGGACCGCACCAGCTAACAGAGCCATTAATTTCCTTCTTTCTAAGAAAGCAGCTGGGCTCTCCTTTTCATATTGTTCAGTGTTATGATAGAGTTTTGGCATTGAGGTGCCTGGTTTCAAGGTGTGCAAGACCAATCTCATCCAAGGGAGCATTTCCAAGCCATGCAGGTTCTGGGCAGCCACAAGACTATCCAGAGCTGCACTGTCATGTCCCTTTGCACATTTTTGTGCTAGGGGAGTGAGGCCTGTCCCTGTTAAATTGGGATAGCGCCTGTAAACTTTGAACATCCAGTCAAGGCAGTTGCCTTTTGATAAGGTACCTAGTTCTCTGGCAACAGCTTCTAATTCTGAGGGTTTCCATGGGGCATAAACTAGTTCATTGGTGATATTAGCCACAATTTGCCTTGTGGTAACAGGATCAACTGGGCACTGTGTCTCTCCTTCCCATTGAGGATTAAATGGAGACTCTGGCACGGAATCAGAGGGCAAGGTTTGCTCTGATTCAAAGATTTCTTCAGCTCTGCTCCCATAGACTGCTGCAATGGCTGCCTTATGGAAATTCAAAGCCTCTTTTAATTGCTGTATTTGGTTCTGGCAACTCACATGTCTTACAGCCTGTTTGTTTTGCTGGGCCTGGTCATGAGTTTTAATACTAAGTTTCTAGTCTGTTCTAGATCCTCCTTTAGTTTACTATTCTCTTGTTTATATTTATGAACCTCTGCATACTCTTCTACTAACTTTCTCCTTTCTATGATGTAAATGGCATGTTCAGTTTCAGTACCTTTATTGGCATACAGTTAAAAGATCATTAAACACTTTCATACAGCTAAAAAAAAATTGTTTGCTTATAACATACCAACTTGCTTAAATGTGGCTATCTGGGAAATGGTGTTAGGGTCAGTGGAAGCTAATAAGGCTTGCAATATAGCAGAATCCTCCAAGAAAAAAATGGAGATAGGGTTGGAGAGCTGGACATTTCCTCCTGGCCCTGATCTGCCAAACCCAGTTGCTGACTAAAGATGCGGATAGAAGGGGAGAATAAAAGGGGGGAAGAAGGGAAAGAATTCCAGACTCAAGATAGTTACCTGTCTGTCTGTAGAGCAGTTGGATGGGGGGAGAGTCCTGGGAGGAGGACCCTCTGACACAACACAGATGTGTTGGTCCTTGGATAGAGAGAGCCAGAGCGAGCATGTGGGAGGAAGCCCTCTCTTAAAAAGGGGTTTTCAGACTGCCTGAGCTGGATTGTAGCTTGCTTATTACCACACAGCAGGGTACTTGGGAGTAAGTAAAACATTGAAAGGATCAAGTCAGTTATCAGCAAAAAATCAATGGGGTCTATGGCTGGTTTCCTAGAAACAATACAATGAATCAGCAACACAAGAAGGCAGTTCAAGTTTGCATAAACAGTGATTGGGTTAAAACAATACAATGAATACAGTAATGTAGGAGGCACTTAAGCAATGATTTAAGATGGGGAGGTGGATTTAAGATGCCAGACTTCCTCCCATAATGTGTGACCATAGGGAGGTGGATTTAAGATGTCAGACTGCTTCCCATAATGTGCGACCATGGGGAGGTGATTGTTGTGTAACCATGAGCTTGTGACTCGACCAGAGTTTTGGAAATGTGTGCTGGGAGAAGTTTAGCCTGCATGATATTTTAGTAACATAACCAGATATAGAGAAAATTACAACTAAAAGGAAAAAGGGGATTTTCACGTAACAGGAGGCCTTGCCATATTAGTGAAACCTGCTTTCAAACATGAATTGCTATTTATGGTTGATAGTTTTTGCAAAATCAAGGTGAAGCTAATGCCCCAAAACATAATGATACTAAATATATATATGCCTCTTTTAAAAGATAAATCAACTGAAAAGATAAAGCAACTGAAAAGCAATGGGCATATCTTAGTGGTATAATCTGACTGGTAAATTTCCCTCTTATAAGATTCTAATCGAAGCAGATTTCAGTTTTAGGGTGGGGCGTAATTTTGACATCTTTCATCAACTTTGGGACTTACCTACTGACACAATATTGCCAGAGACCTGTCTATTCGGAAGGCAATCAAAAGATAGAACAATTAATGCCACGGGGCTTCTTCTAGCCAAGTTTTGTATTACTTATGGCCTTATTTGGCTAAATGGCTTAGACGCATTGGGGGATAATGGAGAATTCACTTACATCTCACCTAGAGGTGCAAGTGTTATTGATTATATCTTGGTTCCTCCTCAACTCCTTCCCCAGATAGCAAACTTTTGTGTTGGATACCCTCAGTCTAGTGACCATCTTCCTCTGTTGTGTGATTTAGACTATCTCCCAAATCATTATCATAACACTAACACCCAGGAGGAAGAAGGTTACCCAAACATAACAAAAAGAATTAAATGGGACCCAGACTCTAAGGACTCATTTTGTGCACTGATACAAACAAAGGAAATCCCTCAGTTGTCCACTCTGGATCAACCAGGGATTGTCCACTTTTTCGAGGACTTAATATCTACTCTTTTGAAAGTATTAGGTAAGATCCCCTCATCTCGAAGAGTTGAGGGTGGGCGAGATGACTCTAAGATTGATCAGATCTGGTTATCTCTGAAAACTGCCGTTCACAGTACTTACAAGAAATTTAGAGACACTAACAGTAAAACACTTTTGCGCCAATATTTCGAGCTGACTGCCCACCTGAAGGGAGCTGTCAGAGTTTCGATCCTTCGTATCGCAGAAGCAAGATGGTCACTACTAATCAACGCTGTTAGATCAAAAAATGCTAAGAGTTTTTGGCAAATTATATCAGGTTGTTTTCATAAAGAGTCGATTGGTACTACCACAATCCCTGCCAAACTGTGGGAATCGCACTTTAAATCAATTTTTTTTTATGAATCCAAATTGACCTCTGCTGTTCAGGCATCCATCCTGCCAGACCTCCCAGACTGGCCTGCTGTCTCAGTGGATGAGGTCATTTCAATTATTAACCAGCTAAAACAGGGTAAAGCAGCTGGCCCAGATGCAATTCCCTCAGACAGCTATAAAGCAGCGCCAGACTGGTGGGCACCAATTATCTCGGAACTATTCACAAGAATCCATGAATTTGGAGTAATTCCAGAATCCTGGACCAGATCAATCTTGGTCCCTATTTTCAAAAAAGGAAATAAGAACCTTCCCTCCAGCTACAGGCCAATAAGCCTTTTGGATGTCGCAAGGAAAATGTAAGCATCCCACTTATTGAAGAAGCATCCCACTTATTGAAGATATTCTTCCTGGATAGAAGTGTACTCAGGATGCAAGCTCTGTAGACCTGGATCTTGGTATGTTCCGTCAGCTTCTTGTTGGACCAGACTCTCTTTGTGAGTCTGGAAAACGTGGTAGCTGCTTTACCGATGCGCTTGTTTCCAATGCGATACCAAGATCCAGGTCTACAGAGCTTGCGTCCTGAGTACACTTCTGTACTGCAGCGAGTCATGGACTCTTCGCTCACAACAGGAGAGGAAACTGAGCGCTTTCCACATGCGCTGCCTCCGACGCATCCTCGGCATCACCTGGCAGGACAAAGTTCCAAACAACACAGTCCTGGAACGTGCTGGAATCCCTAGCATGTATTCACTGCTGAAACAGAGACGCCTGCGTTGGCTTGGTCATGTCGTGAGAATGGATGATGGCCGGATCCCAAAGGATCTCCTCTATGGAGAACTCGTGCAAGGAAAGCGCCCTACAGGTAGACCACAGCTGCGATACAAGGACATCTGCAAGAGGGATCTGAAGGCCTTAGGAGTGGACCTCAACAAGTGGGAAACCCTGGCCTCTGAGCGGCCCGCTTGGAGGCAGGCTGTGCAGCATGGCCTTTCCCAGTTTGAAGAGACACTTTGCCAACAGTCTGAGGCTAAGAGGCAAAGAAGGAAGGCCCATAGCCAGGGAGACAGACCAGGGACAGACTGCACTTGCTCCCGGTGCAGAAGGGATTGTCACTCCCGGATTGGCCTTTTCAGCCACACTAGACGCTGTGCCAGAACCACCTTTCAGAGCGCGATACCATAGTCTTTCGAGACTGAAGGTTGCCAATACATATCTTCCTGGATATCTGATTATAACATCATAGGTCCAGAGCAAGCAGGTTTCAGACCAAACAAGCCCACAGTTGACCCCTGTGTGATATTGTCCCATTTAATTTTCAAACAGGTGACTCAAAAGAAATCTCGACTCTATGTGGCATTCCTGGATTTAAAGTGTGCCTTTGACTCTATTGATAGGGACAGACTCTGGGAAAAACTTGAGAAGATGGGACTTGACAAAAGATTATTAGAATTAATTCGTGGCCTCCACCTAAACACTTCCTGTCAAGTGAAATTATTCCCACAAGGTGACCTTTCAGCTCTAATCCCGATCAACAGGGGGTCAAGCAGGGTTGTGTGCTGGCACCCATTTTGTTCATCCTTTTCATCAATGATTTGGCCCCCTTCTTAACAAAGCTTGACACGCATTGTCCCAAACTGGGATCGGTGGATGTCCCTTTACTTTTACATGCTGACGACATGGCTCTGATCTCACGTACAAAAATAGGCCTACAAAGACTGGTCAAAGCCTGCATTGAATATTTTACAATAAACTCTGCAGTTAAACTATGAAAAGTCTAAAATTGTGGTATTTGGGAACTCATGGAAACCACAATCTTGGCTTTTCAGTGGAAAATTAATACAGCAGGTCAAGGAATTCCAGTACCTTGGTCTTCAATTTCATTACAAGCGTTCCTGGTCCTCCCATCGATCAATTGCAATTAATTCATCCAAACCAGTGGTTCAAGCCATAACTCGCTTTTTCTTCTCCTGGGGCAACCGGTTTGTACCAGCTGCATTACAAGCTTTCAATGCTAAAGTCATACCACAAATTTTATATGGCATCCCAGTATGGATGCCGGCATTAATTAACATAATTGAAAGGGTTCAATCTAAATTTCTTTACAAAATTCTCAGCTTACCACATTGCGTTCCCTACACAGCACTCTGCCTGGAATCAGGTCAACATAGACTGGAGTTACATGCATGGTCCAGTTTTTTAAAATACTGGGCCAAAGTCTTTTTCAGGGCTGATCACGACTTGCTGCTAAAGGGGCTGTTAACTGATTCAACGTTAACTCCTTAGGCAAGTACTATTTTATAAAAAAACTCAACAGATGGGCCTTGAGGCAGATCTACAAGGAGCCCCCTCTCCTGAGGTTATCACCAGGCTTGTGAAAACCAGACTATATGATATAGAAAGGCAAGAGATTCTAGGCGCAGCACGGAAAAAATGTTCCCCTTTGAATTTTCAACTTAAAATTACAAGTGGTCAACAGCCAAAATATCTGTTCCTCCTAATGCACCCTCTGGAGAGAAGGGCCTTTACCTTGGCACGTTGTAATGTGACCCCCTCTAATGACTTACATGGCAGATTTAGAAACGCTTCCTGGGAAGATCGTTTATGTAGCTGCAATTTAGGCGAAGTAAAATCATCCACACACATTATGTTGCACTGTCCCAGATATCAAGCGCTAAGACAGCAATTTCTCTCTCCCTTGCTCCATGCTAAAACGTCCCTTTAGTTTTATTCTGAGAATGCTATAATTCAATTCCTTCTAGCAAGTGATGTAGAGCATACAACCCTCAGTTGCACAGTTCCTAAATTTGAGTAATCTGAATTGAGCCAAGCTTTCTGTACCAAGCAATCACTGAGTAGATTACATCTTGGCAATATCTGCAGAGTAACTGATTGTTTTCTGTCTTTTAAATAATTCATGTTTGTATGTAAAATGTAATGTACGTTCATATCTGTGTGTACACGTAGGTGTGCACTTATACATACATTTGTGTACTACTTAGGTTTCTGTTCTCTCTACGGTTTCTGTGTAGAGTCTTCACCCATCAAATGCTTATGCCTAATAAAGGTTTTGTTGACTGTTGACACTACTTCCTCCACCCAGCAGAGGGTCAAAACAAGTCAACATCATGGCAGGATTCTGATCCGCACCAGGCTGTTCAAGAGTTGTCATGAAAGGACATCAGGCCATTGACAGATGAATTAATCCCTATTTGTTTACATTGTAGAAAAGCTCAACTCCACCGACAGCAGCAGCTTTGTAACAGAGAGAGCCCTGTCAGTGATTGCTGATGGAGAAAGTCCTGCACTCTTTGAAAACAACTGCTACAACCAGGCCACGGTACGTTAGTATCATACCAGTCAACTTCCTAAACCCACTGGAGCTTGTCCTCAATCCTCCTTAGTTCCACCAACGTTTTTCTCTCCAATTCCTTGTTTCCGAACATAGTGATGGCTGAGGAGGCTGGCTGAGGTATATAGCACCTGCTTTTTAAATCAGACGTGCCACCTCTGCCCCGGTGAGAACAGTGATGCAGTTGGACCAGGCTTGTCTCCTGCAGCCTCCTGTTGCAAATTAAAAGTGATGGGATTGAGTAGGTGGGTGTTTGATGTGATCCAGCAGTTGTATTCTTAAGATACTCTTGGAGGGGAAAAGATGGCTGTGCTATATAGAAAGCAGTCCAGTTCATTCACATCACCAGAGGGAGCATTCCTTCCTTTGTCCCTGGCTCTTCCTTGGCTTACAGACCCTCTAGCTGCCCATCTTAATGGGGAGGGGAAGTAGAATACAATTTCTTTTGTTGTTGTTTCAGGTCTTTGGAGCCTTCCTGCCCAAACAACAACTGCTCCAAGGCATCCATTTCCTGGCAAATGTAGGCAGTTTCAACAGCCTGGATGCTTACCAGTTGCTGAGGGAGCTGATCTTGCAGTTCCTTGGGGAGACAGTTGAGGTAAGGAGCTGCAAAGATCCTGCACAAGATCTTGGTCTTGAGCCAGATCCTTAAAGCATGTAAATCCTTGAAGGATGTAAATCCGAGTCTGCCCCAGAATTGTTTGTGACAAAACGTGGAGATCTGTGGTGCCCCTGAGCCCTCTCTGCATAGGCTGGTAAAAACCTCTGAGCTCGCCCTGCTTCCAAGTACTTTGTCAGTCACGCAGTAACTCCACTTCTTATTTAACAGATGGAGGAAGTTCTCGACAGGCTTTGCCTTCAGCAGAGCAAAAGCCAACGAGGGAGGTCCACCCTCTTGCTCCTCTTGCCATTACTAGCCCTCTGTAACATGGAAGAGGTGGTAGACTTCCTCTTGAAGGAGCCTTTCAGGTATGGTGCTCTAGCGCTTGTATTGACTTGGGTTGTGGCTCCCTAAGACTTGCTTGGAAAACATCTTTCTCCCCAGTGGGGAAGGAACTCAGGGTGTGTTTTCCAGTAGATTTATCACTCATTCCTCTATGCTGTACCTGCTGGGCTGTGCATATGGAAACTGGACATGGGGTAAGACCAGAGTGGTCAAATGGAGGCTCCCAGGCTGGACCAAATCTTCAGGCCAGCGCCTCCCAAACGTACCGGGTCTGTGGTGCTCTACTGCTGCTGGTCACTGAACCCGGAACTGAGTGCCGATGACACAACACTGCACAATGTCATGACATCATCAACACTTCTGGGTTCTGCAAACATAGAGGACCCTAAAATCAGTGTAAAGGGTGGCTGGGAGGGCCCCCCAAACCTGGTGACACACAGCATGCAGAGCAGAGCCTCTGCTCCAAAGTTTGTCACATCACAATTGCGCTGCCAAACAGCTTGCCCAGTGTGCCTCCCATGACACCCCTTGGGACTTGTCGCAACGCCCAGGCTGTTGCAATACCCATTTGGGAACCCTTGCTCTAGGCAACAGATACTGATATTTCCTGAGACCACCTCCAATATTTAATGAAGCTATGGCTAAGCATTTGGCCTAAGTTTCACTTAAAGAAAAGAAACATGCTGAGTTGTATGAAATACATATATTCTTACACTTTGACAACTGCACCTCGCCCTGACTCTTGTTCTCATAACTGATTTGTAGCTAAATGTGTCAATGTATGTCATGCTGATAGCCTATGCTCTACGTCTGTGAATCTCATCCTGCTAGATGGGACCAAATTAGTTATGAAGTCTGTCCATGCAGAAGAGGCAAAACACTTTTATGGCCCCAGAAAACCTAGGTGGAGTAGGATGAAGTTGGCTTTGTCTGATTTAAGGGATCTGGCATTCTCTTCTCTCTGTTAATTCACAGTGAAGAGCACTGGCAGGTGCTCTTTCGCTCTGCTTGTCTGAGACCAGTCTTACAAGAGCTGGCATGGAGGAAGTCAGATGTCACTGGAGATGTGGTAAGGACAAAGAGGTTCCCATCTTCCCTTCATTGTCACCACCAGAGATACTTCTGGGTATCATGCAGTTTCACCAGTAGAGAAACGTTGTGGCTCAAAGCTCACATCGAAGACATTCATCCTGGAAAATGACCAGTTCCATTTTCAAAACAGAAGGGGGAATTATTACATAACACGTTGATGGGATGCTGGTGTTCAGATGGAGAGTTACTAACTCAGGTGATCTCTATTCAGTTTAAGGATGGTCGTCCTTAAACTGAATACAGGGGCATTTGATGGGCCGCTGTGAGATACAGGAAGCTGGACTAGATGAGCCTATGGCCTGATCCAGTGGGGCTGTTCTTATGTTCTTATGTCTTCCTGCCTTAGCCAACACACCCAAAAGGTTTAATAATGAGCAACAGCATAATACCCAACATGCACATGTCACAACGTTCTTTTTTAAAGAACACTTTTTTAAAGCCACTTAAAATTGGCTTGCTTAACTGAGCTGAGAAAGGGGCAGGCCTTGGAGAGCCACTGCCAGCCAGAATTGACATAACTGGGTTAGAAAGATTGATGGTATGTTATGCTATGGGAAGGGAGAATGAAAATGCCTTATACGGTTTCATTCTGTCTCTTCCCATTGTGAGAAAGACTCTGGGAGCGGCACCTTGCAGCTGTAGTCTGTAGTTTATAGAGCTGTAGTTGCTCTCTTGCAAATAGGGAGGAATTTGCGGGAAGTGAAAAATGGCAGAGTTTTAAAGATGTTTTCAAGGAACTCCCTCTTTTTTGCAGGGCCCTTGGACACGAAGGATAGCTCTGCTGCGAGTCGTTCGTTCAGCAACGCAGGCCGATGTCATCATCGGCCTGCTAAACATCTTGCTGGACATTACAGCACTCGGCAGCAGGCCTGGAGATCGTGTCTACAGCATGCTGGTGTCCAAAGCCTGCCTTGGCCACATGGCCCACGTGAGTATTTCATATATTAAAACGTGCTTAGATCCATTTGGTCCATTGACTCACATGCACTTCTTTAGCGCACATTTGGGTTGCTTTCCCTTCTACCGTAGTGATATGAAGTCTATAATAATTTTTATTTTATCTGTAAGACAGTGGTTCCCAAACTTTTTCGACTGGCGGCTCCCTTGACCTACTGGGTCATCGACAGTGACTCGCCATCCATTCGCAAGGACTCCACTGCTCCCCTGGCTGGTTTCCGCAGCTCCCTCCACAGTTGGGGAACCACTGCTCCAAGATAGTACAGATCTTGGCTGTGAATCTGAGGCCCCTGCAAAAAATATTTTCCATTGTGCCCTGTAGCTCCTAAGGCCAGCCCTGCATTCATTGAAGTTAGATAACGTGGTGGGGGGGTGTTGAAAGAATGCAGGGGTGGGTGGGATGTTTGAGTGTTTCTCGTCACTGGCTCAGATGACTTAAAAGTGGATTCTAACCATTCATGGTGGACTATAGGTCTATCAGTGGTTATGAACCATGATGGTTACATTGAACCTCCAGGTGCAGAGGCGATATGTCACTGAGTACTATTTATTTATTTTTCACATTTTTATACTGCCCTTTCTCCAAAGTGCTCAGGGCGGTGTACACAGCTGCTCCCCTCCTTTTGTCCTCACAACAACCTTGTGAGGTAGGTGAGGCTGAGAGAAAGTGACTGGCCCAAGGTCACCCAGGAAGCTTCATGGCTGAGGGGGGATTTGAACTTGGATCTTCCAGGTCTAAGTCCACCTCCCAAACCACTACATCACCCTGGCTCCACTATGTGCAGGGGACCAACAGCAAGGGATGACTGTGCTTGTGGGGAAATGTTCACTGTGTTTATTATTAATTTAATGTCATGATTATTACTGAAAATAATTTTGTTGTATACGGAGGGTGGTGTCAAAAATGTATGGGCTCCAGGTGTTGAATGACCTACGTGCACCTCTGATTGGCTGTAATTCCTGTTGACAATTCCTTTCATTTTCCTGCATGCAGAAGGATCCAGCAGTCAGAGCAGCAGCTATCCTACACCTTTGCAAGCTGAGGGCACAATGTAGGAAGTTGTGGGCCCCCGAACACATCTTGGAGGAAATCGTGAATGTCGTTTTTCACTTGGATGACCAGGAGGAGGTGGCTGAGGTGAGTGCCCACCAGCACTACACAATGCCTGTTGCAGGTCTACTCGAAAGTCCCATTGCACCTGTCAATGAGGCTTCCTCCCAGGTAACTATGGGGGATAGGACTATTGCACTTTCCTTAGCGCACAGGGCACTAGAGTGAAGAACTGGCATGGAGCCCAGAGGCACACAGACAGTCTGGGGGGAAGCAGGTGGGGCTGACTTCATCATATGTAACGATGTATAGACTGACCCCAGATCAATGAGGTGGTAGCCAGTTGGTTGACGGGTGGGTAAGTTCTTCGACAGGACTTAGCTTGTCTTGCCCCATGTCTCTTTAAAGCAGAAGATTGCTAGGGTCTTCTGCTTTAAAGAAATCTTTTTGCTGGGGTAGGTTCTCTGGAGAGCAGAACAGTTCCCCCCCAACCCAAAAAAAACCCATCTCCAGAGCAATTCCTTCTTTCTGTTCTGTCCTTCATCAAGAAATATGTCCACAGAAGCATACACCAGAACAGAACATTCTTCTGCCCATTCTCTTCTTGGTCATGTTTTCTTCTCTCTGTAGGGAAAGAGTTGGGGGCAGGGGTGAGGATGAAAGAAAAAATAGACAAATGCAGGTACCATCACTTACGGAAGGTGGCAAATGCAAGGACACCCCCAGCAGATTTCAAGGGCACTTCTAAGTCAATATGTACAGGACTACGTGAGCAGGAAAGCTTAGAAGGAGGCCAGCTCCGCCCTAGAGCTGCCACTGTAGGGTGTGTTTGAGGAGGAGCTCATCTCCACATTGTCCTTGATGTCTGTCTTGAGGTCTCCAAGTGTTCCCCTCTGTTTCTATTAACAGGCAGCAAAGGCAGCTTTGACCATCCTGGCTGCAGGGGTTAATTGGAAGGTGGACCCCAAAGAATTCGATCTCCACCAAGTTCTATCCCAGGCTGCCAAATATGTGGTAAGGAGATCCCTTTGCTTCCCCCACACCTTTGCTTGTCATTTAGTGATCATCTCCTCTATGGATATGAAGGCTGCTTACTTGGGTTTATCCCATTGGATCCTCAGAACAACCCCACAAGGGTAGTTTAAAGGTGACATTCCCAAGGGAGTTCTGTGGCAGGTCTTCTTCACCAAGCACGCAGTACCACACACCCACAGGCTCTTAGGGGCAGAACCTGGATGGGTTTAGAGCATTCCGATCCATACGTAAACCTGCTTGTTGCCAATTCTTTTTTTGTTTTCCAACAACAGATCAAAAAATTCAAAAAGAATATCGTAAAGGAGGTTGTGTTCCGTTTAGCAACAACTTCATCAACGACTCTGCCAGCAGTCTCAAGAGTAGCAGTACTTTTTGTGGGTAAGGAATGTCACATCCCACCTCTTTAGTGATGGACTTCAGCCTCCATCCATTTCCAGCTCCACTCCAGCGTGATCTAGCAGTGTGGCCAAGACAGAACTGTTGATGCCTGAAGAAGGTTTAAAATTCAAGCTTGGAATAGAAGAGGCATTTCTCACAGAGGCTAGAACTAGTGACAGCGATCAGGGCCTCTGGATCTCATAGAAAGTGCAGCTAATAGTCCTCTGTGTTCCTCTGAATGATAGGAAGGAAGTTCCTTCCCAAGGCAAACAGAAAGTACTGGAGCCTGAGAGTGTCTGTGCCAAGTTCTGTGTATTTAGAAATATGCAAACTTGGTTCAGAACACCCCTCCCCCCAAGCCACCTCTGGTTCAAATGGTTTTCCTGACTGTGACACCCTGCTTATTCCTCTGTCTCTCTAGCATACCTGGCTCAGAAGAAGCCCAGCTTCATGTCCTTGGAGGACAGGACTTCCTTACATGCATGTAAGTGAGGGATGCAGTTTGATTTGTCTGGGGGGAAGGTGGAAGGAAGATGCTTCTCCCGAGAAGGGAGTTTGGGCGAAGACAAAGTCAGCATCTCAAAGGGGGATGGTGGAGGTTCAATAGCAATGTGGCTGTCCTCAAAATACTCCCACTTTTTTTCTCTTCTGGGGTAACTTCTGGAAAAGAAAACAAGAGGGTTTTCAGGTTGAAAGCGAGGAAGCACCATTGCTTGTTTTACATCTGTATAACACTCAACTGTTTGGCTACCACAGGTGGGTCTCCAACACACCTCTCTCCTCACAAACCCCACAGAGGTTTCACATCTCTGAAATATTTTTCTGATTATCCTGTTTTGGTATGAAGAAGGATATGTGCACAAACACAGATGTTGTCCATGAAAAATAACTTCTGCAGCAGCAAGACAAAAAAAAAAAAATTGCAGGCATGCATGATTTTCTGATGGGCAGAGTGCGCTTCATCTCCCTTCACTAGATAAGCCATCTCCTAATGTTTCAAATCTTTGTTTCAAGGGGACAAAGAGGACTTGATAACTTCTGAATGGCTTGCACCTCTCCAGAAATGTTTCTACTTGCCTTCGTGACAAATGTCTGAGTGTTCCACTGTTTGTTTCACAATAACAATACCAGTGCAGTAGAATATTTTTCTGAGAATGCATTCCACTGCCTTCATTATTTCACAATCTCTTGTGTATGAACGTGGGAAAATGCCTGTGACTGAGTTGGCCCATTGGTCCATCTAGCTCAATACTGTCTACACCAGAGATTTTCAACCTTTTTCATGGCACACTGACAAAGTGCTAAAATTCTCAAGGCACAGTTTTTTGACGACAAGGCACACCACGCTGCCAGCTAGGAGTTCACATCCTCTAATAACCCTACTTTCCTATATGACCCTCCTTGAAATTCCCATGGCAGTCCTGCTGGACATTTACGGCACACCAATGTGCTACACACACTCGTTGAAAATAGCTGGTCTACACTGACTGGCAGTGCCTTTCCAGAGTTTCAGGCAGAGGTCTTTCCCAGCTCTGCCTGGGGATAGCCTGGGTTGGTCTTGGGACCTCCTCCATGCAAAGCAGACGCTCTGCCCACTGACCTCTAGCCCCTCTCCTAAGCCCTGAGCAGGCCTGTGCTCCTTTGTGTCAAGTCAAGATAGGGTGGAGACCTTCAGTTTGGCTTCCCATTTTGCTTTTAAACATGTGCTTGAAGCTTTTGGAACGGGGCAGGCTATACGTTGAAAGAAATAAACTCTATTGTAAAGATTCATTCAGCATGCACCTTGGGCTGACTGATCTATTGTCTTCTGAATATTCAGGGCTTCGTCAGATGGCAAACCATGAAAACACAGAGCTCCAAACTGCTGCAAAATGGAGCATAAAGGCTGTGAACCGGGCCTTTCAGGACCATCAGGGAAGACACTTCCGAGACCTGTGGAGGGTGCTCTGTCTCTGCTCCTGTGCCTAGACCTGTGGCTTCGTGCCCTGCAAGCCTGGTGAATAGGGCCAAGGGGCAAGGGATGAAGTTTTCTTAAGTTGCTGGAGAGGTGGATTTAGGGGTTTAGGTCATGAGAAAACAATAGGAAAAGGGTGGAGCTTAGTCAAGCTGATACATAGTAATTATTATTGTTAGTATACAACACTTCATTAGAAAGACAAAGCAAGGAGGACAGCAGAGGACGGGAAGGAAATGCAGACAGGGATAAGTATAGGATAAGTTTGCATGTATTTTATCTGCCTGGAAAAAACAACAACATGGAGTTAAAGATTATGAAACACCAAAGGGTCCAGCCAGTTACATTCCTATGCAGTGTACAGCATAAGAAAAACATAATTTAAAACAACCAAAACAAGAGATATAAAATAAAGAGCAGGGCCTAGGGGTGGAGAATGGCTTTTCTATTGGTTCTTAATTGGTTCCACTTAACAAGGGCCAATGTCTTTATTGCATGTAATGTCACCTTTATCCTTCACTTCCAAGACTTGTGTTCACATCAACGTGATTCCTTATTCTCCCTGGAACTGGAGACTCATATCAGTACCTCGTTGCCCTCCCCTAAACAGTGCTGAATTTGAAGAACTGCAGTGGCTGGGAAAAGGGACAACACAAGAATTCTGTACCAACCTACAGAAGAACAGTTAGAACATGTTTAAATTAATGTTCAAGATGGAAGAAGGGTGGGGGAAGATGGGCACAGCACTTTTCTCTCTTGCTTTCCCCTTCCTACTGGTTGGAGCTGGGTCACCAAGTGGTTAATGGAATCCTTTCTCCCTTACTTTCCCTTTCCTACTGGTTGGAGCGGGGTCACCAAGTGGTTAAAAGGAATCCTTTCTCCCTTGCTTTCCCCTTCTGACTGGTTGGAGCGGGGTCACCAAGTGGTTAATGGAAACCTTTCTCCCTTACTTTCCCTTTCCTACTGGTTGGAGCAGGGTCACCAAGTGGTAAAAGGAATCCTTTCTCTCTTGCTTTCCCCTTCCTACTGGTTGGAGCGGGGTTAGTGGGGAGTCAGTAGTATTCCACTTCCCAAAACTAGGAAGCCAGACAGGAAGAAGCCACCTTGGGAAAACCTCTCTGCTTGTTTAGCAAGGAGCTTTCCAAAATCTGGAGAGTCCCGCTTAAAACAAAAGACTAGACGAAGCTGCACAATCTTGATAATAAGCATGGCAACCTGCTCCTTCCCAATGAACTGAGGTCAGGCAGGTAATCTGTAAAATTTTAAGGAGTTTATTAGATGGGCTGGAAGAAAACAATGATGAATAGGAAAAAATAATTGGGAGAAGCAGGCATGATTCAAACACAAGATACGAAACAGGCTGGTAGGGCTGTTGCTGGCACGAAATGGACACAGATGTTAAAAAGCAAGCAAAACAAAACATATGTACTCTGTGCAAATGTCTGCATGCATTTGTTGTACTCTTCTCTTTCTAGCTGTCTAGTTCCTGCATTCCCCTGGTGAGCAAAAGTGCCTTTTGCAAACTAGTAGCTGCTTTCGGTAGTAGACCAAAGCATCCCCAGATCATCCCTGGGTGTGATCTTCTAAAACTTGGTGGTGTTGAGCATTTATTTATCTGATTGGATGACTGTGAATATGCATCTGGATAGAAAATTTCAAACATGAATGAATATGTGTGGAACATTATGGGTAAACTCTACCAGAGAGTCTTATATTAGATCAGTGGTTCTCAAACTTTTAGCACCAGGACTCACTTTTTCGTGTGTAGAGAACTTACAACCCAATCCTGAGCTGCCCGGCGTGCGGGGATGCCGTGGCGCCAAAATAGCTGCCGCAGCATCCAGCATGCCATGGGCAGCCGCCGCTGCCTCCTCGGGGAAGGGAACCTTTGTAACCTTCCCCCAGGTAAGGGAAGCAGCCCTGCAATGGGGCTACTGAATTTTATGGCAGCTCTGGAGCTGCTGCTGAATCTGAGAGTCCTGTGTGGGACCATATGGATTTAGGGCTCAGGATCTAGCTCCACCAGTCCCGCCCCCCCCCCGCTCCTTCCCCCACCACCCCTCCTCTGTGCCTTCCCCACTTACCATGGTGACTTTTCATGGCAGGAATGAATCAATTCCAAGAAGACTGGTGAGAGCCACCTAAACAGAGTTCAGACACTGGCCCCTGCAGTGAAGAACATGACTGCTCAGGGATGCAAACACAACCATTCTGAAATGCAGGCCCTGACTTCAGTCTGACTGGAAGCCATGGGAAGAGAGAGTGTACCAAACACAGAATGACTTGGAGGAACTAGTGAGCCAGATGGCCTTGTCAGACCATGCAGGCTGCTCAACTGCCCTTCAGCACTTCAGCAACCTTCTTGCAAATGGCTCTGAAAGACTGACCTCCTAGACAAGCAAGCGCACATACCAAGAGCTAGTAGAGCTCTTGACACAGACCATACAGCGCACAGACCAAGAGCAAGTGCACAGACCAAGAGCTAGTGGAGCTCTTTGACACAGACTGCACAGCGCACAGACCAAGAGCAAGCGCACAGACCAAGAGCTTCAGCACTTCAGCAACCTTCTTGCAAATGGCTCTGAAAGACCGACCTAGTCAAGCAAGCACACAGACCAAGAGCAAGCGCACAGACCAAGAGTTAGTAGAGCTCTTGACACAGACCACACAGTGCACAGACCAAGAGCAAGTGCACAGACCAAGAGCTAGTGGAGCTCTTTGACACATACTGCACAGCGCACAGACCAAGAGCAAGCGCACAGACCAAGAGCTTCAGCACTTCAGCAACCTTCTTGCAAATGGCTCTGAAAGACCGACCTAGTCAAGCAAGCACACAGACCAAGAGCAAGTGCACAGACCAAGAGTTAGTAGAGCTCTTGACACAGACCACACAGTGCACAGACCAAGAGCAAGCGCACAGACCAAGAGCTAGTGGAGCTCTTTGACACAGACTGCACAGCGCACAGACCAAGAGCAAGCGCACAGACCAAGAGCTTCAGCACTTCAGCAACCTTCTTGCAAATGGCTCTGAAAGACCGACCTCCTAAACAAGCAAGCGCACAGACCAAAAGCTAGTAGAGCTCTTGACACAGACCGTACAGCGCACAGACCAAGAGCAAGCGCACAGACCAAGAGTTAGTAGAGCTCTTGACACAGACCGTACAGCGCACAGACCAAGAGCAAGTGCACAGACCAAGAGCTAGTGGAGCTCTTTGACACAGACTGCACAGCGCACAGACCAAGAGCAAGCGCACAGACCAAGAGCTTCAGCACTTCAGCAACCTTCTTGCAAATGGCTCTGAAAGACCGACCTAGTCAAGCAAGCACACAGACCAAGAGCAAGCGCACAGACCAAGAGTTAGTAGAGCTCTTGACACAGACCACACAGTGCACAGACCAAGAGCAAGTGCACAGACCAAGAGCTAGTGGAGCTCTTTGACACATACTGCACAGCGCACAGACCAAGAGCAAGCGCACAGACCAAGAGCTTCAGCACTTCAGCAACCTTCTTGCAAATGGCTCTGAAAGACCGACCTAGTCAAGCAAGCACACAGACCAAGAGCAAGTGCACAGACCAAGAGTTAGTAGAGCTCTTGACACAGACCACACAGTGCACAGACCAAGAGCAAGCGCACAGACCAAGAGCTAGTGGAGCTCTTTGACACAGACTGCACAGCGCACAGACCAAGAGCAAGCGCACAGACCAAGAGCTTCAGCACTTCAGCAACCTTCTTGCAAATGGCTCTGAAAGACCGACCTCCTAAACAAGCAAGCGCACAGACCAAAAGCTAGTAGAGCTCTTGACACAGACCGTACAGCGCACAGACCAAGAGCAAGCGCACAGACCAAGAGTTAGTAGAGCTCTTGACACAGACCGTACAGCGCACAGACCAAGAGCAAGCGCACAGACCAAGAGTTAGTAGAGCTCTTGACACAGACCATACAGCGCACAGACCAAGAGCAAGCGCACAGACCAAGAGCTAGTGGAGCTCTTTGACACAGACTGCACAGCGCACAGACCAAGAGCAAGCGCACAGACCAAGAGCTTCAGCACTTTAGCTACCTTGTTGCAAATGGCTCTAAAAGACCGACCTCCTAGACAAGCAAGCGCACAGACCAAAAGCTAGTAGAGCTCTTGACACAGACCGTACAGCGCACAGACCAAGAGCAAGCGCACAGACCAAGAGCTAGTGGAGCTCTTTGACACAGACTGCACAGCGCACAGACCAAGTGCAAGCGCACAGACCAAGAGCTTCAGCACTTCAGCAACCTTCTTGCAAATGGCTCTGAAAGACCGACCTCCTAGACAAGCAAGCGCACAGACCAAAAGCTAGTAGAGCTCTTGACACAGACCGTACAGCGCACAGACCAAGAGCAAGCGCACAGACAAAGAGCTAGTGGAGCTCTTTGACACAGACTGCACAGCGCACAGACCAAGAGCAAGCGCACAGACCAAGAGCTTCAGCACTTCAGCAACCTTCTTGCAAATGGCTCTGAAAGACCGACCTCCTAGACAAGCAAGCGCACAGACCAAAAGCTAGTAGAGCTCTTGACACAGACCGTACAGCGCACAGACCAAGAGCAAGCGCACAGACCAAAAGTTAGTAGAGCTCTTGACACAGACCGTACAGCGCACAGACCAAGAGCAAGCGCACAAACCAAGAGCTAGTAGAGCTCTTGACACAGACCGTACAGCGCACAGACCAAGAGCAAGCGCACAGACCAAGAGTTAGTAGAGCTCTTGACACAGACCGTACAGCGCACAGACCAAGAGCAAGCGCACAGACCAAGAGCTAGTAGAGCTCTTGACACAGACCGTACAGCGCACAGACCAAGAGCAAGCGCACAGACCAAGAGCTACCTAGGCCCTTCAGCACTTCAGCAACCTTCTTGCAAATGGCTCTGAAAGACCCCCCAGACAAGCAAGCGCACAGACCAAGAGCTAGTGGAATGCCGGCATCAAGAAAAGGTAAGACTTGTTTTGTTTTTGTCCTTTCTGCCCTTTTTTTTTCTTATGGTTAAGAATGCAGGGACAAGAATGCTGCTTATTGTTAAGCAGCAGGGACAGTGCTGCTCACAGGCCAAAGAATGCAATACGCACTTTTAATTGGATTGGGATAGCCACGTCCAAAGCCCTGGCACTCACTCTGTAAAAAAACGGTAGGACGTTAGTCATTCTGTGAAGTGATTTCAGGGGTACAGCACACATGTTGCCTTAAGATCCCAGTCCTGATCATTGCTTTCATTGCCAATGGGGCTTGCACTGCATTCTGTGATGGAGGGGCAGGCACAGAGGCCTCCTCAAGGTAAAGGAGTGTTCCCTTAGGGCTGCACTGTGGTTGCATCAGCCCTGGAAAGTTGGTTAGGACTGGGCAGTAAGTTGCTCTGTCTTTGTAACTCTGAAACTGGGGTCTCTGAGCAGAGCAAAAGCTCAGCCCGCCAGCTCTCAGCATTCTGCCTGACTCCCTCAGTTGTTCAGATGTTTCAGCGCTTCATCAGAGCAACAACTCTCATGAGCTATTGGGCAAGAGTGAAAAAACGTGTCTAAAAATTACTTCTGTTTCACCATCTGGGCACAAATTTATCTCCGGAGATTTAGGTAACCAATATCCCTACTGATCTTGGGCTCAAAGTTCTCTACAAGAGAACTTGTCAGGATGCATGCACACAGACTCCAAACTCGTTTTTGCATCCTGCTGATTTCAGAGTTTGGAGCTACTTCGTTCTCAGATTTCATTTATGGATGCAGTTGGTTATGGAACCTCAGAGTTTGGACTCATGTACCAACATATCGCGTTCCAACGTTTTCCCACGATTGAGGCAGGGAGTTAGTTGGGGCACGTTTTGCACCCACGTAAAGCCCAGTATTGTGATGATATTCTTGTTTGTAGCAAAGAAGAGCAAACTCCTCTGCATCAAATTCAGAGATTGTTTGGACAGACCAAACTTAGGTGGAAATTGGTATTCTGAAACACCACCAGCCATCAGCATCTAGAGAGTGTTCAGTGATATCTATCATCACCAAGTGCCAAGGGTGTCAGGCCTTGGCATGACTTTAACCCGGGCTGTAGTTAGTGGGATCCAGTCATACAGCATGTGAATAAGGGTCAGATGAGCCAGAGGCAGGAAACAGAGTCAGTGCTGTCCAGGGTCAATTCCTGAACTGGAAAGGTGATGATCAGGGGCAGAAAGCTTCATCAGGTTTGGACTGAAGTCAAGTACTGAAGAGGGCAAATACTGTAGAGGCAAGGCAAAGCAGGATGATGGAGTCTGTATTAGCTGCTTGTTCTGAGGAACTGGGATCTGGAACAAATGTGATTTAGAGCCAGTGAGGCCCCTGTTGGCTCCTCAGCTCCCCTCCTCAGGGCTGTGCACTGCATCCTGTAGTGTGGAGGCAGCCACGGAGGCCTCTTCGAGGTAACGGCATTGTACCCTTACTTTGGGGTGCACTGGCACTGGAAATTGGGATAAGATTGGACCCTTAATTGCTGTGAGCAGTATAGTGTGGACTGCCCCAACTCTCTTGGGCTCTCATTTCAAAATAAGTGTCTAGTCCTCATGGTTATCCAAAAATGTGGTGACTGCTCTTAAACCCTAGCAGAAACAAGCAGTGGGGATCAGATGGAATTTCTGAGAGTTAATAGATGGAGCTTCCTCCAACACCTCTCCATAAGCCTATTGCTGTTTTCTGAGACTGTAGATCTGTTGCCTCCCCCATTCCAGTCTCTGAATTTAGGATCCCAAAGGTCTTCCCTGAGGAAATCTAGCATGATGCAACTATCTGTGTTCAGTGCCTTGAGGCAGCATTAGTTGAGCTGCTTTTTGAGGGTCAAGGATGGAAAGAGGCCAGCTCATATGATGTCTGCAGCTCTTCGGTGTGTATGGCTGACTCTGGACTGCCCCACCTGCCACAAGCAGCCAGGATATCCTAACACTCCCCAACTGTATTCTACAGTTTGCATTTTAATTGTAAGCTGATTGGGGGAAGTAGACTTGGCTGAAATGTGGGAATCATAAATAATTGGTGTAGCGTACTGGCTAAAACTGAACTGGGAAGCAGAACTTCCCCGGTTTGAATCTCAGGAAGTGGCTCTCAGCAAGCCCCTTTCTTATGACCTCGGTTTTCCTCATCTGCAACATGGGGATAATGCTGCTTATCTTTTCAACCTACTGCAAGAACTGCAACATATGTGAAACCTGTGGCCAGCTCACAAAGCAGGATACACATGGTAGATAGTTGTGGCTGATGATGGTACAAGTGCACCCACTATATTCTTTGTGTATAACAGTTTCTGCATCCTCTTTTCCTCTCACTGCAGGACGAGAGACAGTCACACCCAATTTTGGACTGCCCCCCCTGAACTCTCATCTCTCCTTGGTGCAAGTACTTGTGCTGGAAAGCCCTTCACCTTCACTGTGTCCTCCCCACTTACCAGGTCCTGGCAAAAAACATGGCGCTTCAAAGTGAGCCTCTGACCACATCAGTCCATGACAGGGTACTTTGAAGTCTGCTGCACCACATCCTAAGCTCAGGTCTTTGGTGACCAGAACTCCATCAAAGGTGTCAGTTGAATTCAGTTCCTGCTCTTCTGATAGCTCTGAAAGCCTCCGAGGTGCACCAGCTTCAGGATTTCCTTTCTTCCATACCCACTTGGCTCAAGCAAGAGTCCTGCATGGCTTTCTTTCCCTGCAGCTGTTGTAAGGTCCCAAATGTGGGGATGAAGATCAGAGGGGATGCTGCCTGTGATGGGAAGGGGGGTGATTGACATGTTACTCCCCTGCACCCCCACTCTGCCATCTGCCTCAGCTGAAAGCACACTCCCAGAGTTTTCCAAGTACTCCCAGCTAAGCTTAGCCCTGTCCCACACTGCCTATTTTCCCTCTAGGCCGGGGGACGGGTGTGAGGAGGGGGGGGGTGAAACCATACCAGTACACCCCACCAATCCAGGGGGATTAGCCTTTGCGGTGCCCCTGTAGGTCTTGCCCCTAATTCTTTCCACCCTTTCTCCACCCAGGGCCTGCTGTTCTATCTGTATTCCTACTTCTACATGGCTCTGCTTTACACAGTCTACACTTATTAAAAATACATTTTGAACACAAAAAGAAAAATGAGAAAAACATAAAAGTTAAACTTCCTATCTGGGCTCCAAGTCCAGGCTGGAGCCCAGGTCGACCCACCCACCAAACCTTGGCCACAAAGGCTGCTAGTTAAATCAGGAGCCCAGGTCTGACCAGCAGGTAGATCTGGGTTCCAAGTCCAGGTGGGAGCCCAGGTCTACCCAGCTGGTAGACCTGGGCTCCTGCCTGGACTTTGAGCCATTGGCTCATTGGGAGCACAGATCTACTCTGAGCCCAATCCTGTGCTCTGCGGCACGGCTTCGTGCCACCGAGCACTGTCGCAAACATGCCATAAGGCACATTTGCTAGCCTCACCACCGGGCTCCCCCCCCCCCCGTGCTAGCCCAGCGCCAGCCGGTGCTGGGCTAGTACAGAGCGGTTGCCCAGCTTCTGCAACTTGGCAGTCTCCTGAACCGCCGAGATGCAGTACGGTAGGTGGGGGTGGGGACAGGGGCGGGGAGGGGGGAGGCTGGGGAGGAGGGAGGCTGGTCCGCGCAGCTCTGCTCCACAGGATCCAAGGCGCTCATGGAGGGCTCTGCACCCTACACGAGCGCCTTTACCTTACCACCAACCTTTTGTCTGGTAAGCCTAGTGGGACCTCGTAGAGTGTTGTTTAAGAATGTGGGTCCCAGTGCTGAAAGGTTTGGGAACCACTGTTCAAATCTCATTTTAAAGCCACCAGTCCCCATCATGTCCCATGGGAGTAAATTTGCAGATGCATTACAGGCAATGGTGTAGCTAGCGGGGGGCGGAGGGCGGTTTGCCCCGGTACCACCCTTGGGAGGGTGACACCACAAATGCCCCAACATCGCTAACATCGTGGAGGTTCGGAATAAGCCCATCATGCCATAAGCCTAGGATCGGAATTTTTTCAATGCAAAAACTCAGAGTGAAATATCTCCTTTCCATCAAAAGTTATGGGCAGAAAACCAGAAACCAAAAAATGCATGGAACCCTATGGAAAATGAAACCGAGCCATATCGCGCGTTTACTCGTGAGTAGGCAAACTTGCCATAGTTCATCAGAAAGGGCAGGTTGAGAGGAATCCAATGACACCAGGATGTTTCCTATCCAATGAAAGCAGCCCCCCAAAACACCCAAGAAGGAAGTCCCTCCCTCCAAGCAGACGAATATATTGAGCCCTATGGAAAGTGAAAGTAAACCACATGGTTGCATTTACTCGTGAGTAAGCAAACGTGCCTCGACTGCTGGTGAAGTCAGGCAAAGGGGAATGCAAGGCTAGCTGCATGGTCCCAATCTGATGAACGTGGAACTCAACAAATGCTCCAGAAGGCAGCGCCCACCAAAGAACAAAACAGGCTTCAGCTGGTGAGGTCCATTTTATTTGTTTTTGTTTTATTTGTTTTAAAGCCAGCTGGGTCCTGATCATGCAATGCTTGAAATATAAGAATTTACACCGAACTGGGCACTGGGGAGGGCTGAAAATCTCACTGATTTTTTTTGAGGGGGGGGCGGGGGGTGTTCTTGCAGGCAGGCTACCAAGAAAATTCACTTGGTGGAACAGGGTTGCCTTCCCCTTATTTAATTATTTGTTTTTCCTTAATTTAATTATTTATAATTAATTATTTATTTTATTGTGCTTGATGATGTCACTTCTAGCCATGACATCACTTCCAGTGGGTCCTGGACAAATTGTCATTCTAAAAAGTGGGTCCCAGTGTTAAAAGTTTGAGCACTACTGCTTTAACTCAAAACAGGTCAATTAGACCTTCTTGGTTGGGGGGGGGGGGTGACACCCTAGCGACCAAAATTCTGGAAATCGTGGCTTTTAGGAATAATTCCATCATGTTATATACCATTTGATGCAGAATTTCATCCATTGCTTGTGGGAAGATATTCACTGCATTTATTTTCTGGTTATTATTATTATTCATTTCAAATCCTGAGCTGCTTAGAGGGAGGGTGGTATGAAAACGTGGTAATGGTACTTCCTTGTGTCAACCTGGAGCATTTTGTGTGCCTGCTGTGTGATGCTGTGTGGATTTTCAGCCACACTAGACGCTGTTCCAGAACCACCTTTCAGAGCGCGATACCAGAGTCTTTCGAGACTGAAGGTTGCCAACATGTGTGATCTAATCTGGGGGTCACTAGTCCCTCAGAGTACCACGCAGAATAGCTCAATTGCCTCTGTGCACATCTCGTTAGTGTAGATGATGCAGTGTAGCTTCCTAAATATTATTGAGAGATCATGTTTCAGTGGGACCTCACCAATGTGTGATGCTGGGAGGATTCTTTTAAAATCTCGTGTGGTGTAACTTATGGCTTATTTATGACTGAGAGCCTAAGCCTATGCTTGTCTGCTCAGAAGTAAGACCCGTTATAGTCAATGGGGCTTACTCCCAGGGAAGTGCAGCTGCGATTGCAGCCAGACAGTCCAATCCTCTGCATGTCTACTCAGAACTAAGTCCCATTAGAGTCAATGGGGCTTACTCCCAGGAAGGTGTGGAGAGGATCGTAGCCTGAATTCAGATTCTGTTTCAGAGAACAGAGGCCCAGGGCAGCAGGCCTCCCCTCCCCTCCTATTTTGCCCCCTTGGAGCACCCAGCGCCCCCATCCGCCCGGACCAGCCTGGCACAAATGTGCAGGGGACGGGGAGCGGCTCTCGCTCTCTTTCGCTCTCACCACAACCCCGACCACAAACTCCCTGCCAGGGAGTCGCACAACGTGGCCGGATCCTGAACAATGCACGCCAGCTTACCGACTGGGCTAGCGCCTACAACTGCCAGAGCTCCGCCATTCAACGGTCACATTGACCGCTGAGCAGTGGAGAAGTAGGTGGGGGCATGGGGGGAGGTGGGGAGGAAGCATTCCAGGGAGGGGGGAAGAGGGCTGGGAGGAGGTGTTCCAGGGGAGGGAGTGGGCAGTGGCTTAGCTAGGTCATTTGACACCCGGGGCCCACCCCCATATGACTTAATTTATTAATTAATTTAACAAACACATTTTTATACCACTTTCCTCTAAGGCAGTGGTTCTCAAATTGGTGGGTTGTGACCCACTAGTTCGTGTAAAGGTTCCCCCATCCCTTTAAGGGGTGGGGGAAGGGGAGAGGCAGGGAAGCAATCCCCAGGATCACGTCCGTATGGAGGGGCAAAGGGGGTGCTTCTGACTTACTTTATGAAGGCAGGACTGCAGCAGGCTGCAGGAGGTGCAGGGAGCCCTGCACAGCCCTCCGCATCACTCCCCAAGGCTGACTTTCACCGAGAGTGGACGCAAAGCACTTCCGTTTTGCAGGCGCCCGATTTCAGTGCAAGTTCCAAGCCTTGGGGAGCGCTGCGGAGGACTTCACAGGGCTCCCTACACCTCCCACAGCCTGCTGCAGCCCTGACTTCTTAAAGTAAGTCACAAGCACGCCCCTCGTCCCCCCTGGGGATCGCATCGCTGCCCTAGCCCCTCCCCGGGAAGAACTTACTGAGGGAGTAAAGCTCCGTCAAAGTTTGAGAACCACTGCTCGAAGGAGCTCAGGTTGGTGTGCATGTTCTTCCCCTTATGTCTTCCCAACAACCCTGTGAGGTAGGTGAGAAGGAGAGATAATAATAGTCATGACATGAAATGAATAATAATAAGGGCCAGAAAATAAATGCAGTGAATATCTTCCCACAAGCAATGGATGAAATTCTGCATTAAATGGTATATAACATGATGGAATTATTCCTAAAAGCCACAATTTCCACAACTTTGGTCACCAGGATGTCAGCTCACCTCCCCCAAGGATGTCTCATTGGTTCATTTTGAGTTAAGGCAGTGGTTCTCAAACTTTTAGCACCAGGACCCACTGTTTAGTATGACAATCTGTCTGGGACCCACCAGAAGTGACGTCATGGCTGGAAGTGACATCATCAAACAAAATAAAATAAATAATTACAATTAGTTTAAAGAAAAACCAATAATTAAATAAGGCGAAGCCAGCTCTGTTCCACCAAGTGAATTTTCTCTAGCCTGCCTGCAAGAACACCCCCTCCCCAAAAGAATCAGTAAGATTTTCACCCCTACCCAGTACCCAGTTCAATTTAAGTTCTTATATTTCAAGCATATCACTATCAGGACCCACCTGGCTTTACAAGTCTGAGAGCCCAATCCTATGCCTGTCTACTCAGAAGTAAGTCCCATTATAGTCAGTGGGGCTTACTCCCAAGAAAGTGTGGATAGGATTACAGCCTAAAACAGAAAAAATTCATCTTACCCTGTCAAGCCTGTTTCATTTTTTTTTGGGGGGGGGGGTGCCTTCTGGGGCATTTGTTGAACTCCAGTTGCATCAAATCAAGACCATTCTGGTGGCCTCACCTTTCCCTTTGCCTGACCTGCCCAGGAACCAAGGCATGTTTGCTTACTTGTGAGTATGTGGCTTAGTTTCACTTTCCATAGGGCTCAATACATTAAATTACAGAAACAAATAATTAAAAAAGGGGAAGCCAGCCCTGCTCCACCAAGTGAATTTTCTCTGTAGCTTGCCTGCAATAACACCCCCCTCCCCGCAAAAATATCAGTGAGATTTTCAGTGCCCATCTTACCAACTCAAGCCTCGGTTTTATTCCTTGGGAGGGGGGTGCTGCCTTCTGGAGCATTGGTTGAGCTCCATTTTCATCAGATTGGGACCAGTTTTTTGGCCATAACATTTGATGGAAAGGAGATATTTTACTCTGGTTTCTTGAATTATGTTCTGCTGGAAATGACGCATCCAATGATATATGGCATGATGGGGTTACTCCTAACCTTCACAATGTTTATGTCATTTGTGGTGTCACCCTCCCCCCCAAGGCTGGTACCTGGGGCGGACTGCCCCTGCCTCTCGCTAGCTATGCCACTGGGTGTGGGGCAAGAGGAAGGAGGAACGGGTGGAGCTTTGCTCCACTGAATGCAGAGCCTCCGTGTTGGGCTCACCACCCGACATGGAGACTCTTGATTCACCACTGACCTTTTGGTCATTTCATTTCCAGTTCTGGCCTTCCACACTGCCCGTCATGACTGCTGCACCTAGGATCCTCATGGCATTGAGAGGGAGACATGGAACTGGGTCAGGTGAAGGAGGTGTTGCTTCTTCAATATCTCATCTCATTCTCAACCGAGAACGAATCTCATTCGGCCTTTGGGAATTCAAAGGCTACCTATGGTTATGCATATAATTTTTGTTGCTGTTGTTTGTTGTTGAAACCTTTAAGGGTTTCTCTGATATTAATATTTATTTATTTGATTTATAATCCTTTCTTCCCAGAGGGCACCCAAAGCGACTAACAACATGTAAAAGTTATAAAATAGATAAAAAACAACCAGCAGCAATAAGATCAGCAGTAAAAACCATTGTTAAAAGCAGCCATCAGGCATCAAAGTCTTACTGAAATAAAAATACCATATCATTCACAAATACTCTTAACTTAAAAACCTCCTTCTTAATCTTCTCACCTTGAATTCTTTCCCGCTCTAATATCCCTGTTCAAGACTTCTAGTATGAATAACAATAGTAATCCTTGTCTTGTTCCCTTTTGAATCTCAGACGTATTTGTCAATCTTCATTTACCACACTCAAATTGTGAAGCATAAATCGATGTTATCCATGTGACAAAATGATCCCCAAAACCCGTCCCCATTTTTCAATGGGGTTTTTACAGTATTGTACTGTGAGAGGAACTTGCAGAAGCCTCAGCCTAAGAGATGTTCCCCATCCAATAATGGATGCCTGCAACTCACAGGTTTACCAGAGACACTCCTTATGGGTGGGAACCCTGCAGAAGCATGTCTTGCTGATAGTCGGGGCAATTGAATCTAATGTGAGAAGGACCGCCATAGGAATGACTGTTATAAGAGACCTAACAAAATGCCACCATGCATGTTGAGAGTGTCTTATGGAAGCCAATGGAATGGGATGGATTAACATCCATCAAGAACCTGTTCCCACCCCGGTTCCACCTGCAGAATTCTTTTCTACAGCTCCTTTCCTGCAGTGTTTTTCAAAGGAACTGTTTTATGACCTTTTATGTTTTATGGGAGGCATCCAGGCTGTTAAATGCTTCTGATGAATCAGCTGCCAGGAATTGGATGGCCGCTAGGAGCTGTTCAGGGGGAATGCTGCTTTATGAGCTTCCCTAATAATTTTATTTATTTGTGCATTTATATACCTTCATCCTCTGATTTTATGCAGCATTCAAGGTGGTTGACCCAGGCAATATAGTCCTAAACCACCATTTGTCAATGGGGTTTTTACAATATTGTTCTGTGAGAGAACCTCTCAATTTCAGCAAATGTTTTCTGTCCTAGTTTTCTGACTGTTTGAGGCTGTTCTGTGGTTCTCTGCATTTTCCAAGCTTTCACAGCAGCCATCATCTAACACCATCTGACTCCCCCACATTCCACACTCTCTCACAGTGTGCCTTCAGGCCCCTCAGCAGACTGCCTATCTCCATCCAAAGTCTCTCATTCAGAGTCATTCAGAGGTCCAGAAGGGAGGTTCCTCATGTGCATTCATTCACCACACCTCCTGCAAAAATAGAAGTCATCTGTGCATACTTGGGAGTTCCTTACTCTTCGCCAGGGACAGATGGACTGGTCTTCTCATTGTTCCTTCTTCATTCTCCTTTATTCCTTCATTCTCTGATTGTTTCCACAAAATCCCAAAGCTGGTGCACCCTGGATGAACTCTTTTATGTTCTAAGAGCCATCAAAAGTGCAGGAGCTGAATTCAAGTAGTGGTCACCTTTCAAAAACCGTTAAGAGCCTTAAAATGGTGGCAGATTCTAGAAATATGTCCAGTTGGAAGCTCTTTCCTCTTACATTTCTCTTGCTGCTCCATCTGTGGGTCCATGCAACTCACGGGTTTACCAGAGACACTCTTTATGGGTGGGACCCCTGCCGAAGCATGTCTGGCTGATAGTCGGGGCAATGGAGTCTAATGTGAAAAAGATCTCCACAGGAATGAAATCTTGCCTTGTAGCGCCAAAAGGAAGCCAACATGCTGCTGGCAAAATGCTTCCTGCCTCCATGGGCATCCTGAAGTCCTATAGGTGGGGCACTCTTTCACTATCTTTGGGACGGGCAGTACAAGGACCTGGTCAGTGGTTAGGATGCAGCAAAGGGCTTTCCAGCACAAGTGTTTGAGATATGAGAGAAGGTTTTGATCCAGTGAGAGCACAGATTTCCTCCAGCAAGAAGTGGACATGATGTAACAGCAAATTGAAGGGCTACTGAGAGAAAGAAGGGAGGTGAAACTGCTGGTGAGAAACTGGAGGTGAAACTGAGGAAAGAGCAGAACGTCACTCCAGCACTCAAGGAGGGAGAGAGGAGTTTGGAGCACCACCCAGTGCTCCAGGTGGAGAGAGTACTTGAGTGTGTTGCCAAGAAAGAAGCCTTGAGTCCTTCCCCAACATCCAGGAGGGAGTGGGCCGGACTGGAAAGCCTTTTCAAAATGGAAAGGAACTCTGATCTGTTTATTTTTGCTGGTTCCAAAAAAAGTTGTAAGGATCTGGGCTTGCCACAGTCACAATGGCTTCTGTATTTATGTGGTCAAGCCAGCAGAACCCAGTTACTTGCCAAGTGCAACAAAGACTGTGTACTTCTCCCAGTTAAAAATACATTTGTACTAGAGATAGGACGTTATGGAGGAAGTCGTGCACAAGAAATCAAGAGGGGCGTGGAAGAAAAAGGTGATTCTTGGTTGCGTTTGCAGCAGAAATTCAGAAGGTTTGGCGTCTTTGGTTGGAGTCTGCAGGGAAACAGCAGCTGACTTGATGCAACATGAACTTTTATTCCATCAGCATGTCCTGATCTGGGAGTGGTTGCACAGGACCAGAATCCTCAGACCTTAAAAGAAGCTGCATTGCTTGCTGATAAAATGATTGCCAGTAGAGCCAGTGATTGCCAGCGTGGCTGCTCCAAGCCAGAGTTTTTCTGGAGGAGAGAGACCAAAACATGGAGGGGGTGGCCATTTTCAACTAACAGCAGCAAAGAAAGTCATGGCCAGGACAATGCAAGTGCCCAAGTGCTGTTGATGGAAATTTTGGAGAGGGGCGGCCGTGGAATGTTGCCTCCCCAGATGCAAGTAGCCTTGGTGTGCGACCACAACTGAACACTGTTGCCAACGAGACTCATTCAGGCTCTTCCACCCTGGTTCCAGGCAGAAACAGGCACCTTGGCAGTGTCTGTCAGTTTCTTGCCACCTTTGTGCCTCCAATATATCTGTGCTTTCAAACACAATTGTGTGGACTCTCATGTGAAACAGGGTAAAACATTCTGGGACTCTCTTTGGGTTCATTGTAAATAGTTTTATGTATGTACAAAAAGGAACCTGGTTCTTTTCTGCCCTCTCCTGGCTGGATCTGGACAGTACCTTCTTGCACAATGAAGGTGAAAAGTTGGGGTGTGAAGGGGCCTGAACGGGGCAGACGGTAAAACTTTCACAAAAATGTCACTGACTGAGGACCCCGATAAGCAAGTGCCTCCCCCGCATGACTAACACTGGATCAGGGCACAGATGAATATATTGGCAAGTTTGGAAAAATATAATAAATTTTTGAGGAACTTGTTGGCCAGATCTCAAGCCTACATTGTGTGGGAGTAAGATACATTAAAGGCTCTTTTTTAGTGGACTCCATTGTAGACCTGCTCTTTGATTTTCATGGTGATGGAAGAATACGCTTTTGATCACAAGATGATCAGGTAGGAAGAGGCATTCTGTCCTCTGATGTAGCTATGAACCTGTCTGGAGAAAAAGACAGAGCTCTCCAGGATGCCTGCCTTTGCTGAAAGGTAGACACTTCCTTCAAACTTGTTGGCCCTTACTGGCACTGGTATAACTGGTGGGGGGGCAATGCCCTGGGGCACCATCTGCGGGGTGCCACTGTAACCTCCTCCCCTTGCTACCTATTTTTTTTTTAATTATTAAAATGGCCTTTACAAGGCCTTCTGAGGTCTGTGGAGGTCACCTGTGGCTGCCACAGTCCCCAGAAGACCTTCTGAGGGCCTAAAAAGTCACTTCCTGTTTCTGGACACAAATTGGAGGTGACGTTTTTAGCCCTCCAGAGGCCACCTGGGGATCAGGGAGGCTGCAGACGGCCTCTCTGTCCCTCAGAAGTCCTCCGGACGCTCCTATTTACACCCTCTCTTTTGAGCCATAGATCTTCTAAGGTTGCTCACAATTAATTGCAATATTTTAAAAATGCACACAAATGCATGATGCCAGCAGCCCTCACATCCACTCCAGTCTGCGCTGCCTGGCAGGAAAACCCTGCAGTTCTCTGGACAGAGGGTGCTTTCCTCTAGGTCTGCAGTCCCAGGGCAACAGTCATACATTGCCTCCCCAGAATGTGCTTCTACAAGTTAATGTAACCAAAGGAGGTAACTGCAAATCAGACCTGTGTCTTTTTTGCACTTTATTTTAATGTATTTTTATCCTACTTTCCCCCCTCCAACCAGGCAACAGAAGAGATCACAAAAGACATTAACAAACTCACTTTTATTAGGGTATATACTATATACATACACAGTTATTCCCTTCCCCTCAGGGTCTCCGTTCACTTTTTTTTGTAGCACTCAGTGTCATCAGCTTAAGGGAAAAAAGGTGTGCAAGGTCCTTCTTTTGGGTTAAAAGGTCAAGCCGTCATCTAACCCAAAAAAACTTCTCTATCCATGAATAGAGCTAGGCAATATTGGGTATGGACTAGCAGTGATTTCCCTCTTCTCCCACATTCAGAGTCAAACTGTCAGTGTCAGCACACCGCATTGATGCCATTAAGGGAGAAAGGAGCCAAGGCCCAAGTGAAAAGGGTCACGGGTGGCTTCTGTATTAAGCTGCTATCTTCTAGAGTCTAGACCAGAGGTCGGCAACCTTAAACACTCAAGGAGCCATTTGGACCCATTTTCTGGAGGAAAAAAAACCTCAGGAGCCACAAAACCCTTTTGACATCTAAAATGAAGATAACACTGCATATGTAGTTTTTTTGTTGTTTTTTTTACCTTTATGCTCTTATAGGTCCCATTTTTATAAAATAGCCTCCTCTTGTAGCTTTTAGTTAGTTTTGTCTTACATTCTTGTCCTGTGTTTTCAGACACCTGGTCCTCTATAGTGTTTTGCCTGATTCCAAGGCCATTCTCTGGCTCGAGAATTATGCCCACTTGAAGCAAATTAACTCCCCTTCTTTCCCCCAACAAATGACCCTGGTTCTTCCCTGCAGTCCTGCTGGACCCCACCTCCAGGGTAGCTCGCCTGTTCCACCTGCAGAGGTCCTCTCTCCTGCCAGCAGCCTCCCACCACTACAGCAGACCCTGGGTCAGCAGCATGTCTTGGGCACAGCAGCCACACTTCAAACTCCAGTATCTCCAGCAGTCCATTAGAAAGTCAGAGTATCCAGGGCAGAGTCCAAAGTCAATAAGCCAAGTCACAGTCCAAGGTCAGATTCCAAAGTAAATCAGTCAGAGTATCCAAGTCAAAGTCAATAAGCCCAGTCAGCCTCCTCTCCAACCTGCACTCCTCCAACCCACACCCCCTTCCTGCCTCAGGTGCTCCTTATATCCCTAAGGGCCCTATTGCCTTCAAGTGGCTGCAGCTGTGCAGCACACTCTGCGGGATGCCCAGGCCTTACCCTTAAAGGGGCCACTGCTGACACCACATCTACCTTCTCACCAGATCTTCCAGGATTCCAATACATATGTCGGTTATGACATCTGCTTATCTTACATGGATACTAAAGAACTCCCCCCACCTTCCAGAGGCAACCTGCTAGAAGGAAAAAAGGACACAGACTCCAGAGGTGGGGAAGAGAAGAAGGGGGGCAGCCACAGGCCAGCTTCTGCCCTGCCTGCCTTCCCTCCCTCCCTCACTCAGGCTGCAACCCTCTCCACACTATCCTGGGAGTAAGCCCCATTGACTACAATGGGACTTCTGAGCAGACAAGTTGGTTGGAGCTCTCAGGTTGCAGTCCTCTCCACACTTTCCTGGGAGGAAGCCCCACTGACTACAGTGGGGCTTACTTGTGAGTAGACCTGCACAGGAGGGGGCTGAGGCTACAGCCCTCCACACCTTCCTGGGAGTAGCCCAGGGCTTACTTGTGAGTAGACCTGCACAGGAGGGGGCTGAGGCTACAGCCCTCCGTGCCTTCCTGGGAGTAGCCCAGGGACTACAGCAGGGCTTGCTTGAGAACAGACCTGCCGGGCTCCCACCCCTTGAGCAGGATCCAAGGCTGCAATCACAGGCACCCTTTCCTGGGAGTAAGCCTCATCCGCTGTAATGGGGCTTATAAGTGAGTAGACATGCACGGGAGCAGGCTTTAAGGCTGCCATCCCAGGCACCCTTTCCTGGGAGTAAGCTTCATCTGCTGTAATGGGGCTTACAACTGAGTAGACACACATAGGAGCAGGCTCCAAGGCTGCCAATCCCAGGCACCCTTTCCTGGAAGTAAGCTTCATCTGCTGTAATGGGGCTTACTACTGAGTAAGTAGTACACAGGATGTCTCCTCTGCTATGGAGGAAAAGCCGCTCCTTGCACTGAATGGGGACCTGCTCAGGGAAAGGCAGGCTGCAAGGGCTCGCAATGGCTGAGGAGGAGGGCGCCCTGCTGGAGAGTTGGGGAAGGGAAAAACAGGGAGCTTAAGCCTGCAGAGCGGGCAAAATTGAAAAGGGAAACAAATGCTGGGCAGGTGGGGGTGAAGGGCAGTGAGCTCAGGGGGTGGAGGGAAGCAGCCTGCCCTCCCAACACAGGTGCCTCTTGTCACCGTCTTTGCCACTTTCACCCGAGGAGCCGCAGCAGACAGCTGAAAGAGCCATATGTGGCTCCAGAGCCGCGGGTTGCCGACCCCTGGCTTATACCAGTCTTTCGAGATTGAAGGTTGCCAACCATCTCATGGCAAACCGACAAGGCACTACAATTGTCAAGGTACACCTTCTGTATTTTGATAATTGCACACCTTGCACTGCACGCCTGTGGGCCATTCACACCACAGTGGTTACACCAAATAGCTGTGTTAGTGTGTTGGAATAGAGTCAGGTCTATATAATGAGGGAGATTCCATTAAACTGCTTCTTTACCCCCCCCCCCCCCAGTAGAAGGAAGGTTTCAAATGGGGGGCTGCATTTGCACAAATGGCATCAGCTCCTCCCTGTTTTGCCTTTGTGAGAGACACTCACTTGGAGTGTCTCTGTAGGATCTCCCTTGCTCTGCTTTCCTGGCCAGGAAGTGTGCAGAAGAGGGCAACAGTTATAGCAGTCCTTGAGCTCAGAATTCTTGGCTCCCTCCCCTGACAAGCAGAGATATTTGCAAACTGGGATTGAGTATTTGCGTGAACATATTCCGAATGATGATGGAATGCATGGAATGCATGGCCTTGGTCTGGCAGCAGCACCGTGGACACATGGCTGGAGCATGGCTAGCATGGAGGCCACTCCGTGCCATTCTTGACCAGCCCGTGTCCAACTGTCATGTTAACATGGAGCTAGGGGCTGAGAGTCTGTCTAGCCTCCTCCCCCTGGTTAGACTTTGCTGCCTCTCTTCCTGGGCTGTTCCATGCCTCCTGAGAAGTTAGAAAGAGCCATTGAGGCCCTGAAGGCATTTGAAGAGAAGTTTCTTCAGGACAGGCCCTTCATCGCAGGGAATGAGATCTCCTTGGCAGACTTAGTGGCCCTCCTGGAGCTCATGCAGGTGAGTGCTGGAGGTAGCCTGAAGGTGTTGTACAGGCTGTGCTTCCAGTGTGTGAGAGGAGTGTGCCTGCCTTGAGCCCCAGGCTGGGCGTCATTGTTGTGGCTGTAGTTGGGGAACTTTGCCACCTCAGATTCTGCACATTTGGAGACAGGCTTGGGGTGCAGAACAGGAGTAGGGGTTTAATCCCCCAGTTGGGAGCTGTTTGCAGGCCAGTGGCATAGTAAGTGAGGGTGCACCAGGTTCCACATCAGTGTCACGTGGGGGGTGCACAAGAGGCCCATGCCAAGATGGCCACTTCCACCTCTTGTGTTTCTCAGAGTGGCTGATTCCTCATGCACCTCCTGCTGGCTCCACCACGCTGAGCTCAGTCAGAAGGAGGTGCCAGAAGTGGGTGCATGAAGAAGCAGAGGCTCCCAGACGGATTGTACACCCGCCTTCTTCTCCTCCAGCTTGGCCAAGTTTCAGGGCAGCCAATCACAATCAGTGCTCGAAAGAAATTGGCAATGATGTGGTGGCATCCTCACATCACTGCCAACTACTTCCAGGTCACAGGGGTGACACCAGGAATTGCCACCCCGTAAGTTCTTTTGCAGGTGAGCCCCTCTGGTCCACAGCTGTTATCACAGCAGGGGCCCCTGCATGCATGTCCTGCATGAGGCCTTGTGCCAGTCTTCCTTGATCTCTGGTAAATGGGCCCCTTCAATGTCTTCAACCACTCTCTCCCTTCAGCCTGTCGGAGCCGGCCATGACATCTTTGAGGGCAGGCCCAAGCTGGCTGCCTGGCGCCGTAGGGTAGAAGACAAAGTGGGGAAGGACCTTGTTCTGGAGGTGCACAAGCCGCTCCTGCAGCCGGAGAATGTGGCCGAGGATCAACTCCCTCCAGCCATGAAGGAGCAGCTGACCCAGTCCTTGCTCAAATATGTACAGTGAAGCCCCCCAGAGGCTGCAGTTCTTCCAATAAAATGGATTCCCGCAAAACTTTAGGTCTCCATTTTTCAGAGTAATGGTGCAACTGTGCTTGTTTTGCAAAGTCCCACCTTGTCCCTGGTGTAGCAGCACAAGATGCTGCTTTGGGGAGCATCCAAGGCTTTTTGGGGCCTTGGTGCTTGGTGGGAGTGCAGAGCACTGAAAGATGATGCAGTTTGGTACTGCTTGGGAAGCCCACCAGGCTTGTTATGCCTAGTGGCTTGATGTGTGCAGGCCTGCATCGTTGGCTGGTAGTGCCATGATGTGCCCCTGCTTGCCTTGCAGTTAGTTAGGTGGCCAGAAGCAGGTTCCAGTCATGGTGGGCCTGTGGCCCACTAAAAATCAGGTGGGTTGCCACCCAGTTTGATAAATGCTGGCATATAGGACTATCCCAGTCACCTGGAAGCCCCACTGACAGCAATGAGATTTCTGAATAGAGCTGCAAAGGAGGGCCTCGTAAGTTTTCGTGGGCAGTGTGCACACCCACTGCTTCTGCCCCCTTGCTTGTGCTGCCCATCCCCTCCTACTTTGCCAAGCTGAGACACTGCCTCCTCTCTCCCTATTGGTCTGCCTGGGGTGTGCTGCTTGGTGTTCCTTCCGAGGGCAGAATCAGGAGTCCTGATGTGAGCAGGGGTGGTGGACCAAAAAGACCCTGATTTAATTCAAACCGAGTCCCGAAGTTTGCCCATTAAGACTTGTGCACATGTTGAGTCAGAGGGGGGTGGAGCTAGACTCACGTGTCAACGCAGAGCTCATGTTACAATGAGTCCTATGCATATTTACAGGAGAAGGAGTCCTACTGGATTCTTGACATAGTGAAACATGACTAGGCCAGCACTCTCATATGCCTTTTTGATTTTATCTGGGGTATTTTTCAACATTTATACCTGTGTTTTAAAACTATGTATTGCAACCATCTCCAGGAGTCTGGAATGAAACAATTCAGCATATAATATTTTGCGTGACTATTTGCTCAGACTCCGGCTCCGGATTTTGCCTTGAGGTCGACTCCTGAAGCCTTTTCCACAACTGGATATAGCCACAAGGCAGTGGAGGTTTGAGGTCAGAGTTTCCTTCTCTTAGATGAGCTGTCTTCCCAGGCTGACGAGCCTCATCTACCCGGTCTACGGCCCACTAGTTACCAGAGATTTGATATCTCATCCTGGTGCTCCACCACCCACCTCCATCATTAGGGAGATTGAGGTAATGCACCTCAGGCAGCTTTCAGGTTACCATTACATGGGATCAAACTGCCAGTTACTTAAGCTTACAGTATTATGTTTTCTACAATTGTTGCCATTTTGGTTTCAGGCCATCTCTGCCTCCCCGCCCACTGCATCCCTAAACCCCAGAGACTTTTTTTTCTATCAAAGAATCATTGTGAACACAGATTAAGAAAAGCCTACTATTTACCCATTGTTGCCCAATAGCACATGGTGGTGATGACCTGTAAGAGAAAACATGGGGGCAGGAGCCAGCAGTATTACTAAATCATGAGACTTCTGAAGCACATCATGTCAACACGGAAAGGTAATGAAACAGTATTCATAAAGGTAATAAAAAAGGAGCCAGGAGGCAGGGAAACCGTTTCTGACACACTGTCAGGGCCAAAGGAGATGAGAAGTTGGAGATCAGTGATCAGACCTGTTGTCTTTTAAAAACGGTTTGATCAGCAGTCCCAAGGGATGTGCAGGCTAGGACCACAGTGTTGGGGAGGGAGTGTTTAACTCTTTCCCCTATTTTCCCAGTATAAATCTCATCCCCCAAAGCTGCTATTTGACTAGTTTGGGCCTCAGGCCTGATCTACACATGCAGTAGAATGGTGGCAGAGTTCTGAGGCACTAGAAGTAACAGTACAAGTTCCAACTATAGATAGAGGAATTACATGCCTTTCATTAAAAAAAATCCTTGCATATAGAAAACAAGCAGTCTACCACAGTCCTTGTTTGGGATTTTCTTCGTTGTCCTGCTAAAGCAGGCCTTTGGAACTGCAACAGAAGGCATCTATCTCCGGACCAGATCAGAAAGAAAGCTCTTCAACCTCTCCAGACTGAGAGCAAAGTCCAAAGTCCAGCTGAAATGTCTGCATGACTTGCTCTTCGCAGACGATGCAGCTGTCACTGCCACTCTGCCAAAGATCTCCAGCAGCTCATGAACTGTTTTAGCAAGGCCTGCCAAGACTTTGGACTGACAATCAGCCTGAAGGTCTGGGTCACAGGTCATGGTTCAGGATGTGGACTCACCTCCCTGCATTACAATCTCTGCACATGAACTGGAGCTTGTCCATGACTTTGTGTACCTTGGCTCAACGACCTCCAACGTGGACCTCAACGAGCTACCACGTTTTCCAGACTCACAAAGAGAGTCTGGTCCAACAAGAAGCTGATGGAACATACCAAGATCCAGGTCTACAGAGCTTGTGTCTTGAGTACAGTTCTGTACTGCAGCGAGTCATGGACTCTTTGCACACAACAGGAGAAGCTGAACGCTTTCCACATGCGCTGCCTCCGATGCATCCTCGGTATCACCTGGCAGGACAAAGTTCCAAACAACACAGTCCTGGAATGAGCTGGAATCCCCAGCGTGTATACAATGCTGAAACAGAGACGCCTGCGTTGGCTTGGTCGTATCGTGAGAATGGCCGATGGTCGGATCCCAAAGGATCTCCTCTAAGGAGAACTTGTGCAGGGAAAGCGCCCTACGGGTAGACCACAGCTGCGCTACAAGGACATCTGCAAGAGGGATCTGAAAGCCTTAGGAATGAACTTCAACAGATGGGAAACCTTGGCCTCTGAGCGTTCTGCTTGGAGGCAGGCTGTGCAGCATGGCCTTTACCAGTTTGAAGAAACACTTTGCCAACAGACTGAGGCAAAGAGGCAAAGAAGGAAGGCCCACAGCCAGGGAGACAGACCAGGGGCACACTAAACTTGCTCCCAGTGTGGAAGGGATTGTCACTCCCGCACCGGCCTTTTCAGTCACACTAGATGCTGTGCCAGAACCACCATCCAGAGCGTGATACCAGTCTTTCGAGATTGAAGGTTGCTGACATTTGCTCAGAAGGGAGATGTGGGTTGCTGTCTCTCAGGAAACTCCAGTTTGATGGGGGGACCTCCTGGACCTGGAGGAGGGGGCTTCCTTAATACTCTGGGAGAAGAGGCATTGCTAAAGGCAGGTTGTGTGAGACTCCTTAGCGTTGGATACTGGAAGCAATCACTCCAATTTATTACAGTTAATAAAAATTTTATTTTTGTAGACATTTTGCAAAGTTAGACATCTCAGAATAATTTAATTCTTGCATTGAGTGGCAGACCAACACCACTGCCCATAAGCACAGAACAGCATTAATTCCCAACCCCCAGCCTTTTTTCCTGCAACACTTATCTCCAACCACACATTCGTTGCCAGGCAGCCAGTTGCAAAAAGCATTTCACTGCCCCCACACCACAAGTACAGCACCTGCCCAGGGTTCAATTCAGGTCAGAGACTGCAGTATATTCTGTTCTTGTAATCGGCAGGAAGTAGAAGCATCTCCTCAGCATGCTAAATAAAAGGATGGGTGATTCTCTTGTGAGGGGAGAAGGTATGTGGAGGTTCATTTCTAAGTTGCTTTAGCTCAGTACATAACACCCAAATGTGCCCTGGAACTTAAAGGGGGCCTAGTGACAGAAACAGCAGCAGCCACAACAGTTGCTAATGGCACAGGGAGTGGTTCATTTAGGCTTTCGTCCTAGTGGCAAGAAGGAATGCTTGTAAAGCAAGTGACAAAAATGCTCACAGGTGAAGCACATGGTGAAGCAGATGGTAGGAAGAGCAGGACTGCAGTGACTGGACTAAATGGAGGGCCTTCATGTGAAATACACCTGCCAGAAGGGTTGTCCCAATCATCTCAGCAATATTATCCAAGATCTTATTTTGCGCACACAACGGGAGGCCTCGTGCACTTTCAATTCTCTGCAACTTGTCCACTGAATACCAAATACCACAACTGTAGAGGGTGTTGAAGGCAGTGGCAAAGACCTTCACCGACCTCAGCCCCAAAAGTATTGAAAGGCAGAAATGGGAATATTCCTAACTCTTGAGAGGTCCAGCTTTCTAGACACCAAAATACTTTTTCATCCAAATGATCGATACGAAGAATCATTTCCTAAGCTTGCTGTACTTATTAGCCCTTCTCAAGCATTGCGGGGGGGGGGGGGGCAGAGAAGGAATTTGCTCTACACATCACTCTTGCTCTGCTTGCCTCGCTACTTCTCACTGTGCTGTGATTAGAAGCAAGAGGAATTTTCCAGGCGCACCCAGGCAAGTTTTCCAGGCGCATCCTAACATTGGTTAAACAAGTAGATAATCTCACTTTACTCTCTGCATTCCATTAAGGACTAGTTCACTGGTATTAATGGTGCAGGAGATTTGGGCAGATCTAAGTCCCACCGAAATCAGAAGAGGCTGGACGGCAGCAGTGCTTGGATAACATGCTGACCACATCATGAAGTTAAGTGTGAATTATTCTAGGCCAAAGGGACCTTCTGTGGACATCTATGCAGTACAAGGGGCAGGCGTTTGTCAAGTACAAATTTCAAAACTCAATATCCCACCAAGCCATTACTTTCTGCCACAGCTACTTTGGCGTACAGGGTCAGACTGCAGGCAGCTCCAAGAAAAAGGAAGTCGTCTTGCTCATTCAGCCACGTGTAATTTTCTCTGGAGGCATAAATCCTGTGTCGCCAAGCATGCGGAGGGCCACTCGGCCATTAGGGCGGATTACCAAGTGGGTGATGCTGCCATTGTTGAGGGATATCCGCAGCCAACCTTCAGGAGGAAATTGTAATGCTCTACAAAACAGGGGGTGGGGGATCACTGAATTAGTACTTTGGTTACAACAGAATCAAGAATTTGCATTTACAGAATTGCAGATTCACAGAAAAGCAAAGTTCTCCAGTCTCCACAACTGTACAGATCTACTGACTTCAAATCTCTAGTTACAGACTAGTTACCAACTGCATGGGTGGTTAGAAGTTATGGCGAATGTAGACAGCCATCCAAGTGAAACTGTACAAAAGCTGAAACAGATGCCAAGGGGTAGTGATAGGGAAGCCAAGCTAAATGCAGTGGCACATGCTCCTCAGAAGCCTGGCCATAATGAGAAATGAAGCTCACCTATTCAACATCTGCCCTAAAAGACGAACCTTTTGGCCACAATGTCTTAAGCACACAATTTAGCTATCTGCTTGAGAAACCATGTAAGATTAAACAAATCTTTAAAAAACCATCCTCTTCCAGCAATGACATGGGCCATTCGAGACAGCAGGATAACTAAAGCTCCCTCAAACTTCCAGTGGCCAGCCTCAGGTGGACAGAAGCGTGTGTGAAATGCCAGCTTAACGAAAAATACAATGCTGTCCAATTTTGACTTCAGCAAGATTGCTTCAGCAGGATTGACAGAAGGCAGACCATAAATATTTCTACCACTTTGTCCTTGGGCTGAGTAAATAAGACTGTTTAGTTAACTGCTTCTTAGCCCAAGTTCCAAAAAGGGGTGACAAGTAAGCCCTTACAGCTGTTGCTCAGCCTAAGAGGACAGAGTCTACTTTAAGTGTAGAAGAAACAGGAAATAAATGCAAACGTCTGGTCCCAAGTTCAGTAGCTGTTCCTGAGTTTGTGCAAGTCAGTTACCAAGGCAGATTCAAGCAACAATCAGTCTTCAGAAGTCATCCGACGCTGGATTCCTACAGAACTTTTAAACTATCAAGCTGTGCCAACACCACAACCCCTGTAAAGCCATCGCCAGAGAGCTTCACACACCACCTGTTTGTTCCCACATCGAAAGATGGTGCACCAATAGCTGCTTGGTAGCATGATTAACTCACTTAACTGCACACATATATTCCACTCTTCATTTTATGTCTAATGGAACAGATGGGCATTAGCAGAGACAGGATTTGAATATGAGAGGACCGCTAGGTGTCGTCGACAGAGGTCGAACAAAAGAACACCAAATATCCTAAGCTTTGAAGATCTGTGAACACCCTTGAATATTCCGTTGCTTTAACACCTGGACAGCATACTAGGCCCTCTAGGATCCAGGACTGTCAAGTTAAATTGTGAACTACAGCTCTACACACTGTCTTTAGAAGGCACATCTTGAGCACACACAATTGGTGCCTCCAAATAAGCTATACATCTTTGAGCTGGCATTCAAAGTCACAAGCAAGCTCTTTTGCTGCAATTCCAGCAGGAAAAGGCAAACTGAATTCAGCATTATTTTGTTCGAGACTAACCGTAAAGCTGCCAGCACCATTTCCAAGAGGCCATGCCTGTGCCAAAGACAGCGCCAGATGAAAGTGGCAGAGCAAACAGAATGCAAGGTCAAGAACTTGCATTCTCTGAAGCCACACACCTGTTTGTGAGCTAGAAGCTGACAGGCATCTCTAAGGCAGATCATTCAGATTCAAGCCATTGGGGTCTATTCTACCTACGGGTTTGCACCACAGGTTTGACAGCCCACAGCTTGGGAAACGATCCACAAATTAGAGCAACAGATAAGCTTTATGTCTTTCCTCTTTCCATTTTTAACTTCCTAATTAATTTAGGGCACAATTCTACCCTGTGCTGGAACAGCGCAGGCTAGGGGCCAGAATCAGCTCAGCCATAAGCAAGGGGAAACTTTTCCTCTTACACCTGGTAAGGTGCCCTGACCCCTATGGCTCTCCTCGGACCTGCACTACCATGTTTGTGACCCTCCTGGGCACAGTATAGGACTGCGCTGTTGGTGAGAAAGGTCTGTTTTATTTTAAAATCCCTGGCTGAAAATAGTGATTACAGCAAAAGCTTTATGTTAATCCTGCAGTCATACGTTCTGCAGACAGCTGTTCATATGACTGGGCACTCAGCATCCCCTAAATGCATCCAACCTGTTAAGTGCATCCAATTCCCCAATGTAATCAAAATACAATGCAATGTGCTAACCCAATTTGAGAGCCAAATTCTTTTAGCTAGTCCCCTCCTCCCCTGCAACCCCATTGCAGATTACATCAATCCAATAAATTACCTGCAAACTATGTAACGGATGACATTGGAGTGGCAGACAAAGATTTCATAGCTATCCTCTTCCTGCTTCACGTCAGCCCTATGGATGTAGTTTCGGAAGGCAGCTTCAATGCGAGCCCCATCTTCATAGTACTGCTAAGGGCAGAGGATTGGTGACTGATGTAGATATATTAAAAACCTGGACTTTCTTCCTACCTTAACCTTCTAGAGGATCAGCTTTTAGAAGGCATCCCATCTAATCCGATTAAGATCTAAATGCTCTCACACGTCAGTAACCTCCTGTTTGAATCATTGCAAGATGACTGTGCAAGATTAATTTTGAAGACAGACTGGAAGCTGGTGTAAAATACACAGCAAGTCCTCACTTAAAGTTGTTTTGTTGTAAAGTTGTTGAGGGAAAAAATCTGATTCCCAGCCAGGGCCACAGAGTCTGTGTGAAGTCTGCATGTTCTCCCCATGTCCATGCGGGCTTTCTCCGGTCTGGAAAGCTCACATTTAGTTCAGTGTTTCATATCAGAAGTATTTTGGGTCTTGATTTAGAAGTTTGGTGATGTTTTTGTGACCTGAATTATGATGTCACAAATTAGCCTGTAGTGGAATTGGTTTTGTTATAAGTCATTTAGCTTAAAGTAGCAGTTCTGAAGCTCCACAACTGTGACAGAGCTTCCTGTCATGGGGCTCCCTCTGTTTACAGAGTTGAGCCATATAAAACACCAATCTTGAGGCTTCTGGGACTCAGGCTTAAGTCTTTCTTTAAAAAATAGATTTTACAAACATTAAAATATAGCAAGAATATTTCTGACACAATCCAAATAGTCATTTCTGCAGTTAAATCTATGCGAAAAGCCTCCTGTTTTACATGTTTTTTCTAAGCAGTTCTGTTGCATTATAACAAAACTGGTGTCCATACATGCACAAATTTCTGCTAAGAATCTTGCTCCTCCTCACACATCTTTTTATGTTCCTTTGCTGGTTTTTTAAGCTCAGGCTTAACCTTTTACAGAGCACTATCCTATTCATTGATGTCACCCCAGAGAGGCTTTGTTCCACGTCACCTCATTTAGGGAGTCCAGAGCAGGGCCTTTGCTGTTATGGCTCCCACTCCCTTCCAAAAAGGGTGGTACTCTCACCCATTTGCAAGTGCAAATAACCTTGTTTAATATAGCTGTCAGTTAACACAACCCTATTCTACAGAGAAGCCTCACTTCTCGGCTTGCATTGGTCTGATTTTACTTATCCTGCTTTTACAGTTCATTGCCAATTTAGAAGACTTTTATTGCTTTTCTGAAACAAGAGAAGCAAACAGGCAAGAGGCTATTAAACTTTTCAAACAATACCAGAAGAAGAGATTGAGAGATACATGACTAGCTTGAGAGAAATTTATGTCACAGGAAGACAGGCTGAGTTCATCAATTCATAAACTGGTCTAAGGCACTTCCAGTGACAGAATAAGGGCCCAATCCTATCCAATTTTCCAGTGCCAGTGTAGCTGTGTCAATGGGACAGGCACTGCATCTTGTCTTGGGGCAGCAGTCACACAGGCCTCGTTAAGGAATGGGAACATTTGTTCCCTTACCTTGGGGCTGTATTGCAGCTGCACTGGTGCTGAAAAATCGGATAGGATTGGGCCCTAAGACCACACCACCTAAGGCAATTACACACAAAATGTTACCACGGCTTCGGGTTTCCAGTGGCTGGTGGGAGGGTTCGGTTCAATAGGAGCTCCCTCACGCAGAAGATCGGTACTTGATTTCTTGACCCCTGAAAGAGTAAAGATATGCATTTCAGAGCAGCCTTGTATTTCAAGTGCTATAGAAGGAGATTTCTTCAGTCTCTCTGCACAAACCATCGACCAGATATACTTGTGTGTGCAACACTCTTGTGAAGGCCATTCTTGAAGGAGATCTTGGACTTGAGGGATTTAATGGGAACCTCAAACTCTCACTGCATCCCACAAATCACCCCTCTGGTCATATCCTATCCTCATGTCATAGGTCCTATACTCAGCAATATGAACCCTCATGTGTTCCTGAACCATTTACAGCCCAGTCCTAACCAACTTCCCAGCACTGATGCAGCCATAATGCAGCCCTGAGTAAGGGAACAAACATTCCCTTACTTATAGGATGCCTCCATGTCTATTTCCCACCCCCCACAAGATGTAGCACCTGCCCCACTGGCATGGCTGCACTGTACTGGAAAGTTGGTTAGGACTGGGCTGTTAACCTCCTGCACTGACTTCCCAACCCCATTTTCCCACATCTGACTCGCCTCTAAAATTCTCTTGCTCCGATGTCTTCAAGGAGAAGATAGATATTCCCCTTTTGTCTTGGGAGGCCTGCCACTCAACAGCGAGACCCTGGCGCAAGGCTAAAAATAGCAGCAGGAGGCTCAGCGCAGCAGGCAGAGGTGCTGCGCACAAAAACCGCACGCTTGAAAAGCCCTTCCCACCTGCCCTGGCCTCCTTACCGCTGTTTTCAGGCTCTGTTCAGCCCTGCAACCCAGAAGTGGCTGGTGACGTCATTGCCATTTACTTCCATGTTGGGGAAGGGCATCACCAGCCGCATAAATTTGGGAAGCACCGCTATACAGCTTCAGTCTTTGATCACGTCTTAGGCACACTCACAGTCATCATCTTGCTCCCTCACCTATTGTCCGCCTTCCCCCCCCCCCATCCTGCATTTTCAGGGTCGCTCAAACTATGAAGAAATGCAGCCTCCAATCTCTCTAGTCAAGCCTGGGCCAAGCGCTGCTATCGCTGTTTTCCAAGGCTTGCAGCTCAGCAGCCTTTTGACGCCTCTCTCTTAGAGAGACAGCTCATTTGCCTACCCAGGGGTGAAGGTGCAGCCTTTTACTATGAGCTCAAGGACTACTTTGCATGGCTTGCAGCTTAGCCCAGCAAGAGCTTGGCCGCAGTCAGAAGCCTGTGTCATCCTAAGCAAACAGCTTGAGTGTTTTGTGCACAAGGAATACACGTCTTGTCAAGAATAGGGATAAGATAACAGAGTCAACATGTACTACTTCACCAAACACAACGGGTGAGAATGCAGCTGAAGTTCCCTTTGGGCTACACTGTTGCTGGAACAGGTTTAAGGTTACGTAATTACTTTACATGCAAATTATTGTTTTTACTAAGGTGCATAAACATTAGGAAGAGTTGAATTTGCCATTTGTAATCATAGCTACAAACTACATAGCTACAGCCATAGCTACGTACAAGCTCATCATACCTCCAGAAGGATCACCCCACTCAGCTACTTATTTGCCTCCTCAACAAAGCAACCGGCTGTAACTGGCATTGCTAACTTGACAATCTCACTGTAAATTGATTTAGGAAGCAAGATTCAATGGCCAGCAATGCAAAGTGTATCATATACTTACGGGTGCCTTCGCCCCAAGCTTTTTGTGTTACGTAACTGAAGCCCCCTCCTAAAGATGCCCACGTGCTTATTCTTGGGACCTCTGCCAATTACACACTACAACTGCCAAGGATGTTGGAACAGAGTTAGGATATTTCTGGGGTGATTAATCCAAAAATGGCATTGGTTTCGTATGACTGGCTCTTGTTTAGGGGGTGCAGTACAGTCACTTATATGCCGATTCAAGCAGCTTCCTCATGAGGAAGCCAGTGTCATGGCTTCCACACAAGGAAGCTGCTTGGATTGGCACACTAAGCAGACCTCCAAGACTAGAGCCAATTGGGCAAAACCAATGCCACTTTTGGATCCAAGCACCTCAAATATACCCAAGAATAGGTCTAACTTTTAAGACAGTGTGTGTGTAGGTCTGTCTTCTGCTGATTGCATACGTGTCTCTGGAAGGGCAAGCCCTCGCCTCTTACTCACTGAAGCTGCAGTTTTCCACAGAGGTTTGCTATAGCCATGAATTAACCAGGTATAAAGCATTTCTCCGTAGTCCCATGGACAGACACCAACACTTGAACCATTATAAAACTATACAGCTCTGTAATTTTGGCAGGCACACCCTAGCCACCCTCTGTAACGGAATACTGGCCCTATAACCAAATCCGCTACTAACACAGTAAAAATCTCAGTGGGTGACAACATGTTTATATTCCTGATCACCTTTTCCAGTAAAACTACATGAGCAAACTTAGTTAGTTTGCTCCTCTGTTCAAATATAGGATAGACATGTAGCCACATGTTCCAGAACATAAATCGGTCTCTCAACACTGCAGTATCTATGGTTACTTGGCCTGCACTCTTATTTTTCATTACTATTGTTTACAGCTCACTCGTTTGACTTTTAGAATGCACTCATTATACCCTAGGGTAGAAACCTTCTGCACACAGAAGCACTTTCTGCTCATGGAAAGACTGCAGCTTGCATTATGGTGCATAATAGAAAATGAAGCCTGCAACTAGAATATCCCAGAGGCTCGGAGAAAACAAAAAGCAACAGCTATTCCTTTCCTAGCACTTTCTTGTCACTCCAGCTGTGAAAAAGGACCAAGATGATCAAGCAGCATCAGTCAGTTTAATATCTGGCTGTGTTCTTTACTGTTTCATAAACAAACCTGAGAAGTCGTTTCTGAGCCCACATTAACTTCGAAAATGTTATGTATAAATACTATACTTGGCACCAATTCTTCCTCTACTACTCGCAGAATTGCTACAGGGTGTTCAGTTAAGAACGCATGGCTCTTTCAGACTCAGTGAAGTAGCAGGGAACCTTGGAGGGTTCGGGGGTGGGGAACTGCTAAATAGATGTGTTTTCCAAGGACCTCAACAATGAGGTACTCTTCGTTGCCAAGAAGAAGGAACGAAGACTGAGAGCTTGAACTGGGCAGTCTCTTGAGACGGTGGTTTCAAAGATATTTTCCCCGATTGCTCTGTGCTGAATCACATCGTATCCCAGACACCATCTTCGGAGATGATTCGGACAGCTGAGGACTCCCCCCCCCACGGCCTAGATAAAGCATGAAAGCGAACAAAGCCTTTAACTGTGAGTAACCAGTTCATTAAAAGGCTATAAAAAGAATTGCAATCAAGAGGTTGGAAGGAGGGAAAGACGACTTTAAGATTATTTACGTTGGCTTGCAGCCACCCAGAGTGGAAAAAGAGCCAATGTGGATTGAAAGAAGCCCCTGCTGGAGCAGTTTGTAACAAGGATGATTGGAAGAAAAGTAAATAAGGGAAGATAAAGGATCACCCTGTTGGAACGGTACGCATAGAAAAGAAATCAACAATTAATCTTTAAAGGATGGGATAACTTTTACTTTCATTTTTGCCGCAAAAGGCTTGACTCAGGCCTGAACAATTAAAGGTATACTAACTTAATTTGACAGTGTTATTAACCTGAATTGGATTACTGACCCACCCCTTTTGGATATAAAAACTTAAAGATTATCTTTGACAAGAAGGGAAGCAAGATAATAAGAATTGGATGACTCTTTAACTGTGGGAATGTTTGGACACTGATATTGACTTGAAGTGGATTATTGACTTATTCTTTTTAGATATAAAATTTGGGAATTAGCCTTACAAGAAGGTGAAGCAAAGATAATGAGACTTCATTGATTCTTTAATCGCCTGATCTCATCCGATCTCAGAAGCTAAGCAGGGTCAGGCCTGGTTAGTACTTGGATGGGAGACCGCCTAGGAATACCAGGTGCTGTAGGCTTCTACCATAGTCTTTCGAGACTGAAGGTTGCCAACCATTTAATCGTTGGAACATATTTATTTTTCTTTTTTATAGCCAGAGTTATATCGGCTTGATTTGATACTGATAAGAATGACATCAAAAAATTTAAAGGATGTTAGCGAAAGCCAGTCCTCATTAATGGATATGTTGCGAGAACTCAGAAGTGAATTGAAGCAAGAGGTTGGAAAACTATCTGAACGAATGAGGCAAATAAACTCCTCCCTGACAAACAGACAAAAATATGGAGGGGATGGAAAAAAGAATGGATCAGATATCAGATGAAACTAAAGAATTGGAGATTTCTGTAATGAGACAGGAGATGGAAAAAGCAGCATTTATTATTAGAACTCAGAATTTTCAAGAAGAAAATAAGAGGGAACTCTCAGAGAAAGAGAGCGCGTCCTTTCAAGAAGAAGAATCATCTTTGGATTAAATTCAAAAAGAATAAAATGGAGAAAACGGAAAAAGAAAAGAGAGGGATCAAGAAATATAAGAGTTAAGAGGAAGAAGAAGGAGTGGAAGGAGCAGAGGGAGGAGCAAGAAGGAAAATAACAAGACAGAGAACAAAGAAAATACTAAGACAGGAAGTGAAAATGGCTGAATAAAAAGTGGAAATTTTTTTGTAGATATTAATGGATTGAATTCTCCTCAGAAGTGAGGAGTACTCCATTAATTATGTCAAATCAAAGCAGATGTAAATTAAAACAAAGTTGGAATACAAATATTAAGATAATTAAAACGGTATCTTCTAAAGAGAATTTATATAAATTTTTTTATAGATGATATTTAATTCCAGAGGAAGCAGCAAAAATGTACCCTGGGTTATCAAATAATTGTTAGTTATGCAAAGAGATTGAGGGAATTCTTTACTATATGTGGTGGATATGTGGAAAGTAAAGAGGTATTGGAAAATGATATATATTGTTACAAGAGATATTGAATTGTGTAGTACCATTCAAACCGGAAATACTTTTCTTAAATGTGATATCAGATATTGAAGACCAATATAAGAAACATTTTATTGTACATATCAGTATAGCAGAAAGAATATTGTATGTGTAAAATTTGAAGCCTTTTTATGATTGGATAAATAATTTTAAACAATATTGATTGTTTAGTTAAATCATTAATTACTATAATGACAAATATGATAATTTTTGTATCAATGATTATTTTTCTTTTCAGTCATTGTTGATTTCTTTTTTTGGATTAAGGCATGTTGTAATCTATGGCCAATATCCTCATGTGTAACCTATGCAGTCCCAGTGCCAAGTTTAACCCATTTTCCTTCCTTATTTATCTGTAATAAATAAATAAACTTTGCACCAAAAAAAAAGAAAAGAATGCATGGCTCTTTCAATTAAAGAGTCCCAACCATCTGCAATGCAATTGGTTTAGCCAGCCTGCCTAACAAAGACAGACTGCCTGGCACAGATTCTACACCAAGAAGACAAACAGAAGCTACCCACCAGGAAGATGCTTGCAGATTATGTTGGTGGTCTCAGTTGCTCTGGTCATCGAAGAGTGTACAATTTTATCAAATTTCAGTCCCAGGCTTGCAAGTCTTTTCCCCGTAAGCTCCGCTTGTTCACGACCTGGACAGCAACACAACATATAACTTCCCAGTACATTCACAATACACACCTTTGGCACACTGAGAGGAAACAGCTGGAAGTACTACAAACTGCCTGCTGAAATTCTGAAAGGGAATTTCAGAAGTGATCTCACATACAACAAGCTGCACCTGCTGATTTTCCCGCCTCTCACAATTGTCCAGGATCCCTAATAAGTTGAAAGGCTGGCCACCCCTGCTCTAGCCAGAGAGGTTACTTCGAGCTCCTTCTCCCACATTAAAAAGCCAGCTGTCTTTCAGTATATTTCAGGGGTGGGCAAACTTTCAACTTGAGGGATCCTGGACCTTTAACAGTTGTGTAGGAGAGAGAATTTCAGCAGGTGCAGCTTCCCATTTGTCACCTGTGAGATGACAAGCTGCACCTGCTGAAATTCTCTCTCCTACACAACTGTTAAAGGTCCAGGATCCCTCAAGTTGAACGTTTGCCCACCCCTAATATATCTGGAGAAGGGAGAAGAACCACATGTTCTGCTGAATGGTACTAAAAAGCTAAGCCACAGAGACTGCTTGCGTAACTAACTGTGTCTCTCTCTTCCGATATCAGAAGAGCAGAAGAGTGGAAGCTGGCACCAGGGCACAATGAGAAAGAGCTGGGCAAGGAGAACAAAGAGGACGACAGCTACCTTGTAGCCATTACTCGTGCCTGGAAGACCTGGTGCCCTCTTGGTCCGCGGAATAACAGCGGTCGGATACTCTCCCCTTCTGTTTAGGCAGGGGAGAGAGGAGCAATAGTCGCTCTGCAGCAGAGGATCCGCCTGTGTGACACCCAGTGCCGGGCTTGCCTTTGTTTTTATCTTCTTATAAGCAGTCCTGCTGGGTGCCGCTCTCTGTATAGGCCAGTCTCAGAAGGTGGGCCTCGCCACATGTGTTTTATCTCAGGAGGGAGCTCAGGGCAAGGGAAGGGTGCCACTATCAAGAGAGTGACGGGCCAGGGGAGATATGGCAGTGGGGGTCGGACAGGCCGTTACAGGAGAAGGAGAGTTTATCACAGGCAGATCATCTCCCCTTCTGGTCCTTCCCCCAATTCTCGGATGCCTGGTGGTCTTGGCAGTGAGTCCCTGGATCTGAAGCTGCTGCTTTTGAATGCCAGGTCGGTGAATAACAAGACCTGTATCATCCGGGATTTAATCCTGGATGAGAAAGCCGACCTGGTATGCATTACGGAGACCTGGTTGGACATGGAGGGAGGCGTTAGTCTCTCTGAACTTTGTCCACCAGGCTTCCAGGTGGTGCAGCAGCCAAGATTGCAGGGACGGGGAGGGGGAGTTGCAATGGTCTATCGTGAGTCCATCTCCCTTACCAGGTGCCCTGTCCAGCAGTCTGCTGGGTTCGAGTGCCTGCATGTTGTGTTGAGAGGACCGGACAGGATTGGGATTCTGTTGGTGTACCGCCCGCCCTGCTGCCCAACAGTCTCCCTGCCTGAGCTGACTGGGGTGATCTCGGAGGTGGCATTGAAGGCCCCCCGCCTGTTAGTGCTGGGGGACTTCAATGTTCATGCCGAGGCCCCTGCGGCAGGTGCAGCTCAGGATTTCATGGCCGCCATGACAACCATGGGCCTGTCCCAGAAGATCTGGGCCCCAACACATACTGCAGGACATGTGTTGGACCTGGTGTTCATAGCTGGACACAGAGGCAGTGATCTGGATGTGGAGGAGATTAAGATCACTCCGTTGTCATTGTCAGATCACTTCCTGGTAAGGTTTAGGCTTGTTGCGACTTCCTTCCTCCGCAGAGGCGGGGGTTCGTTTTCTATGGTCCGCCCCCGGAGGCTAATGGATCCTGTAGGTTTCCTGAGGGCTCTGGGGGATTTCCCCACTGCCAAGACTGGCACCTCATCTGAGGCCCTGGTTGACCTCTGGAATGGGGAAATGACCAGGGCAGTGGATGAGATTGCTCCGGAGCGACCTCTGCCACGTTGCAGACTCGGAGCGGCTCCTTGGTTTACAGAGGAGCTGCGAATGATGAAGTAGCAGGGCAGGCGTCTAGAGCGACGGTGGCAGAAAACTCGCGATGAATCCGATCGGACATGGAGGAGAGCTCATTATAGAGCCTACTCCGTGGCGGTGGTAGCAGCGAAGAGATCGTTCTTCTCTGCTACCGTTGCGTCTGCTGACAACCGTCCAGCAGAGCTGTTCCGTGTGGTGCGGGGCCTCCTTCATCAGGCCCCTCTAGTGGACCAGGAGGAATACACGGTCAGCCGCTGTGACGGGTTTGCACAACACTTTGCAGATAAAATCGATCGTATTCGTCGCAACTTGGATGCCACATTGACAATGTCTGACGATGTCCCCTTGGCAACTGCTTGTCCAGTGTTGTGGGATTCTTTTCAGCTTGTACAGCCTGAGGATGTGGACAGACTCCTTTGGAGTGTGAGGCCGTCTGCCTGCCTGTTTGACCCTTGCCCAGCTTGGCTAATAAGAGCTGCCCGGGGTGGACTGGCTGAGTGGACGGGGAGGGTGGTTAATTCTTCCTTGATGGAGGGGACATTGCCACTCGCTTTGAAACGGGCGGTGGTTCACCCCCTCCTGAAGAAGCCCTCCCTGGATTCCACGGCGTTGGATAACTACCGGCCAGTCTCCAACATCCCGTTTCTGGGCAAGGTAATTGAGCAGGTGGTGGCGGCCCAACTCCACAGGGTCTTGAATGAAACGGATTATCTGGATCCTTTTCAATCTGGTTTCAGGCCGGGCTTTGGGACGGAAACTGCCTTGGTGGATGACCTACGCTGGGGACTGGACAGGGGGAGTGTGTCCCTGTTGGTCCTGCTGGACCTCTCGGCGGCGTTCGATACCATCGACCATGGTATCCTTCTGGGCCGATTGGCCGAGTTGGAGGCACTGTTTTGCGGTGGTTCCGCTCCTACTTGGAGGGTCGGTCCCAGATGGTGGTGCTGGGGGATGCCTGTTCGACACCCTGGCCTTTGAGGTGCGGGGTGCCGCAGGGTTCAATTCTGACCTCCATGCTATTTAATATCTACATGAAACCGCTGGGAGAGGTCATCCGGGGGTTTGGAGTGGGGTGTCATCAATATGCTGATGACACCCAGCTCTATCTCTTCTTTCCTCCAGACTCCAGGGTGGCAGTTGAGGGCCTGGAGCGCTGTCTGGAAGCAGCAAGGATCTGGATGGGGGCTAATAAGCTGAAATTAAATCCAGATAAGACAGAGGCTCTCCTGGTTCGGAAATCCTCGATGCAGGTACTGGACTATCGGCTTGCTCTGAACGGGGTTGCACTCCCTCTGAAGGAGCAGGTTCGCAGCTTGGGAGTCCACCTGGATTCGCAGCTGCTCCTGGATTCCCAGGTGGCGGCTGTGGCTAGGGGGGCCTTCGCTCAGCTTCGGCTGGTGCGCCAGCTGCGGCCATACTTGGATTGGGCAGACCAGGCCACGGTGATCCATGCCACGGTGACATCGAGGTTAGATTATTGTAACCCGCTTTATGTGGGACTGCCCCTGAAGACGGTTCGGAAACTGCAATTAGTGCAGAATGCAGCGGCCCGTGTGATCACTGGAGCTAGGCGGTTTGACTCTGTCAGCCCGCTTCTCCGGGAGCTGCATTGGCTGCCCATTCGTTTCCGGGCCCAATTCAAGGTGCTGGTTTTGACCTTTAAAGCCCTATACTGCTCTGGGCCAGGATATCTCAGAGATCGCCTACTTCCGTACAATCCGGCTCGTCCTCTTAGGTCATCAGAGAAGGCCTTTTTACAAGTGCTGCCGCCTAAGGAGGTACGTGGGGCAGCGGCAAGAAATAGGGCCTTCTCAGTAGTGGCACCAACATTATGGAACGCCCTTCCCCTTGACTTGAGAATGGCTCCCTCTTTTGAGACTTTTCGGCGAGGCCTGAAGACATTTTTGTTTAAAGAAGCCTTCTGAGTGCATGGCCTTTTTAAACATCTCTTCTGTATCTTTTTTAGTATTTTTACAGGCCTGATTCCTCTGATTTGCTACGTTTTTGCTCTTTTTATTTGACTTTTTATCTGCCTATGGTTTTTATGGGTATATGTTAATGTGTTTTTAATATGTTTTTATCTGTGGTTATATTATGTTTTTAATCTGTTTTTAATATGTTGTGAGCCGCCCTGGGTCCCTTCGGGGAGAAGGGCGGCATATAAATAAAGTTTATTATTATTATTATTATTATTATTATTACTACTACTACTACTACTACTACTTGCATGGCTCATGTAGAAGCAAGCTTTCAGCACTTAAATATTAACAAGGATTCAAAGGAAGAGCCACAAGTTGCAGCACAGAGTTCACCAGTTTAGCCAAAGAGCAAACTGGACCCCAGTCCCCACTACAAGGTCTACAAATCTAGCTAGACATACCAAGGCAGGTCAGCGTTCTGTCTTTATCATCGTGTCCTTCCATGTTGTACTGAGAATGACGGATGAGAAAGATGTGCCTGGTGGCTTTGGCTTTGTAGTGGACAAGGCGAGACAAGATCTCCTCTTCCCCAGTCTCTTCGTTTTTCTTCTTCTTCTGCAGATTCATAAGAGCCTGTGGTTCTCTCCTAAAAGCAATATTAAAGTTACTATGAGAGTGACTAGTTACACAAGGGATTTACTCACCACCTTCCTTTTTCAGTATATTTGACAAAGTCTGCTGCAGTTTTTATTTATCAACACTTAATGCTGCTCATATAAAATAAAGAGCAGCACCTTTATGAAGCATTAAGAGGCTAATTCATAAGAACCAGCTTCTGTCCCAAATGCAAGCAGAGTTCTATAAATCTATGGACTCTGCATAGAAGGTTCATGAACCTGTGGGTCACACTACCTAAGTTGCCCACAGTTCCTTACATCATGTGGCAGCTGTGAACAATCTTTAATTCTGCCCTGGATTTTGAGAACATTGGTTATGCTCCTTGAGGTGTTTGGTGGGCCACTGAGAGAAACAGGAATCTGGGCTAGATAGACTTTTGGCCTGATCTAGCAAGGATCTAATGTTCAGAATAATTTAGACTGGTGGGCCCTAATTTTGGCATCATTGTTCTTCTATATTGATAGAACTAGTCATGTTCCTGCTGATTGGGGATCTGCAATTGTTATCCTATTTTCAAACAAGGTAAAAGAGATGACCCTTTTAATTACAGGTCTATCAGCCTACTTAACATCATCAGTAAGCTATACATAAGACATCTCTAAGAAAAACTTGGTTTGAGGAAGGTAATGTGTTAGCTGAAGAACAAGCAGGTTTTAGGGAAGGAAGGTCTACTATTGATCAATGCTTAATCCTTCAACATCTTATCAAGAAATATATTACACATAAGACAACCTCACTATATGCTGCCTTTACAGATCTCAAAACAGCGTTTGACTATCTCATGCAAGAAATTGTGCGAGAAGCTAGGAAATTCCAGCATAGGTCGGCCAGATCTAGCAAGGATCTACTTATGTTCAGGATCTACTTATGAAATATACAAAAGGAAAGTTCCTCTTCAAAAAAAAAAAAATTAATTCAGAAGCAAACTGGCAGCAATTATAGCTGTGCAGAAACAATCCATCAGTACTGAGTAGAGGCAACAAGCCTAAAAAAAAAAATCAACATTCCTATAGCGGCTGATATAACCTATGACTCACATATGACAGCCACCCTTAGAAGTCTTAAGGACAAGGGTACACAGTACCTGAAGTCAGTGCAGAACAGTACCTGTTTGAGAAAGCCTTTTGGCTCCAGAAGTAGTAACCACAGATTTTTATCCCTTGAAGGAATTCAGAATCCCCTCTGTGATCCACACAATCACACTGTCAAGCAAGTGAGGCCAAGACAAGGAGAGACTGACTGAATTGCAGTGGCTTTTAATAGATCAGTGCAATGCTATGCGTCTTTGCTCAGAAGTAAACAGGTACTCAATGGGGTTTACTCTTAGGTAAGTGTGCACAGGACTCTAGCCTTAGGCATATAAAACATATCATTTGAAGTGTCTGCCCTGTGTTTAAAAAAAAACACTACCTGGATTTGACCAGCCTTCTGCGGTATGGATAACATTAAATCATTTTCACACAGGACATGGCAGATGCCTTCTATAAGTGGGGCACAATATCTTTTCCTGTGATTGTGGGGTTGAAAAACAAGCTACCCAACATAGAGTGACAGAGTGCCAAAATAGTTTATAATGCAATTCCGCTGATTTTTCTGACTGACAGAGTCAAAAAAATTATGTTTGTAATTTCGATATACATAAGTTTGCATTTTATTTTTTTGTATTTTAATCTATGTGTTTTTATTGAAATGTGATGTGAATGTGCCATATGTGCCAATTCAAAATAAATTTGAAGTGGGATCATGAACAAGTGATACTTTTTGCCGCAAGTGTAGCTGGGAAACTGCACTGCGCTGAAGAATAATTGGATATAGTCTGAACAGATGGCACCGCATGACATGCCTGTAGTAAGTAAAAGGCTTATATTCACCCACATGTGTGATGTGCAGTGCTCTGGCCCATTATGAAATTAAAAGCCATAAGGAGATCTAGTGCTGCTGTACCCTGGTGATTATTCTTTCCCAGAGAGAAAAGGTTATATAAAAGTCAAAGCTTAGCACCTCTAACTGAACAGAAAAAAGTTAAGTGCTAAGATCTAGTGCACTGGTTCTCAAACTTTTTAGCACTGGGACAAATTTTTAGAATGACAACCTGTTGGAACCCACTAGGAGTGATGTCATGGCCAGAAGGGACATCATCAAGCAGGAAAATTTTTAACAATCTTAGGCTGCAATCCTACCTACACCTGAATAGGAGTAAGCCCCGTTGACTATCGTTAAAAATATGTACATAGCAACCTGTTAAAACTATATATCTGTAACATTTCCCCAAATGCAGTCACATATCACAGCAGCACCAAGTATAATATATTAAAAATATTGAAATGAATGGGACCCACCAGAAATTGGCTCATGACCCACTTAGGGCCCAATCCTATCCAACTTTCCAGCACCAGTGCAGCCCCAAGGTAAGGGAACAAATGCTCCCATATCTTGAGGAAGCCTCTGTGACTGCCTGCCCACCACAGGATGCAGTTCATGCCCCATTGGCAAAGCTACACTGGCCCTGGAAAACTGGATAGGATTGGGTCCTTAGTGGGTTTCTAAGTTTGAGAAACACTTATCGTGTTGAGAAACACATGGTTTGAACTCATTATTGCTGGAAAACACTAAGTTTTACATACAGGCAGCAAGAAATTCAGTTTCCAAAAAGTGAACTGACCTAAAAATGGCACACTGAGCTCTGCAACAGGCACAATGTTAAGTTTCCAAGACATTTTAGGGCCAAAACCTATCCAAATTTCCAGTGCAGCTCCACAGAAAGGGAACAAACATTCCCTTACCTGGAGGAGGCGGCTGTGATTGCCCCCTGCCACAGGATGCAGTGCATGTCCCATTGGCACAGCTGCACTAGGGCTGTTAAGTTGGATAGGATTTGGCCCTTAGACAACCCCAGAGCTTATGGCATTTGTTTAAGCCCTAGTTCTTTCATTCCAATGAGTTAGTTTAGAACTGCCTCGGCATCACCTGGCAGGACAAAGTTCCAAACAACACAGTCCTGGAACGTGCTGGAATCCCTAGCATGTATGCGCTGCTGAAACAGAGACGCCTGCGTTGGCTTGGTCATGTCGTGAGAATGGATGATGGCCGGATCCCAAAGGATCTCCTCTATGGAGAACTCGTGCAAGGAAAGCGCCCTACAGGTAGACCACAGCTGCGATACAAGGACATCTGCAAGAGGGATCTGAAGGCCTTAGGGATGGACCTCAACAAGTGGGAAACTCTGGCCTCTGAGCGGCCCGCTTGGAGGCAGGCTGTGCAGCATGGCCTTTCCCAGTTTGAAGAGACACTTTGCCAACAGTCTGAGGCTAAGAGGCAAAGAAGGAAGGCCCATAGCCAGGGAGACAGACCAGGGACAGACTGCACTTGCTCCCGGTGTGGAAGGGATTGTCACTCCCGGATTGGCCTTTTCAGCCACACTAGACGCTGTGCCAGAACCACCTTTCAGAGCGCGATACCATAGTCTTTCGAGACTGAAGGTTGCCAATACTAAGTTTAGAACTGTGGCAGTTTCAAAACTAAATATTGGGATTTAAGGTTCTCCAAAATGAGAGTAGTAAGTAGGGTCATCGCAGATGTTTACTAGGAAGTAAGCTACGCCTCCATGATATCAGCCTAGTAGGAACCCAAGGAGTTAATTTAATGAACGCCGCACTCGTTATTTTGGCTCAAATGCAAATATAAATTGCTTCAGGAATTTTAAGAGAATTAATTCATTCCCTACTGGAGACGGATGGTTGATGCATCACAACACCCCAGGCACAGCTGGATTTCAGCATCAAAGGCACAAACACCAGCTCACAGCCCAATCCTATGCATATCTACTCAGAAATAAGTTCCATTAGTGTCAATGGGGCTTACTCCCAGAAGAGGGTGGATAGGATTGGGCTGTCAGTGTGCACAAAGACCAAGGTACAAACACCAGGTTAGAGGAATGTACACAGATTAAGGCTCAATCACATGAGCAAGGACAGATTCCAAGGAGTGGTCACCTTTACACAGATGTTGCCTGCAAACCGTCTGCTTGCAAACTTTTTTTTGGATTGAAAAGCAGTATATGCATATTGTATAGTATCAGTAACAACAGCCCTACATGCATCTTGCTGCTGTCAAGTTTAGACCTGTTCTTGGGTGTCCTTGGAGTGCTGGATCCAAAAATGGCATCGGTTTTGCCTGACTGGCTCTAGCTTTGGGGGTACGGCACAGCCACCTCTATGCCGATTCAAGCAGCTTCCTTATGAGGAAGCCACGGTGTTAACATAAGAGTAATAACTCTTCCTTATGGAGCTGGGCACACTTATTCTAAAATACACAAAAATATCAAGAACACACATTATTATTAACAGTGTTATATACCACGTTTCTACCATGTTTCAATGAAAAGTTCACAAAGCGGTTGCAGAGAAAATAAAATAACTCATGACCACATATGTGTGTATAAATACTTCTTATTACTGGTATTCTTATCACCATTCCTAATATCACCATCACCAGTGGTGTAGCTGGAGGGGGGCCACAGCGCTCAGTTCGGTGGGGAGGCTCAGTGGGGCGGGCAAGCAGCCCCTCCCTTCCCAGCAGGGGGGAGCAAATCAGAGCCGTACGGGCTGCTTGCCCGGCCCACTGAGCCTCCCCACCGAACTGAGCGCTCCGCCTCCCTCCAGCTAGACCACTGACCATCACCAGTGATAAATAATATACATGGGGGGGCTCCAAATTCCAGCCGGGCAGCCAGCTGTGGCCTGCGGAAAGCCTCTATCCAGCCTGCTGCCAGCCTCTGATCCTCTCAGAGCCTCTGTAATGGGAGTCCATTTAAGTGTGTGCTTTGTTTCTTGGACTACGCTGGTGCTTGCAGAAATCCTGAGCACATGTGTTCACCATCCAGACGTGTGGGACGACACACGTGCAGAGGCTCTTTCCCCTCCTCCCGCCCCGGGTTCCTGAACACGTGTCTTCACTGTCCTGACTTGCGGAGTGACACATGTACAGAGGCTCTTCCCCACCTTCATCCCTACCATGTTTATTAAGGCATCTGCTGAACATGCACATTGACCATCCAGACGTGCAGGGAGGAGCACGATGCGCACGCAGAGCATCTCCCTCCCACCTGTCCCTGACACGTGTCTGCTGAACACGCGTGTTCGCTGTCCCGACGTGCAGGAAAAATGTGCAATCTGTGTGCAGAGCCTCTCCCTCGCTGTTCCTGACACGTGTCTGTTGAACACGCGTATTCACCTGTGTGCGCGATGCCCCTGCAGAGCCTCCCACTGCTCCCGACACGTGGCGGCAGAAGACGCGTGTCCACCGTCCCGACGTGCGGCGGCTTACCTGTCCCAGTTGCAGTCCCAGTGCCCGCAGCCGTTGAGGGGCTTGTCGAGCCAGGCGGGGGCGGGGGCGGGGGCGGCCTGGGTGGGGAGCAGGAGCGGCGGCGGCGCGGGGGCGGCCGGGCGCGGGGGCTGCTCGGGCGCGTCCTGCGGGGGCCTCGCGACGGCCACGGCCGAGAGCAGCGCGGAGCCGCCCGCCAGCCCGCAGGCCGCCGCCACCAGCGCCCGCCGGAACGCCATGCCGGGCCGAGGAAAGGAGCGCCCTCTGAGGACCGGCGTCGCCCGCGCGCGCTCTCCCTCCGGCGCGGCACGCCCACCTCACAGGCGCTCACGCCTCGGACGGGGCGCGGCGAGGGACAAAACGTCCTCGCCTCGCGCCTTTCGGGGGAAGCTGCGCGACGCCTCGCGCAGGAAGGCGGTGGGCGGGGCCTGAGGAAAGGGGCGGGGCCGCAGCCCAGGGACAAGAATCCTCTGAGGGGAAGCGTCGCGCGGGCAGGCGGTGGGCGGAGCCCGAGGGAGGAGCGTGGCCAGGGGCGGGGCTACAAGGAAGGGGCGGGGCTGCGAGGGAGGGTTCCCACCTGGAGATGTTGCGCTGGGCGGGACGTGGCTTCGCTGATGCTGGAGCTCCGCACTGACTGCCGTGTGCACGCGCTTCTGTTCTCCATATTCTCTGGTATATAAAGATATATAGATATAATAAATAAAATTTACACACACACATCACCTGGGGGCTGGGGGTAAGAATAGCCCTCAGTTTGGCTGTACTTGTCGTAAGAGGCGACTAAACAGCCACCGGGTAGATGGGACTCGTCAGCCTGGGAAGGCAGCTCATCTGAGAAGGAAAACTCTGATCCCAAACCTCCACTGCCTTGTGGCTACATCCAGTTATGGAAAAGGCTTCAGGAGTCAACCTCGAGGCAAAATCCGGAGCCAGAGTCCCTGAGGCAGTTCGTGGCTGGGCACAGTCCCGTTCTGGCAACTCCTGCGATGCCGCTGGAACCAACCAGCGATTTCAGTGATGTGGAGAAGGAGGATTTGCTGCATGGGTAACAGTCTATCCTCCATACCTTCTTTACCCAGGCTTCGCACTCTGAAGAGGACATTCTGCTCCAGAGCCACCATTCAGAGCACAATACCATAGTCTTCCAAGACTGAAGGATGCCAACATACATACAGGGTGACACAAAAGTAGGTGGACAGTAGGCGGAATAAATTATCATTTACTGTCCACCTACTTTTGGGTCACACACCCTGTGTGTGTGTGTGTGTGTGCGTGTGCGTGTGCGTGTGCGTGTGCGTGTGTGTGTGTGTATATATCCAAGTTGGCAACCTTCAGTCTCGAAAGACTATGGCCTCATACATACATATATATGTATATATGTATGTATGCATATATGTATATATGTATACATATGTATGTATGTATATGTATATATATACATACGTATGTATGTATATATGTACATACATACATGTACACACACACTCATATATATATGCTTTGTATATATATAAGTATTTTATAATATAGAAATATATATATATTAAAATAAAAAATATATATTACATACATATATATATACGTACATACATATACACCCACACTTTTATTTACACTTTTATGTATATTTACATTTTTATGCATACATACATTTATATGTACATTTAAATATATTTTCAAAATATACCCTATAGACACAAATATATATCCAGAATATACAAAACCACATGACAGCATGGACTCTGATCCCTCCGCACAGCTGTGGTCTTCTCGCCCGAATAAACACATGTCAAATCGTTGGATTATTGCTGGCCCTGAAATCCTACAAACGTAGAAGAAGCCAAATGGTTTTTCTATATGCATATACTTTATATATCTCTTTTTATATATAGGTATAATGGTTTGATTTTTTTAAATGTTTATGTACTTATCGTATGATTGTTGTACTATGCCCATAAAGGTTTATTGAATTGAATTATATACATAAAATTCTTTTTATGCATTTTTATATTTTATCTTATACATAATGAGTTTTATATGTATACATATATTTGTACTTATATTTGTGTATATATATATATATATATATATATATATATATATATATATATATATATATATATATATACACATAATGTTCTTTATATAGATTTATAAATAAAATCTTTTAAATCATTTAACAGACTTATTTTTAAATAAAAATGTGTATACACATTTATGCATACACACGTATGCCATTTTATGCTTAGGAAGAAGATGTTCTATCTATCTATCTGTCCGTCCATCCGTCCATCTGTCCACCTTCAAGTCCTCAATATTTTATCTATCTATCTATCTATCTATCTATCTATCTATCATCTTCCTTACTTTTCATCCATCCATCTATCTGTCTGTCTTTGCACATCTATATCTGCATGTGTGTACAATGTTATTATCAGTCACACACACAGCTATACACAGATATATATGCATGTAAGTGAGTCCCTGTCTATTTACAGGATGCAGCAAATAGGCTCTGTGTTGAAGAAATAAAACAATATAATAACAGTACAATCCTATGCATGACTTAGGGCCCAATCCTATCCAGTTTTGCAGTGCTGGTGCAACTGTGCCAATGGGGCGTGCACTGCATCCTGTGGTGGGGAGGCATTTATAGAGCCCTCCTCAAGGTATTGGAACATTTGTTCTTTAACCTTGGGCTGCATTACAGCTGCACCAGTGCTAGAAAGTTAGATAGGATTGGGCCCTCTGGCCCATTATATTCCATGGAACCAGTAGAACGTACCCCACGGAAAGTGCAGGATCACAGCCTTCTTCTTACACACACACACACACACACACACACACACACCCCACATTTCAGCAGATGCCATTGCAAATCCTTTTAGCAGGGGAAGAATTCCCTGGAGGAGAAGCCTTGAGGGGTAGGGGAGCAGTTCTGAGGGGAAGAGCTGTGGGGGCATTTGATTTGATTTCCTCTGCTTCTATGCTCCTTCCTGTTGCCAGGATTACAGACGTGTTTCCTCCAAGCCTACAGAGCACAAGAAAACTCAGCCATCAGGATGGTGCGGGAACCTCTCTTAACCTGTAAGGACAGGTGTGACCCGCAAGGTGTGGGGACAAGAAAGAAGGGAAAGATACCAAAAGATATTGAAGGATACCGATAGTGCCAGAAGGGTCATTCATTTACTAAAACTGAATCCAACCTCCCAGGTGTCCAGCCCCCCCAGAACTTACATAGTTTTATTTCTGAGCTACTTGTGCACTTCCCACTTTCCTGATTTTTATTTGTTCCTATCACAACAGTGACCTCTAGAGGTTAGACATGCATGTCACCGTTGCAAGAAGCTGGTTGTGCAATCAGAACAGTGCAATCCCATGCGTGTCTGCTCAGAAATAAGTCCCATTGTGTTCAGTGGGGCTTCACCCCCCCCCCCCGGAAAATTGCAACCTAAAAGCCCAAACCTACCCAGTTTTCCGGTGCTGCTGCAGCCATGCCAATAGGACGTGCGCTGCATCCTGTGGTGGGGGGGAGGGAGGAAGGGCAGGAGGGAGGCATTTCAGGGTGGGGGAGGGCAGCTGGAAGGCAGGCCTGGGGGCAGGAGACTGGTGAAGGAGTGGGGTCAGGATCTGGCACTTATGCCGGATCCTATTGCTGGTCCCAGGCAGCTCTGGGCTGCTCAGATCTGTGCCGCCTCTTGCCCCAGGCAATTTCCTTCCCCTGGGCTGAGCCACTTTTGGCCCCAACACTGCTTTGGATGTGGAGCAGGCCCACTGGCAGGCGCACCAGGGCAGGTTAGGATTGGACTGCTAGGTCTGCAAAGTTTGAGGCTTCACATGTTAGGGAAAACATGGGACTGTTTTGGGATTCTTGGGACTCCTTAGAAAGACTAAGAATGTATTGCAGCTCAGGCTAGCTTTTGTGGGCTACGGTGCTCTGTGCTTGTTGGGTGGGGGTGGTGCATAAACAGCAGAGTCAATTGCTAGGAGGAAGGTAACAAGGGTCACCCCAAACTCCAGGTCTCAGGACCCAATCCTATCCCATTTTTCATTGCCAATGCAGCTGTAATGCAGCCCTGAGGAAAGGGAACAAACGGTTTCTGACTTTGTGGAGGCCTCCGTGACTACATCCCCACCACAGGGTGCTGCATATGCTCTGTTGGTTCTGGAAAGTTGGATAGGATTGAACCCCAAGTCCTGGTTATCACACACCCTTGTACCTAAAGCTGAAATCATTAGGGATTTGCTCCAGCCCCTGGGCCAGTCACAAGTCAGTGACCCTGCAACTTAGACTTGTCAGTCATTGCGTGCATCGTCGCAACTTGCCTTGTGGAAAATTTTGAGTCATTTTGAGTTGAGTCACAAGTCATTCTGAGAAACAAGTAAAGTCCTTGAGCCAAAATTTAAAAAAAACAAAAACCAGATAAGCCTTCCTCCTCCTCCTCAACCCCCTGGACCCCACCTCCTGGAAACACCCACTCTCCTCCCACTATGTCTGTTGATGCGATCGGTCTGAAGTACAGCTTCTGGATCACCACAAGGTCAAAAAGTGAGCAAGAACACACACACCCTATGGGTTTGAGATAGGGACTCGAGTCTCAGTTGTGACTCTTTTCTGAGTCCCTGGCCCGGAGTTGTAAGTCGAGTTGGAGTCAGTGATGTCCGTGACTTGAATCAACTTGAGTAATCAAAAGCAGTGTTGTTGTTTTTTCATGACTCGAATTGTGTCATTTCAAGTCAAATGTCCATCCTTGGAAATCACATACACACTTTTGTGGGTGTAAGCTCCATTAAGCACAATAGGACTTGCTACTGAGTACACATATACAGAACAGAAATGTGCTGTAAGTAAGTATATCTGAAAAAAATGTTAATAATAATAATAATAACTGGGTATTTATATACCGCTTTTCTGGTCATCGGATTACTGCTCTGACTTTATTCTTCCCCTATTTATCTGTGTTCCCATATGTAGTTAGGGGTTATGTCAGAGACATAGCGGGGGAAACATTTTAAAGCTGCCCATAGAAGTTTGGTCTGCCTGAATTATATTGCAAATGCATGGAAATTAAAAGCATCCAAATGGTTTAAGGAGGTCTCAGAAAATCTCAACCCAGGGATGAAAGCTTTGACTCTTAGGATAAAGAATCAGCTCACTTTTATCACACCACTGCAAGGGCCACTCTAATCCTTTGCATTCTTAAATTCTGCCAGATTTGCATGTAATCAGATATACTAAGTATTATAAGGGGGGGAACCCTCCCTGAGAAGAGCTATTCAGAGTGTCTGGACTGCTTTAAAACATCAAAACAGATTTGGGGGGGATGCTGCTGAGAGATAATTCCTAGACACAGACTCATCTGAACCTTTTTCTAAGTGGGTCCCTTCCCGTTTGTAAAGGATGTAGCAGGAATTGTACAGATGCTTATATATTTCCATATGAATGGCAAGCACAAGGCTGATTCCTGGTGCCAGGCAGTGCAGCAGCTAAAAACAGATCTATCATTTAGGCTGAGAGCAATTTAGGAGCAGTCTTGTCCAAATATTTGTCTAAAAACCTGACATTGATTGGCACGTGGCGAAACAAGATCATACTGTACATGACGCACATGTTTTTCAGGGAACAAAGAAAGGATTTGAGAATTTCAAGAGTACTTTTTTGAATGTTCAGACAATGGGCAATGTTTTGGGTAACGATAAATAATAAAATATACTCGCGTCAGCAATAATACCAGTTTTAATATTTGGCTTTTGAGTATTATTCAATACAGATATTGTCTCGGAGTCACAACAATCTTGTGTTATCCCCATGTTGCGGATAGAGGTTGGGACTTTGAGCCCAATCCTACGGGCCTCAGTGCTATATGTGTATAAGGTACATTTGCGGCACCCATGAGTAAGCAACGCCAGCGGGGAGGCCAGGGCCACCCTGTCAGCACCACCAAAGAGGCCCAACTACTGCTGGTGGAAAGGTGAGCACCAGGTGGCGCAGGGGCAGAAGGGAGTGAGGAGGCATTCCTAGGCAGAATGGTCGGTGGGGCTGATCCTGGAGGGGGTGGAACTGGCAGAGGCCTCCTCCGCTGGATCCTATTCCCCATGTCAGGCTTGGGAGTCCGACATAACGCATCTCAAGCCTGCACCAGCGAGACCCCCAGTGACTTCCCAGGCCCCACAGGATGTAGCAGCAGCCATTTCAGCGCCACTGTAACCCACGGCACCAGGAAGCATAAGATTGGGCTGCCCAGCTTGCTTGCCTACTGCTCCACCCGTCTGCTTGTTATCACCTTCCTCTTCCTCACCTCCTCCCCCTCCTTTTCTCCTGCCCAAAGAAAGCTCCAAAGCCACCACCTCAGTTATGCTCTCTTCCACCTCTACCTGCTCTTTTAAAACACCAGCAAAGTAGGGCAGATGGAAGCAATGGCAGCAAGAAAATCAGAAGCCAGAGGGTGACTTAGGGATAACGAAGTCAAACCTGAAAGCACAAGAGGTGTGGTGAGAAAGAAGGGGGCAGGTCACTGTCGTTGCTCCATCATCCTCAGGAATCAGTGCGCCTGCCGGTGACATGTTGGTAACTGTTGCCTTTGACCAAGAATTATTGATTCTTTTCCCAACTCTTCATGTTTCTTAAAGTATTCATATATATCTATACCAGTCCAGATACTGAACTTGTATGCAGGCATGCCCCCATATCCACAGATTCAATATCTGTGGATTCAGTTATCTGTGGTTCTCCATGCCACCCCTCCCCCACACACACACTATTTAGCTTCGTTTATCTTCTTCACCCTGGCGCCAACCGAGTATGTTTCTTCCTTTTACAGAATGCTAAAACAAGAACATGAAAAGCAGGCAGGCAGCCTGGATGCTACAACGGCCACATTAAAAGGAAGCAAGAAGCTTATTTTGCTTGGTCTCCTCCCTGTAGCATCCGGGGTGCCTGCCTGCTTTTTGCCGTTTTAACAAGGGGCAGTCCAGGAGCTCTCCTCTTGGCAAGGGAACACTGCAGGAATGAGTCCTAGAAGAGGATTAGCATATCAGCAGTGCAGCACCATTGATTCCTCCCTCCCAGGCCCAATTCACCCATCTCCCTACCCCTTCTCTGGCCTCCCTCTGCCCCATTTTTCCCTCTCCTCGTCCCTGTTCCACCCTTCCACGTCTCCCGCTGACTTACTGCTGACTTATCGCTCTTTGTCAGCGATCAGTGGGAAAAGCACTGGAGTGGGTGGGAAGGCACAGGCTTCCTGAGTGATACGTCGATGGGTGCAGTCAGCACCAGCAGAGCTGGTTTAGAAAAGCAGCATATAAATCTTTTAAATAAAATATATAAAAAAAATAAAAACACAACTGCATTACGTAACAAAAACTGGATTTTCCTAACTCAAAACTGACCAATGAGACCGATTGTTCTGAGAGCCAATTAGATGTCATGATACAGCAGGGAATCAATAAGGTTTTAATATGGGGGGAATTTGGGGGGAGGCAGTAGAGCAAGTGGGCGGCAAGCTGCTGGTGAGGGAGGAGGTGGATTTTCCCCCCATTTTCACTTTTTTAAAAGCCTGGGCATGACCTCACTTCCACAGTATTATTTTGAGCTTGGCACCGGGCTACACGATCATTTGCTACGCCGCCACCAGTGCTGATCTGGTGATTTGTCCCAGCTTGCAGTGCTGGTTAATACATCAATTAGGATGTGTGATTAATTGGTCCTGCTCATGGGTGTAACCAAAAACAACACAATGACTCGAAAAACTGAAAAATATATACATATGTAATTGAGAGCCACAGAAATGAGAATTACAGACAGAGCTCCACAAAGCCTGGGCAGATACATTCCAAAAATTCAAGGTAGTAGAACAGGTGAAATACAAAGATATCTCAATATAAGGTTCTCAAACCGTGCATTTGCCTCTGATCTTTCCAGTCGCTTTTGTCTCTCCATCGTTAGGCTCCAGTGTAAGACCAAAGCAAGCATCACCATGGCCACTGTAGGGCTCAGCCATCTGGTCCTCACCTGGAAAGGCCCCCATTCCAGGCTCCATAATGCAAGAATCCTGCGCAAATATTTACACAGCCCTGGGTTTGCTCTGTCCTCAAGCCAACTCTTCTGCATATCAGATTTTTGACATTAAAGCATATATCTGCATAGTTTTTACAGTTGAGGTTATCTACCAAAAGAAAGATTACTTAATTTCACTTTTATATATATATACACACATATATATATACAAAGAAATAAAGGCCTTGGGAATCCCTTTGATATCTCTTTGATACCTCTGAAGACGTCATCGTGGTAACCTCCTGTGAAAAATATACATTCCTAAGGAATGTTCTGTTCTCTCTCTCCCCCCCCCCCAATATACTGCAAAAAGCCCTTTCTCTTTGTCTTCCTCACCACAGTTTTAGCATATCAGGGCATACTCTTGCATTACGCCCAAGCAGAAATCTGGTATGCTCAGGGCCGGTCTATCCAGGGCTGAGACAGTCACCTCAATCAGATTGACAGGGGAAACCTACCTGTCTCTATCCCTCCTTCTCCTCCCATTTCCTGGATTTGAAAAGAGGGGAATGGCGAGAAAGAGGGAGGATGGGAGAGTAGTTAGCCTACTACTCTCCTCCACACTTCTTCTTCCTCATCATTAGTCAAGTCACTGGTCCAGCCTCTCTTCTCCTCTGCACGTCCTTTTCAGCTCAATTCCCCTATCTTTTTTTCAAATTCAGGGAATGGGAGGAGAGGAGAAGCCAGTGTGCCCCCAGATAAAGATGGCAGTTGGTATATAATCTCAGGCTCTAGGAAATCTTGGACCAGCCCTGGGCACACAGAGTATCTCTTCGTCAACGCTCTCCATTGCTAATTCCGACAAAGAAGAAAATTGTTAAGGCTTCAAAGTTAAAAAAACAGACAAACAAAAAATTCAACCTTCTTGTCTTCTTGTTGAAAGATAAAATACATGAAATTCCAGAAATCTCTTTTTCTTCTTCTCCCCCCCCCCCAATATAATGAATTCAAGGTACAAAATTGCAGCTCACCTCAGTTGAAATGCGTTTACAAAACGACACTGGTGGGATAAAGCTGGGTTTGTAACGCAAAACACAATTGCTGTTTTGCAAGCAAGATGGAGGTCTGAAGCGACCACACACAACTTTGGGTGAACCACAAAATGCTTTGAATCAGTTTGAAGATGGCCTGAGGCACACAGGAAGCAAAATAAGTGTCGAGAGAACGTTTTCACCTGCCGTGAATCTTTTGTTGCGATCGGGGTTTGTCCTAAATGTAACAAAGGATCCACAACAGATGCAGGAAGGAAAAGGGCACAGATACAGGAAGTGGATACTTCTAGGATAAGTTCTAGTTTTTTGACTAATGGTCCCATAATTAAGCACCTATAAATTGAATCAGGGGTTCAGGAAATTGATTTTTGTCTTTGTTTTATCCAATCAGGAACTGACTGTCGTGCGTAGGATATATGTGTCTCCTTGTCTGTTAAGTTTTATCTTAACAGGTGGTGTTGGCGTTAAGTGGGAACAGTGAGTGGCCCATGGTATCTGCGGGGGATCCAATCCAGGACCCTCCTGGATAATGAAATCCAAAGAGGGGGTCCATGCTGACAAACCAGAAGTGCCTTTCAGAAGTGTCTGTGTGGCATTCTGAGGCATGAGGAGCTGTGTGCTACCTCCCTGCACCTCAGAAGACTTCCCAGATGCTTCTGAAGGCACTTCTATTCACATCTAGGAGGTCCTCTGAGGCCCTCGTGCCGCGGACTCAGTGTCCAGGGATATTCAAATCCACGGATAAGGATAAGGAGGGCCCACGGTACAATAGTTGTCCTGGGCCTGGTATCACTGGGTACCTTGTGCTCAGCACCTCCCTGGGAAATTGGACAATATCAAGAGAAGCAGAGTATGGAAAGGAGAAGAAGCAGCCCCTTTTGTCCTCTCCAGTGTTATCTCCCCCTCCCAATACCCCTGGTTTACTGCCAATGTTTGAGGGGCCGAACCAGTACTGAGAAAAGCAACGCTTACTGGTCTCCAAAGCACCTTGGTCAAGACAAAGCCCATTGGAGCGAAACCTGCATGAGTCCAAGTAGCACCAGTTCACTGTAAACTATTACAGGAAGTCACAGCATGCTGAAAGAGTACAAGGGGCCAACTGGCGCGCCACTTAAATCAGAGACATTTAAGGCCCACTCAAGTCCACCATTCAATTCCTCACAGAGTCGACCACCCGCAACCCTGAACTTCGCATCCACAGGGATCAAGAGCTTTGGCTCTGATCTGAACTTAGAGTTGCAACCCAGAGATTTCCCCAACTGGACATCCATGAGACAGTGGTGGTTTCTCCCATTTGATCATCCCCCTCATCTGTGCTCTTGCTGTCCACTTTCACCCCACACTTGGCGCTCTCTTTCTCTATCACAAGCCTCCCGAGGGAATGGCAACGTTAAAACACACAGTGACTCCAGGCCCGTGTCAGCACATGGTGCCATTGGGCAAATGCTGGGTCTCTGGCACATACCTGCAATACACCTGCATTGGGCCCGTCAGAAAAAAAACCCATATTCCCCTTTCCATTTTTCCCCTTCTCAGTTCCCCTTAGCATTGTGAAACTGGAGCCCAGCTGCCATTTTAATTCTCCTATAATATCCCAGTGTAGCACGGGGAAATTAAAACGGCCGCTAGCCTCCAGTCTCCAGGTCTGTGGAACTCCTTGCCACAGGATGTGGTGACGGCATCTGGCCTGGACGCCTTTAAAAGGGGATTAGACAAGTTTCTGGAGGAAAAATCCATTACGGGGTACAAGCCATGATGTGTATGCGCAACCTCCTGATTTGAGAAATGGGCTATGTCAGAATGCCAGATGCAAGGGAGGGCACCAGGATGAGGTCTCTTGTTATCTGGTGTGCTCCCTGGGGCATTTGGTGGGCCGCTGTGAGATACAGGAAGCTGGACTAGATGGGCCTATGGCCTGATCCAGCAGGGCTCTTCTTATGTTCTCCCAGTGTTGAGAAGCTATTTCTCTTTGTCTACGCAGCAAGCTCACCTCGGCCCACAGAGATGGAGGGACACTGATGTAGTAAAGAGGGCACTGGAGGACATTTTGCTTAGACCCCTCTCCAAAATTAGAACCAGTGCCCTGGGTAATTCGGTGGCTTGCAACCTCATCTTAACTAGAGACTAGTGCAATCCTTAATTAGTGCAATCCTATAGCCACTTACCTGGGAGTAAGTCCCATTGAATGCAGAGGGGCTTACATCTAAGTAGACAAGACTGCACTGCCTTGATGCAAATTCTGCATGAGACTGCAATCCTGTGAGTAAGCCTCACTGAACACAATGGGGTTTCCTTCTGAGCATAGTGCTCAAAATCAATGGGTCTGACTTCCAAGTAATAGTTCTTAGAATCAGGGCGTTAGACAGAACTAGGACCCAACTGGGTACATCTGCCATTTCAGGTTATGCTAATCCACGGCTGACTTCCAGGAAGATTTGAATAATTTACTGCTGTCTCCAGGCCTATTTTAAATGCAAACCTCAAAGAAAGAAAGAAAGAAAAAAAAAACCAGGACGATCATAAGCCTATTAATATGAAATGCATCTCCCTATCCCCAGAGGAGTCTTGCGTCTAGATTTAACAAGCTACCATTTGCAAAAGGAAGCAGGCATGGATCCATCTTACAGTTTCCCTGGATAATATGTGCCGCCAATGCTTTCAGCTTTTGCTGTCTTCAATCATTTGCAATAAAGCCAACTCCATTAAGCAATAATACTCTTTGGAGTATTCTCCCTCCCCCCTTACATATAAATAAATGCAGTCCTTAGAACTTCGTGAGTATTTCAAAGGTACAGATGCTCTCTTCCACTTTCCTTTCTTGCCTTGTTAAAGGGAAAGCTGAAGGCCGTGAGCATTGGAGAGTCCAATGCAGGTCCAGCCTGTTACCCGCAGAACCCACAAATTGAACTCACCACAGGTTCTGAACCTGGGATGCAGGGTAGACCTGAGCTCCGGGACATGACCGGAGGTGTTCTCCAGTTGCACCTGGAAGTCATATTGGATCAGAATTCGCTTATCCACAGGGTTTGATATCCATGGGGGTGGGTGTCCAGGAATACTGAGGTCCAATGGTACTCTTAAGGGCTCAATCCTATCCAACTTTCCAGCACCAGTGCATCTGCAGTACAGCCCAGAGGCAAGAGAACAAAGGTTCCCTTACCTTGTGGAGGCCTCCATAACTACCCTCCCACCACAAGATGCAGCATATACCCCATTGGCATGACTGCACCAGGGCTGGAGAGCTGGATAGGTTTGGCCTTCAGACTCTTCCACCATGGAGCTATGAGAGACAGGATGTAGTAGTTCTGCAGTTGGACTTGGATTCGGAAGATCCAGGTTCAAATCCCCACTCAGCCATGAAGTTTCCTGAGTGGCCTAGGACCAGTCACTCTCACAGCCTCACCTACCTCACAGGGTTGTTTTGAGGACAAAAAGGAGGGGAGGAACTATGTATACCACCCTGAGCTCCTTGGAGAAAGGGCATTATAAAAATGTGAAAAATAAATACAGTAAATTAAAATAAATATCTAGTTTGTTGCCATTTACTGTTTGTGCCCAAGATCAAAGTCAAGTACAGCTGTGAACTGACTGACACTTCTCTATGACAGACTGCTTCACAGATCCATTAAGGGTGAAGACAGACGTATTCAAAAGAGCTCCCAGTGTCAGGATGAAGTGAAATGATTGGTTTGCCCACTGGTGAAACTGAAGTTCCCCTGTGAGTCTTCTATCTATACTTCAGGTGGAGTGTCCATCTCCATTTATTTACCCAGGGGTGTCCAAACTTTTTGGCATCATCTCTCTGACACTGCTGGGGGCTGGGAAAAAAAGAATTAATTCACATTTAAAATTTAAATAAATTTGCATAAATGAATATATTAGAACTTATATGAATGAATGAAGGTCTCACAATAGCGCAAGGACTGTAAAATATCTTGTGCAAAGCAAGGCCAGCCTTTCCTTTGCTGCCGCTGCTGCATCATAGACGTGAAGCAGCAAACAGCAGAGGGAGCCCTCAGCTCACGTGAGAGGTCAAATAGTTGGCCGTCGCGTTGGGCAAGCACATGCTCCAGCAAGTCTCCAGAGGGCCAGAGGCTCTTTGGAGACTGGGTGCTCCCTATGGGCCGGATTGGGGGTCCCTGAGGGCCGCAAATGGCCCCCAGGTTGGGATTTGGGCACCCCTGATCTAGTCCATCATTGACTGACTACACACTTCCCTGAAATCTTGCCCCAGAATTAGGGCGCAATCCTAACTTGCGCTGGAACAGGCAAGCCAGGATGCTTGCACTATATTCAGCACAGGATTGTGGCCAGAAGCGGCTTAGCCAGAACGCCTCCCTCCCCCCTCCCCCATGCCTACCTGTCACCCTTGCATTTGCTCATCCGAGCCAGTGCAAGGAGCCAGGAGGAAGCCAGCATGGAGGCCTCCATTGCTGGAGGCCAGTGCTTCTGGGAGTGCCAGCCTGGCTTCCTCCCACAAAGGCGCAAATGTGCTTTATGGCACATTTGCGACCCTCCCAGGTTAGGAGGTTAGGTTTAAGATTGCACCAATCATCAGGTTAGGAATGTGCCGTTAATCAGCTTGACGATTGATGGTATCCATTGGTGAACATAGGAATAAATAATACTTATCATTTGTATATAGCACTTCTGAAGATTCAAAACACTTCAAGTGTATTATCTTTTTGTAATCCTTTCAGCAATCCCATCAGGTGAGGAGTACAACATTACTATCCCCATATTGCAGATGGGAAAGACTGAGGCTGAGTGTGTATGACTTGCCCAAGGCCACCTACTAAGTTAATGGCAAAGGTGAGATTCACACAGCAGACTTCCTGATCAGTCACTTAACCTTTTTTTCCCAACACAGATGGAATAATGGTTCTGAGTCCAAAGAAAGTGAGAAATGAGCTTATGGGTACATGGTTTAGGAAAACCACATTTTAAAAAAATAGAGTCAGTTACTGCAGCATGTAAAGATTACTGGAAAAAAAATTATAATTATAAGCCACAAGTACTCTAAAACATGTTTTGAGAGCCACGTTCTCCTAAAATTATAACTTCTGACACCATCCCCAGGAAATGTTTTGTATATACAGTAAGGACGCTGGTGGCCTTTTTCTGCATTTTTAGAATCCTTAGCAGATCTTTTCATATCCAGAAACCAAAAGTTAACATACCTTTAAAAAAGAAAAGAAAAATCAAACACTGGGGAACGGGGATGAGATGAATATGAATGGAAAATGAGTAGGATCTAAGAGTTTGTCCAATCAGAAGCTTTCCTCTCTTCTGACTGGGTAAGATAGTGACCAATCAGAAGAACAGGAAGTATCTGGCAGAAGCACCCATGCCCTCTTCTTACCAGGTCATCTTATTGTAAGTACAAAAAGCCAGAGAACAAGCCCTCTACTGCAATGTGGACAATGTGGACTGAAGGTGATTGGAAAGCCCAAAATAAAACATTCAGTCCCTGCAATGAGAAATATGGGGGGGAGGGGCTTGAAGTAGATATGACATGGAGTAATGGTTCTCAAACTTTTAGCACCACGACCCACTTTTTAGAATGAGAATCTGTCAGGACCCACTGGAAGTTACATCATCAAGCAGGAAAATTTTTAATAATCCTAGGCTGCAATCCTGGCTCCTTACCCAGGAGTAAGTCCCATTGACTAACATTGTTAAAAGCATATACAGAGTAGCCTGTTAAAAGTACAGAGCTGTCACATTTCCCAAAATGCAGTCACATGCCATGGAAGCATCAAGTCAATATTGACTTGACAGGTAGCGTGACTTCACAGCATCAAGCGAATATTGACAGGTAGCATCAATATTAAAAATATTGAAATGAATGGCGACCCACCTGAAATTGGCTTGCGACCCACCTAATAGGTCCTGACCCACAGTTTGAGAAACACTGACATGGAGGATCTGTGATTAGAATCACCTGTGTGGTTTTTCAAAATATGCGGCGCACTAATGGGATTAGGGCTGCAGCGCTGGGGAGGGGGATTAATCCTTTCCTCCATGCAGTTTTCCCAGTTAGAATTCTACCCCCCAAGCCTGTATTTGCCTCTTGGGAGGGGGAAATTTAGGCACCAATATTCCCCTCCCACATCAGGACTAATAGCAACTTCAGGGGGTGATTACAATGGGGGAAAGGGGGAAACCCTTCCTTTTCCAGTGCTGCATCCCAATATGATTCTATCTCCACCCCACTGGTATTCTTTTTTTTTTTTTCCAAATAAACAACAGATCTTTATTGCAAACCCACATCACATCGAGTCTAATTCTCAATTAGCACTCAAACAAACATTTTAAAGAAAGACAGCATTCAGAATCCTGATCCATTTTTTAAAATTCCACTTTTGAGATACTGCTTTGAGGGATGCCTTATGATGTTCAAATCATGATTTGCGGGTGAATTTTAAGGCAATAACATCAAGTCTCAAGTTCTAAAATTCAATACTTTTGTTCGAAATCCTGAAAAGCAACAGTTTCTGTGACAGAGACTGCTGAAAAGAACGTATAGATTTCAAGTACATGGCGGATATTTGAAATTTACTTACTACAGGATTTCTTTCTCTTTTGTCCCCAAATTCATTTTGGTTCTAGCCTGGATGAGATCTAGATAAGAGTAAATGCAAGTGTTGGAATAACATCTCAAAATATACAGGGCTTGTGGGGAAAAAAAAATCACTGGTCACCAGGCAGCAAATTTATCACCTACACAGGCATGAGCTTGGATGACAATCACACACACAATCACTCACACTCACAGCAAATTCAACAGGTCAAAATAATTTTGCACTGAGATTATACACACATTACCAGTGCAAGACATTACACTGTATTACAGCCCATCTCCAGTAGCACACAAGAAGGAGGAAGGAAGGATGGCTGGTTAGAATTCTAAGTAACCATCTGTATAATTGATTTTTTTTTTAATGAGTTGGATAGGCTTTAAAAAAAAAAAACCCACCCAAGATACTTTATAGAATGGAAATTCCTGACTCACACAACAGTTCCATTACATGAAAAATACAGTCGTGTACACAGAATGTCGCACATGGCAGTACGTGGCAATGGGGCACTTCTTGGTGCGGAGAACAATCTTATAGGAAGGTGTCCACTATGGATGAATGCAACTGACAACATTTTGGTGTTCTTTCTCCACACACATGCTCCCATGTAGACCCCCGTACGCTCATGCGTGCACATGGATTTTTGTGCATGTGGCCTCTCCCATTCATTCCAATGGCGGAAACAGATTTGTACGTAGAAACAAAACCGCTTCCTCCCCTGAAATGAATAGTAAGCCATTGTGAAGAAGGGAGCAGCTATACCCACAACAGACAGGAGGATGGGGGCTGCAGACCGTAGCACACCCCACACCTCCAAAGAACCTAGCGATTTAAAATCCGTTGTTGGGCCTTGTCATTCCTTCATATGTCTCGCCATCAAACTGGAGGGACCGGGAGGGGGGGAAACACGGAGCCCACATTTCTGACCCACAGTACAACATCTACATGACAGGATTTGATAGACAAACGCACAATGGCTTTTCCATTCTCTTCTGCAAAAGCAAGAGTGATCTGAAAGTGATGGTGCCGTCCGTTCGTCGATAGTTAAGTCTGTTCCCAAATGTCCGTTCGAGAGAGTTTCCAATGAGCTGTACAAAGTTTATTCCTTCATGAATAAGGCTGCAGCTGGTTTTTGGCCAAATAAAGAGAGAGGAACTGTTCTTGTTTTGTTTTTGTTTTTTTAAAAACCCACAAAATAAAACCAGAACAGAGGCGTTCAGCTGCTGCACTTATTTCTCATCTTGGTTGGCAATATTGTCTGAATTTTCACAGTGCATCGAGCTTCATGGCTGGGTTTGCGGATGGCTCTTTATTTTATGAATTCCTTTTTTTATACGGAAATTTCGTAAGTGGTGCCACCTACTCCGGAAACCTTCTTAACGTTTGAGTGTCTAGCGGGACTGACGGGGGGAACCTGGGAACTTGGTGCGGATCCTAGTCGACACTCTATTCTGGAAATTCCTTTGGGTTGTCCATTAATTTTACTGTGAGGTGTCTTCAACTGGATATCCTCCCTGTGTCGGAAGAAAGACAAGGGGATCAGAGGTTAGCGGAGAGATAAACACGCCTTTGTCAAAGAGCCACACAAAGCAGCGGTTTTCACACTAGAGCAGTGGTTCTTAAACTTTGTAGTGCCGTGACCACACTGCATTCCAGAATGTTTTGCAACTCTGGTCCATGCTCCAGAATGTAATGCCATACTACACTATCCACCGGCACTACCCAGAAGCCACAAGGCAGGGGTACGATGTGGCCAGAATGGCTTGCAGCTTCTGGGTCATACTGGTTCCATGACCCATAGCCTCCCTCGGCCTCAAAAGGCCTGCCTCTCTGACACAACCAGAAGACTTCTGATTGCATCCAGGAGGCACAGGGAGGCCCTCTTGACCCATGTTGGCCAAATCTTCTGGTCCTGAACCTGCAGATAAGGAGAGCTGACCTGTATGCTTGGTGAAAGTGAATGGACTTAGACTTCAAATCTCTGTTCAGCCACAGAACTGCCTTTCAGAGTCCTTCCAGAGGCTTTCTGGGGTGTAGAGAGCCCTTGCGCAGCCTCCCTGGGCCTCAAAAGGCCTTCCTTCAGAGGTTGAAGGAGGGCTGACCAGTGGATTTGATTATCTGCAGGTTTCGATATCCACAGGGGGTCCAGGAACAGATCCCCCGTGCATACCAAGAACCAACTATATTATATCACACTGTATGGTCCAGTGTGGACCATTTCACAATGGTCAGGCCCACAATTTGCAAGTGTGTGTGGGGAGGATAGGATGAGAATGTCATGCACTTGGACCGGAATCTGCCTTCCACTGAGCCAGCCTTGATCTATCTGGGTCAGCGTAGTCAAGAGCAGCAGCAGTGCCAGATCTCCAGAGTTAGAAACAGGAATGTTTCATCTGCTGTGCCGGGAGATGCCAAAGGCCTTCTGCAGGCTGAGCTTGATGCTTTACCTCTGCGCCACAGCTCTGCATCTTCAGAGCAAAAAACCGGCAACCACATATTTCAAAGGCCACGTCTGCTCAGAGAAACAGAAAGCACTCATCGGTAACATCATTCAAATTAAATTCCTTATATTGTCCGGGAAGTAGAACTCAAGTTAAAATGTTTGTTTTTTCCCCCTACGTTATACAGGTTGAGTATCCTTTATCCAGCCTGCTTAGGACAGGAATGTGTTTGGATTTTGGATTTGCATGGATTTTGGAATAATTGCATAAATATAATAAAAAAATGCTTCCTCTTGCTCTTTTCACTGTTCCCCATATGGGTACCTGCTGGCCTCTTTGACATTTTTCACCAGTGTCTGTACAGGTCCACACCACAGAGCAGAAAACAGAACTTACAGCCTGTCCCTGCACTGTATGCGGAAGCCCAAGACCTGCAAATGTTCACACTACATAAAACAAATCTTGGACAAAAATGTCTGGATTTTGAAATAATTAAGATATCAGATGTCTGGATAAGGGGGTAATCTACCTGCATACCATTATTCATTATCAAGGACAAATGTACACCTTTCACTTGATGAGTTGAAATACCTCAATAATACTCACTGCGCACCTCTTGCTGACAACATTTCTGAATCAGTAGGGAGAAAGAGGAGGAAGGGCTGCAAAGTCATTTGTACTTAAAAGGCCAATGAAGATGGTGTAGGGCAGGGGTGTCAAACATAAGGCTTGTGGGCCGGAAGTGCTTTATCTGGTCCCCATGATAACTGGGTTCTCCCAGTGCACCTTTCAGCAGCACTGCTTCTGCCACGGCTCTGGGAGGCAGAGATGGAAGGAGATCTTAGAAAGCAAAGGAACACTGTGGGGGTGGTACAGACACAGAAGGGTGAGAAAGAGTGGTTCTGCTGGGGCTGGGAGAGCCCTATTATCATCTGCCCTTTCAGCAGCACTGCTTCTGCTGAGGTTCTGGGAGGGAGAGACAGGAGACCTGTCAAGGTACTAGGAGAGCCCCCAGTTATCATACGGGCCACGCTTTCAGCAGAGGCGTCACTTTGCAGACCCTGTCTTAGCTGCTATGCTGAAAAGTGATGGCCTAAGTCAGGGGTGCCCAAACCCTGGCCCTGGGGCCACTTGTGGCCCTCGAGGACTCCCAATGTGGCCCTCGGAGAGCCCCCAGTCTCCAATGAGCCTCTGGCCCTCCGGAGATTTGTTGGAGCCCGCACTGGCCCGACGCAACTGCTCTCAGCGTGAGGGTGACTGCTTGACCTCGCATGAGCTGTGGGATGAGGGCTTCCTCCACTGCTTGCTGTTTCACATCTGTGATGCAGCAGTGGCAGCAAGAGAAAGGGAAAGGTTGTGCCAGGCCTATTATAGGCCTTGAGCTATTGCAAGACCTTCATTCATTCATATAAGTTCATCTTTAATATATCCATTTATGTAAACTTATGTAAATTTATTCAAATTTTAAATGTAAATTAATTCTTTTTTTTTTACCCGGACCCCCCACACAGTGTCAGAGAGATGATGTGGCCCTCCTGCCAAAAACTTTGGACACCCCTGGCCTAAGTGATAATTGGCTGTCCCATATCTTGAAAATATGATCAAGAGTTGCACATTTTTTTCTTCTGACATTTGCAGCTAATGAGTTTTCAGGTGAGAACAAAGTGCTTACTTCTGGCAGGCATCTGCTCGATGGCATCACTTCCTGCTTAATGACATCATGTTCAGCATGTGCCATGAATGCTGTTCGGCCCACTACTGTATATGAAATGAGTTTGACACCCCTGGGGGGCATTCCACAGCTGACACCATGCTTCAGATGCCAGGACTGTGATAGTACTTGTCATGGAGAAAGGCTGATGGGCAGACCCCGGGGCTCACTTCTGCATCCCATAGCTCACATCAACTGGTTCTGGGCTCACCTGAGGCAGGGCCCTAAATGCCACCCCTCTTATACAGTGATCTGCCAGATATTGCTCCTGCCCCTGCTCCACCAAGTCTTCCTGCTTCCTGGATATGAAGAGGAAGCAGAGTAGAAGAGGAAGTGGAGAGGATTCCAAAACCCAAAAGAATTTCACCAGCAAAAACCTCAAATATCAAAAGAATCCTCCTAAGGAGGGGAGCAAGATTATTAATACTGTAAACAACTGTAACAATTAATTTAAGAACAATAACCATTAATAATGGCAGCAGTTATCCATACCTTGGAGTCCCCATTGGCTGCGCCTCCGTTATTTCCACAGTGTTAACAAATGAGACGGCTTTGGGGCCTCCGTATGAGGGTGACCTGGGCATCCCACTGGGAGACGATGGGACCTGATGGCCAGGCGATTTAAAGGAACCATTGCTCACCCTGCCCTGCAGTGCTTGGTGGGCCTGAACATTGTTATTGGCTAGGTCAGCCTGAAGGGAAGGAGTGGAAGTCCTTGACGCCCTGGTCATTGCACTTGAGAGCGACGAAACAGAGGCCTGCAAGACAGGATTCCTTGTGCTGAAGCTGGTCGCGGTCATCAGATTGTCCCTGGAGCCATATCTCATGGCTATGCTCCGTGGGTCTTCCGAAAGCATCCCGACTTGCTGAAGACTGTAGGAGCTAGGGGTGTCATACACACCTGAATCCGCGTACACGGAGTCCGGGTGAGAGTGGAGAAGCTTCTCCCTCTCCTCCATTTCCTTCCTCTCCTGAATGGACGCCATGATCGTTTTGGACAGGTTGTCATAGCGGACTGGCGAGGGGTCACGTGGGTGTGGGGCTGGGCCCCCCAGCACAGGGCTGAAGCTCTGTGGGGCTGGGCGCTGGAGCTCCCTGCCCCGAAGGTGGCACATTTTGGCAGACAAATATGGTGAGTGGTACCCTATGGAGCCCACAGCAGAATGCGCTATGCACCTCCTCCCTGAGGGGGACATGGGATTGAGCAAGCTATCGTAAGACAAACTCCCATTCCGGTTCGACAGGGAGTTGGGGGAAAAGATGCTTTTGTACGGGGTGGAGGCTGCCCCTTCCGACTTGATCGGATGCAGCACCACTTTGTCCGTCCCTCGCCTGCTGGCGGATTTCAGGCTCAGCGACCTCGAATTAATTGCAAAGGAGTCTATCTGCAGTGGGGATGACTGGTAGGTCTTGTGAAGGGAACTCTTCCGGTAGTTGGGGATATCGAGGCTGGGCTCCGACTGGTAGTCTAGGCTACTGTCGTTGTCCTCCATCACGGATGCTTGCGTGTGCCCTTCTTGTATGGAGATCTGAAAAATGGAAGAGAAAATTGTAAGGAAGATAGGAAGAGCAAGGCCGTATTAAGAGTGGACTTAAGAATGTATGCAAGAAAAAGCCCTGTAGCACCTTAAAGACTAATCAATGCATTTCACCATAAACTTTCAGCCTTAAGGCGCACTGTTGATTTTGCCAGTGGTGTACCTAGTTGTCGGGGCACCTGACACTGGTGCAATGAGAGTAGCCTGCCATGGATGCCTGATGAAATTAGACCTAATGCTAAACAGGAAGCAGCTATCTTCCCTGTCCTGTCTAGTTAGGTCTAGTTTCATCAGACATTCTGGGTACTGGTAGCCTGTTCTTGTCACCCTATAAGCTTGAGTGCTTATTGCGACCACTTTAAAGCAAGAAACACTTCCTGGTAAGCCTTTAAAGAACATTAATGGGCATGGAGGAACACAGGGGGCCTGCTATTAATACTCATATCCCTCATACCCTCGGTTTTCATATTTAGGATCCCTGGAACAGATCCCCGTGGATATGGGGCCACACCTGTATGTTACCAGCATTTTGAGAAATTAGGGGCCCAATCCTATCCAACTTTCAAGCACTGATCCAGCCACAATGCAGTCCCAAGGTTAGAGAACATTTGTTGCCTGGCCTTGAGGAAACTTCTGTGACAGCCCCCCCCCCCAACACCACAAGGCACAGTTCACACCCCACTGGCACAGCTGCAGCAGTGCTGGAAAGCTGGATAGGATTGGGCCCTAAAGTATTGCATAGGATGCCTAAAACTTCAATGCAACATATGCAATAAAACCATCTATACAGATTTCCTAAGTATTCTGTAGAATCTATACAATTACATAACTTGAGTACCTAAACATTCTATTAAAACTGCTAGGTAAAGTAAGGTCAGAATGAAATAAACTTATTTTATACATTGCCCAAATAAATGCTGGGCATTCTATACAATTCTTTTGTTTCACACAATGCTGGTAAACATATACTGTATATATGAACAATAAACCAACAACTTAGGTTCTTTATTCAGCCACAGCAACCAAAGCAGAGGAGGTGAAATGTCAGTTCCGGAGATAGTTTCCTAAGCCCCCTTTTTAACAGGCTTACCTGTTCAGATGCTCCGTGGTAATGTACTTTGGGGTTGTTGCTGAAGGTCGGCCGATACTTGTACATTGCAGGCGTGGGGGGGCTGATCAGTTTGGGCGAAAGGCTGCTCTCTGGGAAAAACAAACCACACACACAGCACTACTTGTTACCTTGTTGCTCCATTGCCATAGGGGAAGAAACATGGATACATATCTGCGTGCAAAGATATGGAGTGAAGCAAGGGTTTGTGTGACAGAATGCTTGAAACACAGGAAGCCAACTCTACCTGGAAACGCCAGTGGCTGTACCAGAGTCTTTCTAAATACAGTGTGGCACACTATATACAGTGTGTCTACCACTGGCACTGGTGCTCTATACTTTCATCCTTTGTATCCAGAGATCTTCAACCAGTGTTCCATGGCACACTGGTGTGTCGCGAAAGGTCCACAGGTGCGCAGCAGGGGCTTGGAGCACAGTGAGTGAAAAATGCTGAAAAACCTGACTGGGTTCTGTCGCTCTGTTCCTTGGGCAACTGTCTATAGTAACAAAAACTCCGCATAACCATCAGAGGAAGAGAGACAGCAATCTTTACTACAAACAGTTGCCTAGAGACAGAGCCACAGAACCTGGACGAATATCCCAGAAGCCAGAAGTGATATAACAAGAGGCAAAGATCATAGAGAAGACCACAGTGGTCAGTGTGCCATTAGAAACATTGAAAATCGCTGCTGTAATAGGGAAGAGCCCACAGCAATGGGAGGGGTGCTAAAGGAGAGGGGACTAAAGGAGAGGGTGGGTACACACTGAACAGAGCACAGGCCAGTCTTTGGCTCCTGGTCTCTAGTTCTCAAATGCCACTGCATAAGTGATTTTTCATCAACAACTCAGTGCAAGTGGTTTTACTGGATGGAGAAGTGGGGGGAAAAATGATAACTCCTGGCCCTAAGTACCCAGTGGTAGTGTCCAAAATGCCATCAGGGGGTAGACAGGGGGTGCTATGGGGAGGTCCAGGATAGGACCAGGGCCTTTGCCCAGGGCCTTCAGTAACCTGGTCCAGCATAAGCCCAAAGTATTGCTCCTGGTTCGAAAACTGAAACACTGATGAAATTTGGGTACCTTCGCTGCTTCCCATTTCACTGTATTTGCTGGAGTCTCCTTTGGGGGGTAGAGGAGGTTGGATATCCATAGATTTATCTTCCAGTCCTTCCAGGCTAACTTTAGACTGAAAATAACCATGAAGCGCATTAGTAACCTCACAAGATCCAAAGTGCATCTCACACATCGCACAAAATGGACAGAAACCCTTCATGCAAGAAATCAGTTCTGGCCTCACATTTTGCATCCACAGTGACAGCATTTTGCAGTTATTCCCAGCAATGGGTGGGTACACATTGAACTATTCAGTCCACCAGGGTGCATTATGTGCACAACACGTTCAAGGACGTGTTCTTGAGCAAATGTGTGGATTTCTCTTAGACCCAGTTCACAAGATTACTGCATATGAAAATTGTATCCCTGAGTACTGGGACCTTCAGATCACATTTTCAAGCCAACCCCCAACACATTTACAGCACGTTTTTTAAACAGCAAACAAAAAAAGTCAACAACATCCTTGTGCCTTCAGGTGATTCACCTACCAAGGTTCCATACTGATTCACCCACCAAGGCACCACCATCTTGGTTTGCATGAGATTTTGCGCAATCCAAGATGGTAGCACCTAGGAGAACCGGGAAGAAGAGGCTGCTGTGAAAGAAGGGTGCCGTGAACACAGTAAGTTTGGGAACCACTGCAATAAACACATCCTGGTACTCTCTGAGAGTACCATGGAGGCAGTAGCTTGGCAATAACAGCCACTGTCCTAGAAGGAAGGGCCATGAAGAATGATTCACCTTGCTGCGGTTGAGATTGGCTTGGATGCCGTTGTCGCTGATCTTCACCGTGATCTGTCGCTCCGTTAATTCAGGTCTCAGGAAAGGCGGTTTCACGCTGACCGGCTGCTTCTTCTTTGGCTCAACAATGTACCTGGGAGATCATTCAAACATTTCATCTCAACAACCAGAACTTCTTGGCATGCACAGGTGAGAAGAGGGGAAAAAAAGCACCCCAGTTAAATTCAATGTACATGGATCAAATTAAAGTCTGTGAACAGCTTGAAAACCCAGTTCAGTTGTTTCTGATGAGGAGGAGAATGAAAAGGGTCAGCTCCAAAGATACCCTTCTAAGTGCAGAAGGTGTTTTTGGCTCAGGGTCAACCCACAATGATGCCGGGTGAAGTGGCCACCTTGAGTGGTAGATTGGGAGGAGGTAAAAGATTGGTGGTGGAGTGTCCTGTGTGCATCTGCGCCAGCTCTCCAGCTCTCCCCACTACTTCTGCCAGCCAGCCATTCACCCAGGCTCTCCATAGCCCATCTGCATCAGAGCAGTTGTAGAGCACGGGAATTAGAAGAGAACGTATGTGGAAGACAGTAAAGTGGAAGCTCAGATCATATCCCAAGACACACTCTGGACCACCACTCTACTATCCTTGATCCTCCACAGACTTCTTTCTCCATCCTCCAGGCTCTGCCAGGCTTTTTAAAATCAAAGAGTGAGTAGCAAGATGGGGAAAACATGGTGAAGGAAGACAGTAGGGTATGTGCACATGCACACTAGAGCACACAATTGAGATGGGGGCCCTCCAGAATGGTGGGGGCTTAGATCAGCCCTGTTTCTGTTCATGGAAGGGCTGCTTTATCCCCATCCTCGTCTGGCATCAGGGGGCACAAAGGCCTTGGCCATCCTCTTCTCTTCTGTGGGCACAAAGGCCTTGTGCAACCTCTCTCACAAACAGAACCACTAAAAATGTGCTACCAAATCTGCCTCCTAACTGTCTATGGTTAGCACTGTGTGAACTTGAGCTGTTGAACAAGCATCTGCAGAAAATCACTGGCTGTAGTTTTCCCTTCTGTTCACAGCCCTTTGGGGTCAATCCAAATGGTAAAATCTGCCATGAAGCTCTCTTGACGAAGACCCAGGGAAACAAAACAGGTGCTCCCATTCATTCCCATGGGGGCTTCCTGGAAGACCTTCCTGGGGAGTCTGGGCCCAGGGCTGACAAGTCAAGGTTATTTTTAAGACCCAGATCTGCAGGAGACCACCGAGGTGTTTGAAATTTGCAGAAGGCTACTATTATAGGGAGAAAAAAAAATCAGGGACACAAAGGAATGGTTGTCTCAGGCCTGAGAGAACCATTTGCATGGAAAGACTAGGAGAATCAACCTTATGGGTACAGTATTAGATGCTCCATGTATATGTGTGTATGCAGTGCTCACACACATGTGCACGCATGAATATCCAGCACTTCTTGCTGCAAGCACAGTTGTGATTGCAGCTGTGAACAAAGGGTGTGTGAGCACAAACAGAATTCCAAGCTGTAAGCAGATTCAGGTGAAATCGCCTTTGCATCTCTGCTGTGTTTGTTTCTCTGCATCACTGTGCAGGGGCATTCACAGATATTTTTTTAAAATCTCAAAATTTAAAGACTTTGCCAAGGGAGAAACCATACCTATTTCACGATAATGAACACTTGGTCAAGGGGACCGCAAGCCACAGCGGGCCTCCATCAATTAGGGCAAAGCCTAGCTGGAAGGATTCAAGTTTAGCTCACTTAGCAGCTCAGAGTCTTCTGCAGAAGGGGAAGGTAGTGGGGGAGTAAGGCTGGGGGAAAACCTTGAGATGGTCCGATAGCTGTTACAACAATCACCATTGACATGGATCTGCCTAGATAATGAATATGGTTGAATATTGAATATTGTTTCCTAGCGAGTGAAAGCAATTTAAAAGGGTTGGAGAGGAAATGTAGGAATAGTCTTGATTGCTGTTTTCTGGTAGCTCCAAATCAATTGTACAAGACAACCCTCCCCAAGAAATAGGAAAACCACTGGAGTGCCACATGCCTCTTAGCACAGACAAAAGAAAATATTTCTTTACTCAGCGTGTGGTTGGTCTGTGGAACTCCTTGCTGCAGGATGTGCTGATGGCATCGGGCCTGGATGCCTTTAAAAGGGGATTGGACAAATTTCTGGAGGAAAAATCCATTATGGGGTACAAGCCATGATGTGTATGCGCAACCTCCTGATTTTAGAAATGGGTTATGTCAGAATGCCAGATGCAAGGGAGGGTACCAGGATGCAGGTCTCTTGTTATCTGGTGTGCTCCCTGGAGCATTTGGTGGGCTGCTGTGAGATACAGGAAGCTGGACTAGATGGGCCTATGGCCTGATCCAGCGGGGCTGTTTTTATGTTCTTATGTTCTCTCACCTAACCTTCAAACCCCTTCTGAAAACTCACTCTTTGCATAAAGACGTTGGCACCATGGCCTTAGCCCCCATTGCCTACTGCACCTAAGTTTAAGAACGTGGAAAGGAAACAGTTGCTTGTGTTTCCCCTGTCTACCTCTGCCTTCACTCCCCTTCTCTTCCGCTGTTGTCTCCCTTGTATCATTTTCTATACTGTAAGCTCCCTGGGGTAGAGACCTAGATTTCCACTCTTTGTACAGCACCATGCACATTGATGGGGCTATATAATGATAAAAACATAATCTTGTGCTTCCTCTTACCCAGCTCAAATGAAATCTAACAGTGCAAACTTATGCCTGTTTACTCAGAAGTAAGTCCCACTAAGTTCAGTGGGGTTTACTCCCAGATAAATGTGTCTAGGATTGCTGCCCCATGTAGGTATAATTGCATTATCTTTCATCCACTCCTTTTTACATAAGAATATCAGAAGAGCCCTGCTGGATCAGGCCAAAGGCCGATCTAGTCCAGCTTCCTGTATCTTACAGTGGCTCACAAGATGCCTCAGGGAGCTCTCAAGACAACAAGAGACCTGCATCCTGGTGCCCTCCCTTGCATCTGGCATTCTGAGGTCGCCTACTTTGAAAAGCAGAAGATTTGCACATACCCATCATGGCTTGTAACCTGAGATGAACTTTTCCTCCAGAAATTTGTCCAATCCCCTTTAAAGGCTTCTAGACCACCACATCCTGTGGCAATGAGTTCCACAGAATACATGCTGGCTAAAGAAATATTTTCTTTTGTCTGTTCTAACTCTGCTGATGCTCCATTATAGTGGATGTTCCCTGGTTCTGGTGTTGTGTGAGAGGGAAAAGAATGTCCCTCCATTCAATTCTTCCTATTATCTTTGTCTCTGTTCCTCCCACTGTTCAAATTCTGTTCTCCTTGGGGCAGGGTCAGCCCTGCCAGGTAGCAGAGTGATGTGGGTCACCTCAGTGAACTGAGGGAAGCCACAGCTTTGGAGTCTCTATTCCACTCCCTCATCTGTGCTGCTACCTCTGCCCCGATAGCACTGCTCTAGCCAGCTCAACACTATGGGCGGAGGTCTCTCCTCCTCTTCTGCTTTCTCTCTTCTTTTGGCAGTACCCTCACCTGCCTTAAGCCATTTCTGCCCAACATTGCATATATGCAACAGGGATCAAATGCATACATCTGTGAGCTGGGCAAAAATGAGCTAAACACCAAGCGCAGAGGAGGCAGTGCAAGAAGGGCAGCCCTGGGCTGCCACCCCCACCTGTTTACGAAGCAGCCAGGTTGGACAACAAGTGATGGAGGCAACATTTGCTGTATTGCTTCAAGAGTCAAAATGTCTTCGGCTAATATTATAATGCCATTGTACAAATCTATGGTAAGGCCACACCTGGAGTATTGTGTCCAGTTCTGGTCGCCACATCTCAAAAAAGACATAGTGGAAATGGAAAAGGTGCAAAAGAGAGTGACTAAGATGATTACGGGGCTGGGGCACCTTCCTTATGAGGAAAGGCTACGGCGTTTGGGCCTCTTCAGCCTAGAAAAGAGACGCCTGAGGGGGGACATGATTGAGACATACAAAATTATGCAGGGGATGGACAGAGTGGATAGGGAGATGCTCTTTACACTCTCACATAACACCAGAACCAGGGGACAGCCACTAAAATTGAGGGGAGTTAGAACAGACAAAAGAAAATATTTTTTTACTCAGCGTATGGTTGGCCTGTGGAACTCCTTGCCACAGGATGTGGTGATGGCGTCTGGCCTGGACGCCTTTAAAAGGGGATTGGACAGGTTTCTGGAGGAAAAATCCATTATGGGTTACAAGCCACGATGTGTATGCGCAACCTCCTGATTTTAGAAATGGGCTATGTCAGAATGCCAGATGCAAGGCAGGGCACCAGAATGAGGTCTCTTGTTATCTGGTGTGCTCCCTGGGGCATTTGGTGGGCCGCTGTGAGATACAGGAAGCTGGACTAGATGGGCCTATGGCCTGATCCAGTGGGGCTGTTCTTATGTTCTTATGCTACTGCAAGGACCATTTTCTCTTGCTTATGGCACTTGGAAGAAGGAGCATGCACTCACTGTACTAATACAATTATTGAATTGATAACGGTGGTGTCACTAGGGAGGTGTGGGGGATGTGGGCCACACCGGGTGAGGCACACGACGTGACACCACTGTCAAAAATCTTGGTATTTTTTAATACTATCATGTTATACATCATTAGATGCACAATTTCATGAAGAATGCAATGAAACAATCCCCGTTGAAATATCTCTATTCTTTCAAAGTTATAGCCAAAAAAAAGTGGGGCAGGGCAATGCCTACCGCCTGGGGTGTGCCCCGCCCACTGCAAGGTCGGAGGTCAATCGTGGGGATGACATGCTGGCCTCCCTCACTGGGTGACATACACCCTAGTGACGTCACTGATCGATAACAGTAATAGCTAGAGTTGCAACATCAGTTTAATTAATTGGTTAGCTTGAAGGAATACAAGGACTTTAAAGCTAACTGTGCAAACCATGTGAATGGGACTTGAACACTTCACTGCTGGAATCCACAGGCTTGACAGGTGAAGCTGCATTAACTAGAGATACAAGGGATTGAGCCTGAGACCTCTTGCATGCAAAGCTGGACCTCAGCCCCTGAGCGATGGTTCCTTGGATCATGAAGAACCGTAAACTTTTACAGCGCATAAACTGTTGCCAAGGTGAATTGGTCAAACAATCAGCCGTGGAAGGTAGATTGGAACTCAGGATAACTGGGTCCAAAGCCAGCTCTTGATGAAGGATACACTGGCATCCATTTGTGGTTAAACAACTGGTGTTTATACTTCCCTTCTCTTTGCTTACCTGGGTGCCAGAGGGCTGCAGAGGACATGCTCCACATTGCCACAGCATCCACGAGTGAAGGGGTTCACTCCCCCACGGAACTTACCCGTCACCTGAAATGACAACATTTGGGGCATTTTGCAGGTAAGAGAACCATCAATTGACCCATAGGAAATGATTATGTATGTGCCAGTCTCCTAAGCCTGAAGAATCACCCTTCTGTATCAGACTACATTTGCCAGCATCCCATAAGAGCAGGAAAAGACTGGCACATCTGACTCAACATCCTTTTTCCAATAGTGGTTGACTAGACAGCTCCCAGGATGGCCACAAGTGGGGCACAAAGGCAATAGCTTTCCCTGGCTATTGCCCCTATCCCAGAAGTATAACAGTGCCCAAGTGCTTTATTTTAAAAAGCAATGCTGCTTGGGTACTGGAGAGTTTAGAGCAGGGATGTGGTGGAGAGAAAGGGGACAAGAAAACCTTTCCCTGTGTGTCATTGTCCTGCTCCAAATGCCCCTGTTACCCTGCACATGCCTGATCTTGTCTGATCTCGGAAGCTAAGCAGGGTCAGGCCTGGTTAGTACTTAGATGGGAGACCGCCTGGGAATACCGGGTGCTGTAGGCTTATACCATAGTCTTTCGAGACTGAAGGTTGCCAACCATCTCCCTATACTGAACACTATCTCCCGATCTTGTCTGATCTCAGAAGCTAAGCAGGGTCAGGCCTGGTTAGTACTTAGATGGGAGACCACCAGGGAATACCGGGTGCTGTAGGCTTATACCATAGTCTTTCGAGACTGAAAGTTGCCAACCATACTAAATGCCCCTTCCAAGTGTGCACTTGCCATCATGCTTTGTAGGTTTACTCTCTAGGGCAGCACTTCCTAAATTTACCCCCTAGTGTTGCCCTCCATGCTGCCAATGCAGCTCTTGGAACCCTGAAGTAAGTGGTGATGACATCATTGCCAGTTACTTCGGGTTGGAGACCAACCCTACAAACAGTGGTAAGAGACTCAGGGCAGGCAGGAGGGCTTTTTGAAGTGCGTACCAAGCCGAACCTCCTACCATTGTTTGCTGGGTTACATCTCAGTCTCATTGCCAGGTGGCAGAGGAGTCCTGCAACACCCCAGTGACTGCCTCGTGACACCCCAAGGTGTGTCTAGGGAAAAAAGCTGGTTTTGCCTTTTAAAAACAGGTGTTGGGCAGTGCTATCCTGAGCCATTAGTGCCCCACATTGTTCAAAGCCAGGAGCAAGAGATTACTACACTGAGACAGTCAATGAGTTGGAAAAGTGGGAGAAATGATTTAATTTTTTTGCACAAAATTCCAGAAAGAACTGAGGTGAAATAAGAGGACAGAGTTGCGTGCCATCTCTCTTGCAGCAATGGGCAGGCAAGAGTTAAGTTTAGTGGATTAATTTATATCCCACATCCAAGTGCGTCCAAGGTGGCTTACGTTAAAATAAAATTATATATGCAAGATAACACACAGGGAATCAAGAAAAACAAAGGGAATTCTAAAGACACTTTAAAGACTACAAAGAGTTTTTTTAAAGCAAGCTTTCAATGCAATACAGCAGTCCCTCGCCACCCGCAAACTCTGCATCTACAGGTTTGCCCATTTGTGGATGGCAGGGGGCAGACTCTGGTACTCCTGGAAACCTCCTCCAGATTGTGCCAGGAGCTTACAAAAACCAAAGCATTCCCTTTAAAATCTTTTAAAAAAATAAATGCTACCGCAGTTCATTCTAAGGCAGGCCAAGTCCAAGGGAGGGAGTCAACACAACCCAGAAGTGGTTTGTGGCGCTAAGGTAAGGAACACTTTTTAATTAAAAACTTTTTATTTGCATAATGAAATGTTTTCAACACAGACCCCAGTATCCATGGATATCAGCATCTACGGGGGATCCAGGATCAGATTCCCCCACAGATACTGATGGACTACCGTATAGCTTTCATTGCTGAAAGTGGACAGCGAGGAAATCAGGCTTAATTTAAGTTACGCCAGGGCTCAGAATCAAATCTTCATATCAAGATGTGATTAAATATTCTTGTGACATTCCCATTCAGTTATATGACAATGGGCTGAAGATATCAATCCCAAGGACACAGTAAAACAAAAGTACTAATTAATACACTGTTCAAGAGACACTCATGTCTTATCAGAAATATCCCAAGACAGAGACTTTGACAGCCCAACAAATACATGCTCCAACAGAGGCAAGTACAGGGTTTCAGCCAAGTGGTTTTTCTTAATGAGGAAACTGTCCTTGCACTGAGGAACAATGAATATTATGGGACCAACTACATGCGGCTGAAAATAGGATTTTGTCACTAACAAACCTTCCCCGGAGATTGCATTGTAATTCTATGGCTAAGTGATTTTTATATGGACAATCTCCAGCCTGCATAGCCAGCACAGCCTCTAGCCAGCATAGGATATAGTGTGGGCCAATGCAGCCCCACTGCACAGGTAAATATTAGGCTGACAGTGATTTTTACAAGGAGAATTTGCCTGGTCCTTTGCAAAAACTGGGGGCATACTAGTAGTGAAAAATTGTGATACGAAGATTGTGATTGTCATTGCGCTTGGACAACATTTGGGAGTTGTTTTTGTTTTTCTTCTGTCAGATTAGTGGAGTGACACTGATTCTGCTATCCACTAGGAATGTGTGGGTGCGTCCTAGTCAGGGCCAGCCCAGCGGGGCCTAATGTGGGGTGCTTACACGGGACAGCTATGAAAACTGCTGCCACCAGACAGCTATGAAAACTGCTGCCGCAACAAGCCAGATGCTTGTGGTGCAGCGCACAAAAGCATGGCACCCAGAAATAGTTGACGGTGACATCCCCACCAACTATTCCAGGAGGCCCATTTCAGGCCAAACAGTCCCAGGGGAGGAGGGCAAGCTTGCTCACTTTGCTGCCTTCCCAGGCTGTCAGATGCTGGTTGCAACAGTGGGAGATCTGTCTACCACCCCAGTGTGGGGGCCCCCAGGGAGTGGAACCCAATGTCACAACAGAGGCCATACTGCCCTAAGATTGGCCCTGGCTCTAGTCATAAATTGGTCATTGCTTTTGAAGATACAGAATTTAGGACATCTCTCCCTCCCGCGAACAGATATATTTTTTATTTTTGGGGGGCACAGAATGCGGAGATATAAAATACCATCTTACCTGTTCATTGGTTGTGCGTCCTCGGGCCACCAAAACGATGTGGAAACCTGTGAGACCAATGACTGGGATAAAGAATAACCCAGCCACACACATTACAGCCATTCTGTGCGCTGACGTTAAGGATGTGTTAGTACTTCAGGATGCAAATGACTGAAGAAAAAGCATTTTTCATAGGGGAAAATTGATCATCCTCTGTTTTTTTGTAGATTGGTTTTCAGTGGGGTGCCAGTGAATGTTGCTTTACCCCAACAGCTGAGTTCAGATGTCATGCCAGACCAGCATTACCATAACATGCTCTGTGCTAACCTGCTTCCCCCTTCCCTTGCATGCTCCATTTTGATTAGTAACTTCTGCAAACCACAGTTTGCCATCACAGTGGGCCCTTGTTGTCCATGGGGGTTCAGCTCTGGCACTCCAAGTGGATAACACATTCCGCAGATGGTCAAGTCCCAGTAAGAGAACTATATTAACATGGGGAAAATGCACACATTTATGGAAATTGTGTAAATTTGCACAGATTGTGTAAATAAGCTCAAACTGTCCAACATTGTGCACATATGATATATGGAAATCTATAAGATTACGGAAATTGCCTAAGACATACAGAAATTGCTTAAACTTGCGTAAATAGTGTTGTGAGGTGGGCGCAAGGCAAACTGAGGGCTGTGCAATGGCAGGATATGTGAATTTTAAAAAAATAATTTTTCAATCTGCGGTTGGTTAAATCCACGGATGCCAAGCCTGTGGATAAGGAAGGCCCAAACTGGCAAACTGTGGTTTGCACCAGTCCTGCAAACCAGGATTAGAAATTGGAGTTTGTGTTCTATCTACAGTATCCACATTATACAGTTTTATGGATGTCTATCATGTCCTCTCTTTAGTCCTCTTTGTCTCTAAACTGAAGAGCCCCAAAATGCTTTTGCCTCATCTCGTGGAAATTATTCTAACTGATTGTTCTGGCTTGCTTCCCTTGTGGACATCTGTGACTTGGAGGTCACATTTTCACAGGGGTTGAGGCAGGAATAGCAGGAGATTGAGGCTGGTCCAAAAAACCAGAAAATCTTTTGTATATTTGAACTTATGGAGCCACCTCTCACCAAGTCAGGCTGTTGGTCCATCAAATGCAGCACTGTCAAGGGTTTCAGACAAGGGCTCTTTCCCAGCCTGGAGATCTTTCCCAGGTCTGACAAGATGCTGACAAGGATTTAACCTGGGACCTTACACATGCTAGCAAGTGCTCTACCATAAAGTTATGGCCCCATTCCTCTGTTTGGTCAGAGGGCCTATGAATCCCATACCTTCCATCAGGTATCTGTAAGCACCCCTTTCAGCTTTACTCTGCATTGGTCAGACCTCACCTAGAGTACTGTGTCCAATTCTGGGCACTCCACTTTAAGAAAGATGCAGCCAAACTTGAGCAGGTGCAGAGGAGAGCAACGAATAGGATCAGGGGGCTGGAGGACAAGCCCTACAAGGAAAGGTTGAAGGAACCTGGAGAAGAGAAGGCTGAGAGGGGATATGATAGCTCTCTTCAAAGACCTAAAGGGCTGTCATATGGAAGAAGGGAATTATTTATTCTCAGCTGCCTCTGAACCAAAGGGTGCAAACCGCAAGGGAGGATATTTCGATTAGACATCAGGAAAAAATTCCTGATGGTCAGGGAGGTTCGGCAGTGGAACAGATCGCCGAGAGAGGTGGTGGACTCTCCCTCAATGGAGATCTTCAAGCAGAGTCTCCACAAGCACCTGTTGGAGATGCTCTAAGAGGATTTCCTGCCTAAGGCAGGGGGTTGGACTAGATGACCTTAAGGGGCCCTATGATCCCGAAATGCTGAAGCAAGGATACGTGATGGCCGTGTTCGCTGCCCCCAGCTTCTCTGGATGGTTTAACACGTAGATGAGCCCAAAAGTAAACACTCCAATCATGTGGACACTTAAGGACAGCAAGAAAAGGAAGAAATATCTGTAGTTCCTCCGTCCTATGCAGTTGTTCACCCAGGGGCAGTGATGGTCAAAGTCCTTGGAAAGAGAGGACAAGACAGGGCATCATCTCCAACTAATGAAGCAACAAACACAGTCATTAGCCACAATGTCTGTCCCTTCCTCCCCCAATATTTAGGCTGAGGCCCTACAAGCAAAATAATAATGTTGAAAGACTCCAGTGGGTACGTGCATCACTTCGAGAATCTCAGCCTTAATTTTTATCTTAAATGCAAGTTGCTAGATCTCATAGTGGTGGAGAAAAACTGAAAAGCATATGGTCATTGAGAGGTGATATATTTGCAATCATAATGGCTTCACGGATACCTTACCAAATTCACTTGAGACAAACTCTGCCTGCCTGCCTGCTTTATTTGAATACAAAAAAAGAAAGAAAGAATTCTCCATGTCAGGGATTGTTTAGTGACTCAGAGAAATTTGCTAATCTTTATTCATGTACTTCCACTGTCCCTATTTCCTAGCCCCTATAACTGGTAAGATATTGCCCTATTTTTGCATCTCAGCAATGCTGTTAAAATTTTGTACTGGGAGCTGCTACAGCTGTTGTCATTCTTCAGGATTTCATTTCCTCCCAGGCATCTCTAAGAAACAAATGTCTGAGCAGGGTACAACGTTTCTAAAGTACACATGTAGGTAAACTCTGAGGCACCCCGCAAGGCTCCCTCACACATAAGACCCCTAAGATAGTTCTTCAGTTGGTCTCTGAAGCAGACCACCTCTGTCTGCCTGCCTGCTCTCACTTTCTTGTCCTCTTGCACCCTGGATTTTAAAAGCAAGAGAGGAACAGATGGAAACAGGAAGTGTAGAGGAGAGGAGAGAACAGGTGCAACCTTGGTATCCTTGGTACCATAGATTTTAGTCACTGTGGATACCGGGTCACCATTTAATTGCATTTAACATGAAAAAAGTGCCAAAATCAAATGTCTTACCTTCACGTGGTCAAACAGCACTGTTTCCAAGCCCCAACTAAAAAAATGCACTTCTGGTATATACCAGTTTTGGTATATACCACATTCAGCCACTAGAGGTGCTGAATTTAATGCAATCAGCACCTCTAGTGGCTGAATGTGGTATATACTGACACTGGGAGAACCGGAAACGCATTTGTTTTTTGTCGAGTTAAGGCTTGGAAATGGTGTGGTTTGACCGTGCAAAGGACATTGATTTTGGCATGTTCCCCCCATTTATTAGATAGATAGATAGATAGACGGACAGAATATTGAGGACTTGAAGATGGCTGGCTGGCTGGCTGGCTGGCTGGCTGGCTGGCTGGCTGGCTGGCTGGCTGGATGGATGGATGGATGGATGGATGGATGGTAATTTTATCCTGCCTTTCTCCCACAGCAAAGGGAACTCAATTTAAATGGCACTCCTAGTATATGCAGAATTTGGTAACATGGGGGGTTCTAGAACTGTTCAAAGAAGAACTGTAGTGGGTTACAAAATCAGAGATGCTCTAGTCTTCCATTTTCTTCCACTTCCTCTTCCTCACCATTCCCCTTTTTGAATCAAGGGAGTGGGAGGACAAGGAGCCCCAGTGGAGGTGGCAAGGTAGCACACTGTCAGATAAGGAAGTGATATTTGGTCCACCATCTCAGGTGCCAGCACATCTTGAGCAGGGCCTGGCTTCTTGCAGTGACATTTCACACGCTGCGACGGCTAAGGCTTATTTTCAATTATCCGTAACAGATTGCAGACAATTATCACCCACCAGGCTTTTAAATCAGCGGAAGGCAGGTGACTGCAGAGCAAATGACTACAGCAGATTGAAAGCAGAGGAGAGCCTTTGGCAATGTATACTGTCGGGGAATGTGGCTCAGGCAGTGGCCCTCGGTTTTAGAAATGGGGTGTGGCAAGGTATTTTCTAGCACAAGCAAAAATGTGTTTCTTTCTATACTGCACACCAGAAATTTCCAACTTGTCTCAGTCCACAGGTGTGCCGTGGGAATTTGGGGGAGAATCATTTATTACCAGGGCCATTTGGGGGGGGGGATGTGAGGCCCTCACCAGCAGCATGGTGTGCCTTGACAATTCTGTGAGATGGTGGCATAGCTACAGGGGGCAGCACGGAAAGTACTGCAGGTGCTGCAATATGGCACGTAAGCAGCTCCTCCTGGTCGCTGCTGAAGCCATTCTGGACAGCAGTGGCAATGCGCGGGTGCTCAAACGCCTGCTTGCTGCCGGCACTGCCCAAAATGGCTCTGACAGTGAGCAGGAGGGGCCACTTATACGCACACCTGCAGTACGTACGCACCGCCGCCCCCCCACAGCTACACCACTGCCATGAGATGAAAAAGGTATAAAATTGTACACAGTGGGAATATTCTGCTCCATAAAGGGGTACATTAGCGCCGCAATCCTGTACTCACTTACCCATGAGTAAGCCTCACTGAACACAGTGGGGTTTACTTCTGAGTAGACATGCCTAGGATTGTGCTGTAGGTGTTCTGAAATGCATCATTTAAAAAACGGTGCATTCAAGTGAACCCACCCCCAATCTCACCATTAACGGTTCCAGTCACAAAGCTAGCAGTGCGCGCTTAAGGAATATTTGCAAGCAAAAAAATCTCCGCTTTAGGCATTTCAACTGAAAGGGGAAGAAATTCATGAGTTTTTCCCCCACCCCTCTATCTGGGAGAAAAATTGGGTGATTTTATCAGATGATTGCTGCACCTCAGGCTAAGCTGTACACACTGCAGACAGAATTGACCCACATTTTCCTTATGCTGAAAAGAGTCCGGCAAACATCTTTGTTGGACAACAGCCCAGCCAAGCTCTATTTTGCTCTGGAGCAGGGCCTGGGGGGGGGGGGTAAAGGGGGTAATTTGTACCCAGGCCCAGGGTCAGGAAGGGGGCCAAGCAGCCAAAGGAGCGGGCCCAGAAAGTTCCTGGGACCTGACATTTTCTTATCTCACCTGAACTCACTGCCAGAGCATAATGCTGGGACACGACCATGCGCATGCAGTATTAATTGCGGCTGCAAGCCATGCACGCCAGGCCCAGGAAAGCATCCGCGACCCTCCTTAATATAGTGTCAAATGTGGGAGGCTTGTGGATCCCATAACCATGAAGAAGTGTATAGAAGCAGAGACCCAGCTGCGGGTTACAGCTGATGCAGAAGTTCATTTTGATCCATTCTAGTGTGAGCCTAAATACAATGATGCTAATTTTCTGCAATCTATTTTCTGTATTTCAGAACTATTAGAGAGAGACTTAGGGGAGTGTTTGGTTTTCCATATTACTTTATGTAGCTGCCAGTGCTGCATGTTCAGGTAGACCTGGGCTCTGCATGAAGAAGCCTAGTAGACCTGAGCTCCAAAGACTATTGTGGCTGTCAACACCCTCCCCCTGCCTTATTTTGTGCCGCAATCTGCCCACCCCCATTGCCCCCCTTCCCCTTTGGGAAGGGGCCCAGAAAAAACTCTGTACCCCCTGCTAAAATTCTTCTCATAGACCCTGCTCTGGAGTCCCAGACACCAGTTGAGTCGTCTGTCCTGAGCCAGGGCTGCCAACCCTTCAGGATTGTACTGACATCCCCAGGAATCGGCATCAATCTCCAAATGAAAGCAACCCTGACAATACAGGCTAGAGTGAAAGATAGAGGCATGTTCTTTTCCCTCTCACACAACACAAGAACCAGGGACAGCCACTAAAAGTAAGTGTCGGGAGAGTTAGAACACACACAGAAAATATTTCTTTATCCAGCGTGACATTAATCTGTGGAACTCTTGCCACAGGTGCCTTGAAAAGGGGATTGAACAGACTGATGGAGGAAGAGTCTATCACTGGTTACAAGTCATAATGGGTGTTTTCTATAGTAGACTCTCTCTGACTGCAAGGGAGGACACCGGGATGCAGGTATCTTGTTGCCTTCTGGGCTCCCTGAGGCATCTGGTGGGCCACTGTGAGATACAGGAAGATACGGGAAGATACAGACCCTTGGCCTGATCCAGCAGGGCTCTTCTTATGTTTATGTTTTTAGTAACAGAGCTTCCAGGAATCTCCACAGTTCCTGAATGTTGGGGACGGACAGATAGGAAACGAAGGAAAATTTCCAAGAACAGGTTCAGAGTTGGCAACTCTGTCCTGGGCACAATGTGTTAATGTGCTTGTCCCTGCAAGCTATTCTAATCAGGGGCTTTAAAGAAGCATGGGCAGTTGGCCAGGGCTATACCATAAGGCTCTAGGGCAGTGGTTCTCACATATTTAGCACCAGGACCAACTTTTTAGAATGAGAATCTGTCAGAACCCACCGGAAGTGATGTCATGACTGGAAGTGACTTCATCAAGCAGAAAATTTATCACAATCTTAGGCTGCAATCCTACTCACACTTACCCAGGAGTCCCACTGACAATCCTTGCTAAAAGAATATACATAGTAGCTTGTTAAAAGTACAGGTCTGTCACATTTCCCCAAATGCAGCCACATACCATGGTAGCATCAAGTCTATCATATTAAAAATAAAATATTGAAATGAATGGGGACCCACCTGAAATTAGCGTGCGAGCCACCTAGTGGGTCCTGACTCACAGTTTGAGAAACACTGATCTAAGGCATTCTCTTGAGCTGCACATCCTGCACACACCATAACACAGTGTTTCTCAAACTATGGGTTGAGACCCACTAGGTGGGTCATGAGCCAATTTCAGGTGGGTCGTGTAGCACCATTGAAAATACAGAGCTGAAAGTACAGAGCTGCTGGGCAGGGCGAACTCCTGGTGGGAGAGAGGCCTAGTGCTTTGCCCTGAATGGGGGAGGGGGAAAGATGGGATCCTGGAAAGTGGGGTGGGCTGTGTGGTTGGAGGATTCAAGTCTGCCTTCTGCTTTGACTTCCAAGCTGGATTGTTTGAATTCCAAGCTATTGAAAACAACAGCACAAGCGAACTGTGTAATGGGACCTTTGGCTTAGGTTTGAGACCTAAATTGATGATGTCACTTCTGGCCATGACATCATTTCCAGGTTAATGACATCACCTCCAGTGGTCCTGACAGGCTGTCATTCTAAAAAGCGGGATCTGGTGCTGAGAAATTTAAGAACCACTGGCATAACCATTAACTGTTTGCTTAAATAAACCTTCCCTCTCTGCACAGCAGGAAACAGAGACAAGCTTCCCCCACTTCTCACACCATGGCTTCCTGCCCAAGCCACTCATCATAACACACTGCGCTGACAACTCCACATGGGTTATTCAAGTCAAGAATTCCATTACCCTGCAAGCGCTTGTCCTACTCTGTTTTAAAAGCCAAGGGAGTCTTTGTTCTTTAGCTTAAGGAGACAAGAGAAACACAGTTTTTCTAAACATCTGTCAGTGGCAGCACTATAAAATGAGTCATAAGAACATAAGAAGACCCTCATTGGATCAGGCCAAAAGCCCATCTAGTCCAGCTTCCTGTATCTCACAGTGGTCCACTAGATGCCTCTGGGAGCAAACAAAACCAGAGACCTGAATCCTGTTGCCACTCCCTTGCACCTGGCATTCTGAGGTAGCCTACTTCTAGAACCACGAGGTTGCTTACACCCATAATGACTTGGAACCTGCAATAAATCTTTCCTCCATCAATCTTTCCAACCCCCCTTTAAAGGCATCCAGACCAGATGCCATCCTGTAGCAAGGAGTTCCACAGATTAATTGCACACTGAGCCCTCTTCTTTCCCCTGCCCCAGCATGTGAAATAGCAGTTTTCACCTGAATATTTGACCATGAGTATTTGCATGCACAAGCAGCAGAGAAAAGATGGATCTAGCCACACATCCAGAAATGTCTGACTTCTAGGGAAGGAGCTGAACTCTGAAGAATGGCACACACTAGCAGTTTGTCACACTGTTAAAATCACCAAAAGCAGCCTCCCAAAACAAAAATCAGGAGTAAATCGGGGTAGCAATTTACGTGAGACCCAGTGGCGTATTTAGAGGAGGGTGCAAAGCACTAGGTTTTGAAGGGACCCTCACCGTGGTGTGCAAGTGGCCCCCTCCTCTTTGGAGCCATTCCAGATGGTGGGAGCAAAACAGATGCATTTGAAATGGCTCCAAAGGGGAGGGCCCATTTGCACGCCACCTTGGAAGCTAAGCAGGGTCAGGCCTGGTTAGTACTTGGATGGGAGACTGCCTGTGAATACCTGGTGCTGTAGGCTTATACCAGAGTCTTTTGAGACTGAAGGTTGCCAACCATCTCCCTATACTGAACACTATATCCCGATCTTGTCTGATCTCGGAAGCTAAGCAGGGTCAGGCCTGGTTAGTACTTGGATGGGAGACTGCCTGTGAATACCTGGTGCTGTAGGCTTATACCATAGTCTTTCCAGACTGAAGGTTGCCAACCAACCAACAACAGTGAGGCTCCCTGTGAAACTTAGTACTTTGCACCCTCTCTAGCTACGCCACTGCTGGGACCGGAAAGTAGGGATTGTCTTTGATAAACAAGAGCACATGAAATAGCCTGCCCCTTATGGGTGGCTAAAGGGACTTTCCTGTGAGTGCTGACATTATCAAATGGCAGAGCCAGAAAGGGAGAGCCAGAATGGTGTCGTGGTTAGGGAGGTGAACTTAGACCTGGAAGATCCAGGTTCAAATCTCCCCTCAGCCATGAAGCTTCCTGGGTGACCTTGGGCCAGTCACTTTCTCTCAGCCTCCCCTACCTCACAGGGTTGTTGTAAGGAGAAAAGGAGGGGAGCAGCTGTGTTCACCACCCTGAGCTCTTTGGAGGAAGGAAGGGCGGTATATAAAAATGTGAAAAATAAATAAATAAAATAAATGTTTGGTGATGGGGAGAACATTATCTGTTCTGGGGTCCCAGACGCAGGACTTCCTCCCCCTTGTATTGAGGTTGGCCTCCTCTCTGCATGTGTTTTGACAACCTTTTTCACCTTTTCAGAGCGACTGTCTACCCCTTTTGGTCTGTGGGTTTCATTTTTTGACCAATGCTGTTCTTGCGCGCGCACCCCCACACACTTTTTCTTGGTTTTCTTAATTATTCTGCTTACTGTGATTTGATTTCTGTCATAATTTTATTGCTTTAATTGTGGTTTAATTGCTTTATCCGGGTGGGGATAGTCAACAATATATTTTTTAAAAATATGCCTGGGAACCCACAAAAAATTGGAGCCACATCTGAACAGTAGCATGCAAAACCCAGACGTGTGATTAAGAATTGACAGAGCTCACTCATCGTGTGTAACGGGAGCAAAGCGTGAACAATCTAAACTATGATCCCATTCTGCTGGTGCGCAGTCTGCAGAACTGGCCCATGACCTCGTGGCATCTAAGGTATAGCACCATGTACTGCTTCCCCTTATCTGGCCAGCCACTTGCCATCTCCTCCTCCTCCACCCAGGCTAAAGAGGGAACTATAGCAGAAGAGGAAGAGTCATGTCTTGGGCTAGACCAGTAGTTTTCAACCAGTGTGCCACAGCACAATGGTGTGCTGTGAAAGGTCCACAGGTATACCATGTCAGTCTTGAGCACAGTGGTTGAAAATTGGTGAAAAACTCTTACAGGTTCTATGACTGTTTCTAGGGCAATTGTCTGGAGAAACAAATTTCCTGTCCCTTTTCCTCCATCAGCTCTAAGGAGCCGGCAGAAGAAACGGGGCAGACAATTCATTACTATGGACAGTTGCTCTAGAATGGGGTGCCCAAACCCTGGCCCTGGGGCCACTTGCAGCCCTCGAAGACTCCCTATTCAGCCTGCGGGGAGCCCCCAGTCTCCAATGAGCCTCTGGCCTGACGCAACTGCTCTCAGCATGATGGCCAACCATTTGACCTCTCGTGTGAGCAGTGGAACAAGGGCTCCCTCCACTGCTTGCTGTTTCACGTTTGTGATGCTGCAGCAGCAGCAAAGGAAAGGCTGGCCTTGCTTTGTGCAAAGCCTTTTATAACTATTGCAAGACCTTCATTCATTAATATGAGTTCCATCTCTAATATATTCATTTATGTAAATTTATTCAAATTTGAAACGTGAATCAATTCTTTTTTCCCCCCTGGCCCTTGGCACAGTGTCAGAGGGTTGATGTGGCCCTCCTGCCAAAACGTTTGGACACCCCTGCTCTAGAAACAGACCCAGAATCCAGAAAAGTCTCCTGGAAACCGGAAGTGACACCACAAGAGGCAGGGACCATAGAGAAGACCCTAGAGATGAATAAGCCATGAGAAGAAAAATTGCTGGGCTAGAAAATTGCTGGGCTAGAGGTTCTCTGACATTCTCCTCTCTTCCCCACTTCCTCTTCCAATCCAGAGAATTGGAGGAAGAGGAGCAAGTGAAGGTGGGCAAGGTGGAAGAAGGCTGCTCCCCCCCTTCACTGTGTCACCTCATGAGTATCCTAGTGGGCTTCATGGATGGCCTGGCTCTGCTGATCCAGCTGCTATTTAGTTTAAAAGGAACAACAGAGAGAAGGACATGATGCTTGGCAGAACATGTGGTTGGACGCAGAGCTTGGCTTGTGCAATGTACCGGTTGTCTGAACTGGTGCTGAATCAGCCCCAAGCAATGGCTATCATCTTGCCACAAAGTCACCGTTTAGACTCGTAACTTGAGGCAAAGCTTAAAACTTCTGTGTGAACAAATGGACTGAATGAGAAACGCCCTCTGGATTGAAACGCCAATAAATATGTCGCCATGCCCAAGACTCCAGGACAGAGTCATCATGCAAAGGTAGCAACTGTTACCCTGCACATGCTGGATCTCGTCTGATCTCGGAAGCTAAGCAGGGTCAGGCCTGGTTAGTACTTGGATGGGAGACCGCCTGGGAATAACGGGTGCTGTAGGCTTATACCATAGTCTTTCGAGACTGAAGGTTGCCAACCAAAGAGAAGCTTCACCAGGAACAGAGAAGAAAAGTCAATACCCTGCTCAGTCCTATTGATCTGAGGGACATTAATGGCTGCGCTCATTTTCCTCAATGAGCAATCACAGCTTAACAGTGCGGCAAGGCAGCTCGGGGACAGCCAATCGAGACAGGAAGTGATGCCAGGACCTGCCGCATTCCATTCACAACGTGGGAGGGAATAAAGAAAACCAGCAACCCTTGCTATTTATCCATTTATAGACCCCCCTTTCTTGCGGGTTCAGCATCCATGGTTATGAATATCAATGGATGCCGAGCGTGTGGCTGGAGGGTCTAAGAAGACCTCCCAGACACAACCTGGGAGTGACTTCCAGTCATGTTCAGGAGGCTTCTCAGGAGGGGTAGGAGGCCACATGTGAGCTCCAGAGGGCCAGGGTGCCCCCCAGGTAAGAAATTGTGGCACTGTGCAGCTTCCTGAGGGTCCACAGTACTGCTTTTCTCAAAGTGGTTCACAGAAGAGAGGCAGCTCATCCCTTTGGGGTTAAACCCACTAGGGCTGGCCCACTGCTCACCACTTACCTGGGGGAAATATCCTCCCCCCCAGGTTTTTCAAATGTCCCTGGACGCAGCCTCCTTATCCAGGGACCAATATGTGTTGCAGGTTTGGTCCCGACTGGTCCAGACCTTTAGCTGAATGCACAGAAGTCTGGAGTAACTCAGTGATGCTGCTCATGGCACACATTTAGTATACACCTGACTGCTGCCTGAACATGGCTGGTTAAATAAACATGGCTGGTCCCTCCTTATCCACAGGTTTGGCACCCATGGATTTAACTCAGCGTGGGTGCAGGACCCGCACTGGAGGGCCTCACTTGACCTCCTGGATGTGCCTTCTGGTTCACATTTGGGAGTTGTTCTGTGGTGCAGGGGGGCCACATGCAGACTCCCTCCACCACAGAAGGCCTCCTTGAGGTTTCTGAGAGGCACGTCCTGTTTTTGTCAAACTGGAAGTACCTCTTCAAAGCCTCCAAGAGGCCTTCTGAAGTGCAAAGAGGCCGCGCGCAGTGTCCCTGAACCTCAGAATACCTCCGGACGCAACCAGAAGGCTCTTCCAATTGCATCCAGAGGTCTTCTGATGACCCGTCAATTTCATTATCACAAATTTTGGTATCTATTGGGGTGTCCGGAATGGACTTCAGGTTGTCCAAAGCCAGGCTGGCCCATCCTTGAGGCCGACTGAGGCTGTTGCCTGAAGTAGTGGATTGGTGGGGTCACCCACTTCCATCTATTGACCTGTCTCCAATGCCGCTGCTCTTCCTCTGACTCCCTGGATTAGAAAAGGAAGGGGATGGAGTGGAAGAGGATGTGTGGAGAAGAGCATGGCGGGTAAGAGTGCCAGGAGGCCTTGGGCCAGACCTGAAGTCATTTCTAATCTGCACAGTACCAAATCACGTCTAAAGGGCTACCCCAACAGATGGCAGCCTGAAGGACAAGTGCTGGGAGTGGGCCATGTTCTTACCTCCACGCAGTTGTCACAGACGCTGCAGTGGGAGCAGCGCGGAGGGCGATAGAAGTGGCAGGTAGCGCACCATTTCATCCGTACTTGGATGCCTTTAATCTCCACGTTCTTGTAGAGTGGAGCTCGGAAGTCGTCGTCTTTATCCTCGTCTTCATCTGCTACTCGACGGTTCACAGAAGAACACAAGAGTGGAGAGAAAAACAAAACCCAGATCTTTAATCTCCAGCAAAATACCAGCAAGGAGAGGGGACAGATGTGCAGCAACACCTTGTGCTTTCATCTGCTCAGGGACCAGAGCATGGATGAAAGTCAAAAACAGATGAATGTCCAAGCCTTACTGAGCTTGCAAATTCATTGTGGCTGGTGAAAAACGTAAATAACTACCTATATGATTTTATATTATATATTATTGTATTAAGAATTTCCATATACCACTTTTCAACCAAGTAGTTTAACACATGCACATGTGTTATGTGTTAACATGCACATGGACACATGCACATGGACGACATGTGAAATGCGGTTATAATTGATAATGCTGAAAGAGCAAAGTCATGAAAGTCAGGGTATTGCTCTACACCAGGGGTGCTCACACTTTTTTGGCTCGAGAGCTACTTTGAAACCCAGCAAGGCCCGGAGATCTACCAGGGGGGAAGGAAGCGTCTGACAGACACCCCCTTTAATATATGCAGCCCCTGCTGGAGTCTAGTCAGTTTCGTCAGTTTTGTTGCTGCATGCCTGAAGAGCAGCTAAAGTGTCAGTTTCAGTGTCAGTTTAGTGTCAGCTAAATATGTCAGTTTCGTCTAGTCACTAGACGAAACTGACATATTAACAGTTTGGAGAGACAGGGCTCTGCGATCTACTCATTTTGCCTCGCGATCTACCGGTAGATCGTGATCCACCTATTGAGCACCCCTGCTCTACACTGTGTTGGGGTAAGAGCCACAACTGAGAAGGATCTGTCACAGGTTCACTGCCAACCTGACTTCAAAAGGACATACATGAGGATCTCCCTCCCAGTTCATAACAGGTGGGTAAGATACATATTGAGGTTTCCCATTTCAGCTCCTGCTTGTGAGAAATAAGGTGAATCACTAGGAAAACGCACAAGAAAAAAGGTGCCAAATTAAGTCTGAAAACCCTGAAAAACCCACATCAATACCGAAGGCACTAAACGCTTCACAGAAAGCAAACTTCTAGCTTGGTGACCGAAGGGCAAACATTTCTAGATGTGGAGCCTAAACATCTGTCCGTCAAGTGTGATGGAAGCTGGCATGTGGCATGTATTCAGTGCGCACAGAGCTGTCAAAAGTATTAGTCTCTGCTCACCCATGAAAAATTCATTGAAAATAAACAATGAAATATGGATTCTGAAGCATAGTTTGCATTAGGAATTTACTAGAAGGCTGCTAAGCAACTGGCCAGAACCGAGCCCTTGCAGGAAACTGGATAGAACAATCGTGAACCTCTAAAGAAACGCTTGCACACCATTTGGGGAGTAAGTTCCAGTGCAGCTTACGTCAGAGTTAGCTCTCCTTGGAACATAGGTTCTCGGACAGGCTGGGAATCCTCAGCATGCAACAGGCAGCCTTACCTGTCTCTCACTCTCTGTCATTCAAATCCTTCCACCTGTTTTTCCCCCCTCTCTCAGTTTGCAACCTGCCCTTCCTTTCTCTCTTTTACACACCTTGGACCCAATCCTAAAATGTGCTGGTGCAGCAGGGACACATGGCCTCCGGGTTATCCAGTTCAGCTTTGGAGCAGGCTGGAGGTCTCCTTGGGGTAAGGGGATATTTTTCCCCTTACCCTGAATAACACCCCAGCCTGCCCTGTTGGGGCTACTCAGATCTCAGTCTGGGCAGTCCCATGTAGGGTGTTTGAACTTGGGAGGGAGGATAGGATACGGCGAAAGCCCACTTCACCAAACCCAATAGGAAATCTAACGCAGTTTACATCAACCTATTTTTCCCCCCTCCTTACCCACATTCCCATCTACCCCCTGGCACTTACCTCGTGGAAAAACTCCAGGGTCCATGAACGTTGCCATGCTGAAATTCGCAAGTACAAACAGGAACACGATGCCATTGTACAGAGGGATGGCTGGGGAGACGGCTCTTGTCAACCAGGGGCACCTGTGCGAGAACACCAGAGAAAAAGCAGGGAATTATTTTGCTGCGAAACAAGAGGTATTTTCCTGATAGCAAGGAGAAAGGAGGGCCAAGATCTTTCCAAGCCTCCCATCAACCAGTTGCAGAGATGGATGGCAGCAGAGACAGACAAGCTAAGAAAAGAAAAGCAAGCCCTAGCAGTGTCTTGGGCTGGCAATACCCACTAGAATTTGGCTTGCTAAATCATTTAGCGCAGTGGTTCTCAAACTTTGGAGGAGAGGAGAGTAATGGCCTAGAGCAGTGTTTCTCAAACTGTGGGTCGAGACCCACCAGGTGGGTCACGAGTCAATTTCAGGTGGGTCCCCGTTCATTTCAATATTTTATTTTTAATATATCTGACTTGATGCTACCATGATACGCGTACATGACTGCATTTGGGGAAACGTTACAGATCTGTACTTTTAACAGGCTACTATATATATGCTTTAAACAACGATAGTAAATGGGACTTACTCCTGGGCAGAGGCGTCGCTGGGGGGGGCAGAGAGTTTTGCAGAGAGCCTCCCTGCAGCGTGCAAGCGGCTCCTCCCCCTCCCTTTGGGAGCCATTCACCTCCCACATCGTGCAAGCAGCTCCTCCCCTTCCCTTTGGAGCCATGTGGGTGGGGTTGGGGAAAATGGAGGCGAATGGCTCCCGAGGGGAGGGGCTGCTTGCACGCTGCAGGGAGGCTCTCTGCAAAACATAGTGCACAACCCCCCCTCTAGCAACGCCTCTGCTCCTGGGTAAGTGTGGATAGCATTGTAGCTGAGGACTGTTAAAAATTTTCCTGCTTGATGATGTCACTTCCAGTCATGACATCACACCTGGTAGGTCCTGACAGATTCTCAGTCTAAAAAGTGGATCCCAGTGGTAAAAGTGTGAGAAACACTGGGCTATAGTGTGCGATTAAGGACGCTCTAGCCAACAACTCTCTTCTCCTCCACACCTCTTCTGCTCCATCTCTTCCTTTTCAATCCAGGAAGTGGGAGGAGAAGAATTTGGCATGCTGCCTCAGGTGCCAGGGGATCTTGTGCTTGCCCTGCACCCAAGAAAGGGGGACACTAAAACACTGGACATGTGGATTGCTACAAGGCATGTGGATTGCTGCAAGGGTTAAGAAACAGGTGTTTCTTCCTATGTTTCCAAGATCTCTTTAGTGCCTAAGCTTTGGGGGAAAAAAATAATAATGATTTGCACCTCCCTTCTGGATTGATTCTTCCAGGTACAGGGATGGAAATAAAAAGCCTCTGTGCTAGTACAGTGAAGGAAGATATGAATAGGCAATAGGGAGTAAATTGTAGGACTGAAAACAGGGGGTGTTATGATACAGTTTCTTTTTTTAATTTCACATACATTAAACATGTATTTATTTCTGCCATTTACATTTCTGCTACCTTGCCTTCAAAGTTGCTTATAAAATCCAGATTAACAATCAAATCCAAATTTTAAAAAAAAGTAAACTAAAATCCATCCCTTCACACAATCCACTAAAAGAAAGGCTCAATACAAACATCACACTGAACCACTGTTAAGGAAGCTCTGTTAAGGTGCAATGCCTGAATTGACAAAGCCTGGTTTTCAAGTGGCTGGAAAACCAGACTCAGAAACCAAACTTTGAAATGGCTTTGGAAACCATGACTTCATGTGTTTTCCAAATTGACAAACCATAGTTTTTGCTGTTGTTTCGCTGGAGCACCACAGAGATGGGAAAGCTGAGCAGGTGAGGAGCAAAGTTGAGTGCTCCAAACCTGGTTTATCTGCATGTTTGGAAGCTCAAACCATGGTTCTGGTGCTAAATTATGGTTAGTGCATGTAACAGTTTGGATTCTAAACTATGGTTAGCACAAGCCATGGTTTGAAGTGTTATCCTAACTGGACAATTGTGACTGGACACTTCTGTGTTAAAGCTACTTGTCTGTCTACTATCTCACCAAGACACTCAAATCAGGCAACAGAAGAAGTTCTAGACAGTCAGGGTGGTTTGGCAGTGGAGCAGATTGCCAAGGGAGGTGGTGGATTCTCCCTCACTGGAGATCTTCAAGCAGAGGCTCCAAAGGAACAAGCTGGAGATGTTCTAGAAGGATTTTCTGCAACAGGCAGGGGGTTGGACTAGATTACCTTGTGGGTTCCTTCCAACTTTATGATTCTTTGATTCTAGCCAGGAATATCTAATAAAAACACTTCCAGAACAATAGGTGAAGAGTCATCTCCAGATAATTAGCTACTGGGGGAAACATTAACAGGATTCTTTTTTTTTCAATGGGGAAATTGTGGCCACCACTCCATAATGGAAGGAAATCTATAACCATCAACAAATCTGCTCATCTGTTGGAGCCGCATATTTGAATGAGTTCATCAAGGTTTAAATAAAGGACACAGTGAATCATTGTACACATTTGCCAGGGTTTCTGGTCTCCACCCTATCACTGTTTCTTGTATAAAATGTTTTCTGGAACTTTTTGACAGGGCATCGAGTATGCTGTGAAAAAACGAGAATCTGCACAAGCTACGAGGGAAGCGGTTCTGAATGAAATGGCCACCTTAAATTCAAAAGTTTATATAGACATACACAATCTTGCATTACACTGATCTACATCATTCATAACGATAGTATTCTCTTTTATTTTTGCCCCCCGCGCTTCTTCTTTTAGATTTCCTCTTGAACCTATATGTTCATAGTGCAAAGAGGTGGATCGACAGCAACCAAGCACCCAAACAAAACATCTTGAGCCCTCATCACAATGCCCATGAGAGGGGGGTAATTTGTACCCAGGCCGAGCATTAAAAAGGGGACCCAGGAGCCAAAGAAGGGGGCTCAAAAATTTCCTGGGATCTTACATTTTTCTATCCCACCTGGACTTGTTGCTCACATGGGATGCTGGGAACATGGCTACTGAAAACAATATGTGCTGGGTCAAGTAATGCATATATATAAACCCCTGCTAATTGGGTAAGAGGCACTTTTTCAAGTGGGTGCTCCTCTTTTTAGCAGGGGGAGAGTAACTGGCCCACCTCACCCCAGCACTGTCTGTTCTAGTGGCTGTCTGCTGGTATTCATTTGCATCTTTTTAGATTGTGAGCCCTTTTGGGACAGGGAGCCATTAGTTGTTTGATTTTTCTCTGTAAACCGCTTTGTGAACTTTTAGTTGAAAAGCGGTATATAAATACTGTTGATTGATTGATTGATATGACACTGCTGAACACAGTGTCTAATCTGGGAGGAAACTGGCCTGCTACTATAGCTCTTTGGCTTGTGCATCTACTTGCCATGAAGGAGTGTATAGGAGCCTGTGTCATTAATTACATTTTAATTAATTTTGTTTAATGAATTATGTTTTAATTAATCATGTTTTACTATCATGGTGGCATTCAGATGCAATCAAGTGGGACATTCGCTAAAGGTTCACATCTGGAGAGCCCACCTGCCCAACCCCCTGAAACCCCAGGACCCAGTGGCAGCAAAGGACGTTGGGATGGGTGAACCCACCCAGAATCCACCACAATCTGGTACCATAGCTGAAGTTCATAAACTACCTTCCCTTGGCTAATGCAGAAAGGCATTATATCAATGTGAGAAATGAAGACTTCGTTTTTTCCCCCTAAAAAATATAAGTTGCTATTAAATCTCATTGAAATGAAGTCAGCCAGAAATGGATTGTGCCAGTTGATGAGCAATCAACTCTTTTAAAACAGGTGTGTTTTTTTTAAGTGTTAACAGTTTTTAAAATGTACAGAATACTTTCAGTGTTTAAAAATGCATTTAAAATGTTTCGCAGGTTAGTTTAGGATGGGCTGAATACAAAAAAAGGGATTCACATACTTGGTTTATCAAGCAGTGGTGACATTAAGCACTGGGAAGAGGAAGCTGCGTAATACTGAATCAGACTGTTAGTCCATCTTTGAAATGAACGGAGACCCACCTGAAATGGGCTTAGCTCATCTAGTTCAGCATCTTCAACACTGGCTGGCAGTGCAATTTCAGACAGGAATTTTTCTCTAGCCTATCTGGAGATTCTGCAGATTGAATCTCAGTCTCTCTCTTTGATCTTACAGGAGGGGTTGTTTCATATGAGGAAGGTACCCTCCTGGTATCTTGAACGTAAGAGATACCTGGCTTTAAAGGTAATACAGGTTGAGTATCTCTTATCAGGACTGCTTGCGACAGGAGGGTGTCTGGATTTTGGATTTGTCTGGATTGTGGAATAATTGCATAATGAGAAATAATTCCTCATGCTCTTTTCATTGTTACCTATACAGGTGTCTGCTGGACTCTTTGACCTTTTTCAACAATGTCTGTGCAGGTACACAATGCAGGTACACAACACAGAGCAGTGTTTCTCAAACTGTAGGTCAGGACCCACTAGGTGAGTGTCATGAGCCAATTTCAGGTAGGTCCCCATTCATTTTAAAGTGTATTTTATTTTTAATATATTAGACTTGATGCTACCATGCCATTTGACTGCATTTGGGAAATGTTACAGATCTATACTTTTAACAGGCTACTATGTATATGCTTTTAACAATGTTAGTCAATAGAGTGTACTCCCAGGTAAGTGTGGATAGGATTACAGCCTTTGGGATGTTTGGGGAAACTTTTTTATACAGATCAGCAACTGCTTGAGAGATTAGGAGGGTTCTTCTTTATTTTAAATAAGTTTTTAAACTTATAGTTATTGTAAACTTTTCATTTACTTACTTGATTTGATTTAGACTTATGGGGTGTTCAAAATTTTCCAGCTTGATAATGTCAGTTCTGGCCATGATATCACTCACAGGTTAATGACATCACTTCCAGTGGGTCCCTAGACATTGTCATTCTAAAAAGTGGGTCCTGCTGCTAAAACATTTAAAAACCACTGGAGTAGAGAATAGAACTTATAGTCTGTCCCTGCACTGTATGTAGAAAAGAGCACAAGACCTTCCAGTGTTCAAACTACAGAAAACAGGGCACAAACCTAACCAGGTCTACTCAGAACGAAAGTCCTATTTTGTTTAATGGGGCTTACTCTCAGGAAAGTGTGGTTATGATTGCAGTCCAAGTTTCAAATTATGCCCCAGGTCAGAATTTGGGCAGCTAGTGATTTTGTACCAGTGATTTAAATGCACCAGTGATTTAAATCAGTGTTTGTCATGGGTCAGGACCCACTAGGTGGGTCACAAGCCAATTTCAGGTGGGTCCCCATTCATTTCAATATTTTATTTTTAATATATTAGACTTGATGCTACCACGGTATGTGACTGCATTTGGGAAAATGATGCAGACCTGTACTTTTAACAAGCTATGTATATTCTTTTAACAATGATGTAAGTAAATGGAACTTACTCCTGGGTAGGATTGCAGCCTAGGATTGTTAAAAATTTTCCTGTTTGATGATGTCCCTTCCAGTCATGACATCACTGCCATGGGTCCTGTGGGTCCTGACAGATTCTCAATCTAAAAAGTGGGTCCCAGTACTAAATGTGTGAGAGCCATTGATTTAAATAATAAACAATTCATCTCATGGCACAGTGACAAAGTGCTAAAATTCTCAGGGTACACCATCAGTTTTTTGACAATTGACAAGGCACACTGCACTGTTGGTGGGAGTCTCGCATCCCCCAATGGTCCTACTAATAAATGATTCTCCCCTAAACTCCCATGGCACACCTGTGGACTATTTGTGGCACAGCACACAGATTGAAAATCACTGGATTAGGTGTGTAGTCTAATGTAGGATGGCAGGTCTTATGAACGACCTAGAACTCTTCCACATCTTGTCTCCTGCCTGAGAAGGGTTCTGTGCAACACCAACACTTGCACACTTGTATGCCAGCCAAAGTCAGAGTAATAAAAGGTATCACTTTACCAACTCTTCCTTCACCTTGAAATGGATACACAAGGGCTGAAATGGATCTTTGAAGGCCAAAGCACATGCAACATGGGAGATTTGTAACTGGATCTCCTGACTTTACCCCCTCACTTTAAAAGCAGTTGTGGAGTTGGAGGTGAGGGAGGGGGGGGCTCCAACTTATAACACTTTGTCCCATGTGCAACTTCCCTGGTCTAAATCTCCCTCCCCAAAAGGTGCTACATCAGTGCTTCTCAAACGTTTTAGCACTGGGACCCACTTTATAGAAATAAATAATGTATACAAGTACATAATTTAAATAACATCATGCCAAGTCCGTCAGCAATTCTGAGTGTGATACAGAAAAGGGTTCCAAAATTGCATCAGCTATGTGGGTCAGGTAGTGCCCCAAAATGCCTTGTGGCACCAGAGTCGGCACCTACCCACTCAATCAAGGTCAAACATTTATCTGGTGTGCTCCCTGGGGCATTTGGTGGGCCGCTGTGAGATACAGGAAGCTGGACTAGATGGGCCTATGGCCTGATCCAGTGGGGCTGTTCTTATGTTCTTATGTTCTAACACTGGCACAACCAGCTCGGGTCTCCCACTGGGACTGAAGGCCGCAGAGCACTCACCCTGGAGACCTCACAACCCACCAAAAATCAGCTCATGACCGCCTGGTGGGTCATTACCTATGCTACATTATTAGCCCTGCAGGAAAAAAGGAAATACTCAAGCTTAGGTACTTGTTGAGATTTCAACTGTGCCACAAGGTAACTGTGTTAACTAAATGCACTGCCAAGTTTGGATGGTTTTATTCTTTGTCTGTAGCACCTGTTGGTGTCGCTTTCTCCCCTCTTGCTCTTCCTCCCAACTCCCTCTCCACCAGGAAGTGTCACAAATGATTGCCTGTTAAAATCCAATTTCACCCACTCGTTTAGCAGAGCAGGCATCAAAGGGGAGTTTGCTTCCTTGAATTCACAGTGAAAGCTTGCCTTGTCCTGGTAGCATGCAGACTAGGGACTTAAAGCAAAGGGCACTGTGGCATGCCATTGGGCGAGTGGGTGGTGGGTGGGAATTCAGACATTATTTAGGCTTCCCCATTTGCATTTCCTGCCTTTCCTCCGAGAAGCTTTTCTCGGTTTATCCTGACAACAACCTTGCTGTATAGAGCCAAAATCAATCTGTGGATACAAAGAATGGAACAAATGTGTCACTTCAACAGGCTATTGCACTAAAATTAGTACAGGTGGGTCCTTTACATCTGCGGGTTCGGAATCCATGGATTTGACTCAGTGTGGATTTCGAACCCATGCTGGAGGGCCCCACCTGACCACCCAGGCATGACTGGAAGCGGCTTCTGGTTGCATCCGGAGGTCTTCTGATGACCCACCCATGGATTCCCCCAGTTCAAGGAGTCTCTTGGAACATCAGAGAGGCACTGGAAACCAGGGCAGACCATAGCGGGTCCCTTGTGGGAACAAGAATTTTGATAGGGGGGGCCTGCTGGGAAATACTTCTGGTACATGTGTAAATTATATCACAGCATCCACTAATTCCAAATACCATCCTGTAACTAAACCTGAGATGCAAGTCTCCCCTGTTTATTCTTAGTTTCACTTCCCTTCCCTTATTCCGTTCTCTCCCCTACGTCAATTCTACATTGTGAGCTCACTGGGGCTTTCTTCCCACTACCTGGAAAGTGCCATTCATGCATCTAGCACTATTTATTATTATTATTATATAATAAACAATATATTATATATTATAATTCACATGCCTTCATCGTTGCATCTAGTCTGGCTCTTAATTACAGTTATGGGAGGACCAGATACCTCAACAAATGCACCTCATAATCAGAAGAATAATGAAATAATCAGAGAGTGACCTTTGGGCAGCCCAAAGTTAACTGTCAGGAGAGAATAGTATCAAATTTGCTCCTGAGTGTCTGCACCGCCAAGGCTCACCCAGCATGACAGCCATTTGGAAGACTCCCCAAATCCCAGAGAGGCCGTTTTGATTCTTTACGCTACTGTAAACATGTAGGTCCTCTACATTAGCAATGCTAACTTCCTCTCACATCAAGGCCCAAAGGAGGGACGAGACAAGGTTTGTGGGCCCCAAATGGCAGGGCATCTATTGGCCCTATTTGCTAGAGACCTCCAAGGAGCATCGAGAGGATGCTCTGCAGCTAGTGAGCCCTCCATCTTCTGATCCCATCTTCTGACTTGAGTCCTCCCTAGAACTATGGTACATACCCGGTATCTACGGATCTGGCATCTGTGGATTTGACTCACCACAGATGCTGTGGATATCAGGGGAAAGCCACTCTGGTTTGCTCATCATCTGTGGATTTGCTTATACACAGGGGGTCCTAGAACAGATCCCCCATGGATGACAAGGTCATACTGCACCTGAAGCCCAAGAGAATCTTCCTCCACCACCTTGCAGAGCCTTGGAGACACGTCCTTGGGTCGCCGTAGAATTCAGTAGCCTCATTGCAGGGCTCCTCGCTTAACCCGGAGAAGGGGATGAAAGTCCCCTTCTCCCGAGGAGCCTCCGGCGCTGCCCACTTAGCACGCAGGATGTAGCGGCAGCCATTTTCAGCTGCAGCCCTGGGCACCGAGCAGCTCAGGATTGGGCTGTAAGCCCCTTGAGCAGGGGTGCTCAAATTTTCAACTTTAGGGATGCTGGACCTTTAACAAGTGTATAGAAGAGAGAATTTCAGCAGGTGTAGCTTGTCATCTGTGGGATGACAAGTTGCACCTGCTGCAATTCTTTCTTCTATACACTTGTTAAAGGTCCAGCATCCCTAAAGTTGAAAGTTTGAGCACCCCTGCCCTTGAGGCTATTCTTTAGGGCTGCCTCAATAAGAGAAATGGATCAAGGTTTTTGCAACTTAGAGAGATAAATAGATAGATAATTTCTTTCTAGATCACATTTTTTTTAAAGTCTCATAAAACTAGGTGGGTCCCGATCAAATGTCATTTTAAAAAGTGGGTCCCTGTGCTAAAACGTTTGAGAACCACAGTCCTATACAATCAGGTGCTGCAAGACTACCACAGTATGCTCTAAGTTAGATAGCAAATTTCAGTTTCTTTTTCTTTCTGGTGCGCAAAACATTCTGAATCTAGAGAATCTGCATTCTTGGGTGTCTCCCACCCTACCCCCATGGACCAATAACATTTTTCTCACTGTAGTAGTTCCAGGAAAAAGAAATGACATCATATGACCAATTTCTGCTTGAAACACAACTCAGGACACATTACATGTTTAAATGCCATTAGGAACATATACTAAAGTTGCAGTTCCTCACAGGTGGGATCTTATGGGGAACAAGCTCACGGCCCCATTCAGGGACAATCCACCACTGTTGGGAAGCTACTGTGCAACTTGGGGCAGCCTGTGGCTCTAGTTTGAACATCTAGAATTGCACATTGACAAATCTAGGGCAGCCATTTTCAACTGGTGTGCCGTGCACATTGGTGTGTGGTGAAAGGTCCACAGGTGTACTGCGGGAATTTGGAGCACAGTGGTTAAAAATTGCTGAAAAACTCTTCCAGGTTCTGCAGCTCTATTTAATAATCTGAAATGCAGTAATTATAACGAGTAGATAAGAGGGGCTGTTGGAGACATAACGTATATATGGGTCTTAATTTAGACTAGATTACTAAGATACCAAGCTGTAAGTAATTAGAACATTTGACTTCGTCTGTGCTACACTATTAGAAGTGTAGTAGTATAATATTAGGAGTTTTCAAAGCAACAACGATGAAAGAGAATATCTATAAAATCTTTTATAGATGGTACCTACCTCCAGACAGGCTGGCAAAAATGCATCCTGGTACATGCAGTAAATGCTGGAAATGTAAGGAGGTGAGCAGCAACTGTTACCCTACACATGCCCAATCTTGTCTGATCTCGGAAGCTAAGCAGGGTCAGGCCTGGTTAGTACTTGGATGGGAGACCGACTGGGAATACCGGGTGCTGTAAGGCTTATACCATAGTCTTTCGAGACTGAAGGTTGCCAACCACATGTAAGGAGGCGAAAGGATCTTTTTACCACATGTGGTGGCTCTGTTCTAAGGCAAAAGAATTCTGGTGAAAAGTACATATGAATATTAAAATTATTTTTTAATGTGTGAACCCTTTGAACCAGAGATATTCCTATTAAATATTTTTCCTAAAAGCTGTAATAATGACACAAGACATATTCTGTTGTATACAATTATTGCAGCAAGATTAATCTATGCTCAAATGTGGAAGAGCTCAGAAATTCCCATTACAGATATGTGGATTAAGAAATTATATGAAATTATTGAAATGGATGTCTTAACTGAAAGATTGAAGGATGGTAAGGTAGAAATAATACAGCAATTATGGAATCCGTTTTACAGATGGATAGACAAATGATTATGAGTCATTTAAGTAAAATCAAAATAGATGAAAGTAAATATATTAATGTTCATGATAATTATAGACTAGATTAGATTGAAATTTTTGTTAAATTGGTATTGACATTATAGAATGGTGGAAAGTAGTAATTAATGGTTTTTTCGATGGTGATTTAAAATGGTAATAACTATAGTTCTGCGAATTCCCATGTTTTTTTCCCCTTTGTACTACCTTTAACCCATGTATATTTAGTTCCTGTACCCATATCTTTATTCAATTAAAAAAAGAAGTTTTCTTTGTATTTCTATTTTATATTTGTATGTATCTTTAATATTGTATTTTTTTCTTATTTTTTCTCTTATTGTGTCTTTTCTTCACTTTTTATTTATTATTATAATTATTTTAAAAAAATTTTTAAAAAGAAGTGAAGACTATAGAGAAGACCATAAAGGTCAGTATGCTGTGAAATATTGAAAAATTGTGAAAATCTTCTGAAAAATATTGAAAATTGCTGATCTGTAGTCATTGGAGAGGTCCCTGAGAGCAATTCTGATGGGTGTCTGGGGAGAAGAGGAAGTTGTCCCCCCCTCCCACTTAGAGGCCAACATGGCATACTCACCACGCAGAGGCGCCACTGTGAGGGAGTCAGCCAGGGTAGAAAAGTGGGAGAGGGAGCCGTTACCCCTGTTACCAAACCTGCCCCACACCCAGCAAGTTGCGGGGATGGGACAGGAGGGGCAAATCAGGGGGGACCCCGTGCTCCCACAGGGTCTCAGAACCTGGCCCTGCCTCAGAACCCAGTGTACCCTGGGGTTGGCCCCAATCTCTGTGCACAATTACTTGGTCGTAAATTCCACTGAACTCAAGTAAAATATCTTTGCATGTGTGTACAGAATCCAGCTGTTTCTATTTACAGCAATCCCTTGACTTCCATCCACTTGACTTCCATCGCTTTGCTCTTTTAGCCATTTTCCATTATAACCACTTGCTCTCCTCTTTCATCTGATTTCATCCAAGCTTTCACGATTTTTTATCAATGTTCTTATGTTTATTTTTCTTTTTTTTAGGTTTTGCATGCATATAGAGGTGCAGCGCAATCCTAAGCTGCACTTGGGCTCAAGTCCCTTGCACTGGCCCAGAAGTGTTGCAAACGTGCCATAAAGCACAGAGGTGCGCTGGAACACAGAGGCTGAATCCAGCCTCCATGGCAGCTTGCAGACCAAGCCTTGTGTCAGCCCAGCTGGGCTGACGCAAGGTTCTGGGGTGGGCGGGGAAGAGGTGAGAGGGAGGTGTTCCTGGGCGGGTGGAGGGCGGGCGGTGGGCGGCTCCGGGTGCAGGTGGGGGGAAGCGGGATGCGGGGCTGGGATCTGGCAGTTATGCTGGAGCGCAACCCCTGTTTCTGGGGAGTTCGGAGCAGCTTGAAGCTGCTCTGCTCTCCTCAGACTTGCACCGCCTCCAGAGGTGGCATAGGTCCAAAGAGACCCATAGGGGCCAAGGCACCTTACCCAGGGGTAAGGGGAAAAGTTTTCCCTTGCCTCTGGCAGAGTCAATTCTGGCCTCTGTCCTGCACTGGATACAGCGCAAGCCTCTTGGTTTGCTTGTTCCAGCACAGGGTAGGATTGCGCCTTTAGTTATTTACATTTTTCACTGGCCAAAATAAATTTGCAGGCTAAATAAGGCTCTGCTTTGACATTCATCCATTTTTGACTTTTGTCCATGCTCTGGTCCCTGCCCAGATGAGAGCACAAGGTATTGCTGCATAGAGCATTGATTCCTAAGTGCTGTGAGTTCTGTCTTTACAGGATAGGAGAGAGGAGCTCTTCTCATTCACTGACGGGGGAGAATGGGCAGAAGAGCCACAGACTGTTGCCAGCCCTGAATTTTATTCCAGCTCCACCACAGAATTGATTCAGGGAATCTTCCATGTCTCCATCCTGGAGCCTCCATCATCACAAAAATGGGCTAAGGACTACCAAACAGGGCAGGCGCACTGGGAGATCAAATCTAATTCATGCAAAGCATAACACACTCTGGAGTATCCTCAGATCTTTTTTGAAGTTTTCCCCTTTGTGTAAACACATTACCATTTTGAGAAGAGATTTGCCTTGGAAAATGAGGAGGGGAAGGTGTCCTGAGTCATCAAACAAGAGTCATCAAGCAATAGAGCATCCATTTGCATATGCTGTACTCTGTGTGTGTGTATGTGTAGAAACAGCATTTCCACAATTAACGCCCACCTTTGTACTTCCCAGGAAGTGTAAGGACCCTATGAATCACTAAGTTGAACCAATGTGGCCTTAAAACAGGAAATCAAATTTATTACTTGAGTTCTGCTGTGACTGGGCTCTGGTTCTCATCTGGTTCTCAGCTTTCTGCCTTCAGTGAAAACCATCCAATAACTACCATGGCAATAATGTAAAGATTGTCCAGCACCTGCACTCGATGGTAAGAGAAAGGGTAGCCTCCGATGGACCCCAGGGCGGGCTGCAACTAGAGGAACCAGCCGCCTCTATGACTGACATCTCAGCATTGCCAGTGGTTCAACAACAGAGGGAGCTTGGCCCCCTAAGCCTTTTACTGATCTGTTAACTATTGTTTTTAAGCTGCTTTACAGCAGCCACGATTTGGCTAAAATCCAGGGGAGTCTGGAATGGGACCAGTTCTTCTGCCTTTTTTGCAGATGCCAGGGATGGAAGCTTCTACATTTATTTGTTTACATTTCTATAACTCCAAGGAGCTCAGGGTGGCATACATGGTTCCTTCCCCCCCTTGTATCTTCACAACAACCCTGTGAGGTAGGAGAGAGAGAGAGAGAGAGAGAGAGAGAGAGAGAGAGAGAGAGAGAGCCTGGCCCAAGATCATCCAGGAAGCTTGTGGCTAAGCAGGGATTTGAACCTGGATCTTCCAACCAACACCAGAACCACTATACCATGTGCATTATGCATGCACAGTACTTACTCAGGCACGCAGTGAGAACTTTCCCTAAATAATAACTGTTCTTATTCCTATAGCAGTTTTCAACAACAACAGTTCTCAAAGCAAGTCTGCATAGCAAAATGTTTCCCTGTCCCCAAAGGGGTTCACACCAAAAATGGGAGCTACTAGGAGGGATGCTATGTGTTCTGTGCTGGGATGCTCTCTGGCTGTTTTATTAAAGTCAGACATCACTTTAATACATTTAATGCAGCTGGAGACTGGAAAAGAATCTTCTATTAAGGCAGAAAGCAAGCAAGGATGGGGGCAGAGCGAGGTGGAATACTAGGGAGAGGGAAGGAGTCCAGAGAGAGACAGGATCAGTGGCATAGCTAGAGGGAGTGCAAAGCACTAAGTTTTGCAGGGAGCCTCACCGCAGCATGCAAGGGGCTGCCCCACCTCTCCTTCGGAGCCATTTCAGTATGTCTCTGTTTTGCTCCCACCACCTGGAATGGCTCTGAAGGGGAGGGGCCCCTTGTACACTGGGTGAGGCTCCCTGAAAAACGTAGTACTTTGCACCCCCCTCTAGCTATGCCACTGATCCTGCCTCCATCTTCTGGACTCTTTGCCTCCCTCTGGTATTCCACATCACTCTATGCCACTGGGCAGGAATATACATCCTCCTGAGCCCTGCAAGAGGGATCCGAAGGCCTTAGGAGTGGACCTCAACAGGTGGGAAACCCTGGCCTCTGAGCGGCCCGCTTGGAGGCAGGCTATGCAGCATGGCCTTTTCCAGTTTGAAGAGACACTTGGCCAACAGTCTGAGGCAAAGAGGCAAAGAAGGAAGGCCCATAGCCAGGGAGACAGGCCAGGGACAGACTGCACTTGCTCCCAGAGTGGAAGGGATTGTCACTCCCGAATCGGCCTTTTCAGCCACACTAGACACTGTTCCAGAACCACCATTCAGAGCGCGATACCAGAGTCTTTCGAGACTGAAGGTTGCCAACACAAGCCCCGCCTAACCTTTGGCAGAAACTTTACTGGACGTGGCTCTCCATTGCTGGAGGTTATTATTTATATAGAAACAAAAGGAAGCCTGAAAATGAACAAGTGCAGGTAGACGCAGCCGCTTTCGAGGTCCAAATCCGTCTCTCTGACTTTAACCCTGTTTAATTATTCAAATCAAGTGTGCCGAGTAGAAATTCACTGGGGTTTAATAAGATCAGATGGGTTTCGATGAAGCTTTCCATTACAACTTGGATTCGTTCCAAAGCCTGGTGATTGCTAATACTGCAGATCAGAGAAGATGAATCGATAAAAATCTCAGCGCACAGAGAGCGAGAGAGAGAGCAAGAGAGAGAGAGAGAGAGAGAGAGAGAGAGAGAATTGCCCTTGGTCTTATCAGAATTCTGCATCACTACCAAGTGAAACAGACCTAACACCAAACTGTGCTTCAGTAGCATAGCTAGTGGGAGGCTCAGGGGAGCATAACTCCCTGGGTTACACATGAAAGTGTCACATGGGGGTGCACAAGAGGCCCAGACCAAGATGGTGGCCATTGCCTCTTGTGTTTCTTGGAGCAGTCGCTTATCCATGCACCCCCTTCTCTGTGCACCTCCATGCAACCCCTCCTTCTCAACAAACCACTCTGAGCTCAACCACAAGGGGGCGCCTGAAGAGGTGCGCAAAGAAGAGGCCGCTCCAAGCTTGATTGCGGGCCCAACGCTGCCGACTCCTCCTTGTGATTGGCTGCCCTGAAACTTGGCTAGGTTGACAATGCCCACTTTCAGCTCAGCTGCGTTTCGGGGCAGCTATCGCAAGGAGGAGAAGACACTTTCAGCTTGACCAAGTTTCAGAGCAGTTCATCACTACCTATGCCTGGAAGTAATTGTCAGTGACGTACCGACATCATCACATCGCCACCAAATATTTCTGGTTCACAGAGTTGACACCAGGAGTTGCTGCCCCAGCAGGCCAGTAAGTTGGAATGCCACTGCCACACTTCTTGTATCACTGCTGAATGCACTCCAAGATACCTCCATCCCCATTTAAACGAGCCCACCCCAGTTTAGAAGCATGTAGGGCGTGTCTGTTCTGGTTTACATGCAACTTTACTTCTGCTGAAGACTTTCTGCTTATATAAATGAACCTCCACAGGATTGCAGGTGGATTCCAGCCCTGCAGACACCTTGCAATGCACTCTAGTATCAGAGTGGCTTGGAGCAGTGGCGTAGCTAGAGGGGGTGCAATGCATCAAGTTTTGCAGGGAGCTGTGCAAGCGGCCCCCCTCCCCTTCAGAGCCAGGCATACACTTCGGTTTGTGCCCACCACCTGGCATGGCTCTGAAGGGGAGGGGCCTCTTGCACAGCGCAGTGAGGCTCCCTGCAAAACTTGGCGCTTTGCACCCCCTCTAGCTATGCCACTGGATCAGGGTAAGCAGAATTCTGCAAGGGTGAAGCTGGATGTAATGCTCTTAACAGCTGATATAGCAGGTTTTTTTCAATCCCAGTGTGGCATCAATATATAGACACATTTTGCAATCGCCATCAGATATCAGTCTAATCAGTCCTCCAGTGCTTCATGCCAGCTATAATATTAAGCACTAGCACAGCACTTTTTTGAGCATGCAGAGAACTTCATGGGTATTATCTTACAACAACCCTATAACATAGTACCCCCATACTGCAGCTGGGGAACTGAGAAGGAAAGGCTTGTCTAGGGTCCCCTAATGAGATTATGGCATGGATAACAATCAAACTGGGGAAGTCAGCACAGCTCAGTTGCTCAGCTACAATGCCACACAGCTCACTGCCTTACACATTTTAAAGATGCATATACAGGTGTCCCCCAGAATCTGTGGATCCGGTATCTGTAGTTCCCCATGCCCCCTTCCTCGCACCCATTATAGTCTATTATAACATTATAGACATGTTCCTCGCACTTGTCTTCATAATATTCACATAAAGCAAATATATCTCTTGCTTTAACCAAATGTTATAAGCCAGTGTTTCTCAACTAGTGGTACGGGTACCACCAGTGATACTTGAGGTAGTGTCTGGTGGTACTTGTGGGATGCCAGTGTTTCTCAATCAGTGGTACAGGTACCACCAGTGGTACTTTAGGTGGTACTCGTGGGACCCCTGTTTCCCAGCAGCAAGACCAGGAATGTGACACAACAATAGCCATAGGAAGCTTTACTTCCTTTGGCAGAGCTCCAAAGCATGCTTTTCCACCCTGAGCCTCTTATTGGTGTTTGTCATGTCAAATATAGCCTCCCAATCCAGAAGTAACTGGTAATGACATCATCACCAGTTACTTTCAGTGGTACTTTGAATAGGTGGACCTTGAGAAACACTGCAATAAGTTTTCTACTTATAGACCGACAAGTAGGCAGGTGGCCTTCAGGCTAGAGTGGAGACTAGAGCAATTATTAACAACAAGCAGGAAGTTCACTCTTAGTCTTCACTGTAGCCTGCAGGCTGCCTGCCCGCTTGTCTGTCTATAAGCAGAAAGCTTATAGTGTTTGGCTAAAGGAAGAGACGTTATTGCTTTGAACGAGTGATATAAAGACAAAGGTAATGGATGTGGGGGCACGTGGACATTGCATGGAGATGAGTTCCCCCATATCTGCATCCCCATGGAAACCGAGAGACACCTGTGCACATTTGTACAGGTGCACATTTGTACACATGCACATTCATGGCTCACTTTACAGATAAATAAAGAAATCACAAACACTTTAGAAACTGTTGCATGATCTCCAGTCATTTGTGAGTGGTGGGGGAAAGCGGATGTTGGCAATGCCATGGATGCTGGCCAGAAGGTACACTCCTTGTCCATCCCCAAAAAGCAAAAATAGAGACAAAAGAAGGTTATCCTTTTTTTCCACCAGGGGCAGGTGCCAGAAAAGAGGGACAATTGGAGGATATGGATTCAGTCAAATGATGCAAGATGCTTACAACTGCTTTCAACTACTCTCTCGATCCACTATTATTTGTCGGAGTGGATTTTGTACAGGCATGTAGCTGCCTCTTACTGAGTCAGACCTTTGGTCCAGGCTCAGTATTGTCAACTCTGACCAGCAGCAGTTCTTCAAGGCTTCAGGAAGGGGTCTTTCCCACCCCATCTGGAGATACTGGGGGTTGAAGTTGACTCTGACCAGCAGCAGTTCTTCAAGGCTTCAGGAAAGGGTCTTTCCCACCCCATCTGGAGACACTGGGAGTTGAAGTTGACTCTGACCAGCAGCAGTTCTTCAAGGCTTCAGGAAGGGGTCTTTCCCACCCCATCTGGAGACACAGGGGGTTGAAGTTGACTCTGACCAGCAGCAGTTCTTCAAGGCTTCAGGAAAGGGTCTTTCCCACCCCATCTGGAGACACTGGGAGTTGAAGTTGACTCTGACCAGCAGCAGTTCTTCAAGGCTTCAGGAAGGGGTCTTTCCCACCCCATCTGGAGATACTGGGGGTTGAAGTTGACTCTGACCAGCAGCAGTTCTTCAAGGCTTCAGGAAAGGGTCTTTCCCACCCCATCTGGAGACACTGGGAGTTACATAAGAACATAAGAACAGCCCCACTGGATCAGGCCATAGGCCCATCTAGTCCAGCTTCCTGTATCTCACAGCGGCCCACCAAATGCCCCAGGGAGCACCAGATAACAAGAGACCTCAGTTGAAGTTGACTCTGACCAGCAGCAGTTCTTCAAGGCTTCAGGAAGGGGTCTTTCCCACCCCATCTGGAGATACTGGGGGTTGAAGTTGACTCTGACCAGCAGCAGTTCTTCAAGGCTTCAGGAAAGGGTCTTTCCCACCCCATCTGGAGACACTGGGAGTTGAAGTTGACTCTGACCAGCAGCAGTTCTTCAAGGCTTCAGGAAGGGGTCTTTCCCACCCCATCTGGAGACACAGGGGGTTGAAGTTGACTCTGACCAGCAGCAGTTCTTCAAGGCTTCAGGAAAGGGTCTTTCCCACTCCATCTGGAGACACTGGGGGTTGAAGTTGACTCTGACCAGCAGCAGTTCTTCAAGGCTCCAGGAAAGGGTCTTTCCCACCCCATCTGGAGACACTGGGAGTTGAAGTTGACTCTGACCAGCAGCAGTTCTTCAAGGCTTCAGGAAGGGGTCTTTCCCACCCCATCTGGAGACACAGGGGGTTGAAGCTGGCACCTTCACAGACAACAACCTTTCTTGTCCAGACTTTCATTTGCTGCTTGCCATAACTCATCTCAGAACAGAACATCTCATCCTTTGGTTATCTGGATCACTTGCAAGTCTGTCCGAAGAACTACTCCTGGCGCCTGAAAGGGCGCACCAAATGCCACCGACCCCTTACCTGGATTCCTCCAAACCTCTTCCTTCAGCTCCTCCTTGAAAAGGAAGAGGAGGTGTAGAGGAAAGGAGGGTGGTAGACTAGGAGAAGAGAACCAAAGACCAGAATGGAAAATGGAAAATCCCAGGAAATTTTCAGGTTCCTTTCTTTGGCTCCCAGGCTCCCTTTTTGACCTGGGGCCCAGGTACGATGTACCTACCCACTGCTCCCTTCTCTCATGGGCCCTGTGGAAAATACAATATTCCAGGAAATTTTGGCCCTCCTCCTTTGGCTCCCTGGCCACCTTTTTGACCTCAGACCTGGGTACAATTTACCTCCTACTCTCCCTCCCATGGGTCGTGCCTGTGCTTTGGCCAGATCGTACTCAGACACAGATTGCGCAGCAGCAACTGCTATATCTTCTTGGGTAAGAGAAAACAGGGAATGCCTCGCCTAAGTTGACGCTTCCTACAAAGCAGCCATGCATCATCCAAAGCAGTATCTTTCCCCAGAGGAACGAGTAGTCTTGGTGGAACTTCATAGCAGGGCAGGTGCCACAGAAGCGGTTCAAAGGAGAACCAGGACAAAATACACCCTGACTTACTCCTTCTTCAAGACCACCCTGCACTCTCTTGTCCTGGGGAGAAAACTCCCGATTTCCCCCCATATTCTGTCTATTTTCCACCTCTTTTGGACCTTTCTGTCTCTGCAGAGGTTTCTCTGATGCCTCAGCATCCCAAAGGATCTGCTGAGTCATCCAGTGCAGTACCCATCCTTGCTTCATCATCATCAATCATCATCATCATCATCATCATCATCGTGAACTTTCTCTTTCCTGCCCAACTGATTGGTAAACAAAGAACTTGGCTTTAAGTCAGCTAATTAGACAGTGAAGCCCACTTGATTCCCCACAGTGGGAAATTCAAGTGGCTCAGGCCCCCCCCCCCAGCATCAGTATCCAATCCCACAGGAAGCTTAGGATGAATGCCCACAGGTGATAAAAAGTGATGCCATGCACCCTCTTTGCTCATCTACCCCAGTCAGTTGGTGGGAGCACCTGCTGTTCCACATGGTTTGCCCACCAAACTTGCAAAAAGACCAAGAGCCTGGAACAGTATGAATACGTAGTGTCAGGAGACAGTAGAGTTGGAACAGACAAAAGAAAATATTGTATTTCTTTACCCAACATGTAATTCATCTATGGAACTCATTGCCATAGGATTTTCTAATAGCACCTGAAAGCCTAGGTGCTTTAAAAGGGGATTGGCTAGATTTATGGATGAAAACGTCATCACAATTTGCAAGCCATGAGAAATACGCTATCCCTGAATGCCAGATGCAAGGGAGTCTTGATGACTTGATAGGATGCAGGTCTGGTGTACTCTCTGAGGCATCTAGTGGGCCACTGTCAGATCCAGGAACCTGGACTCGATGGGCCTTTCATCAAGTCCAACCGGGCTCTTCTTATGTTCTAAGTCAGTGGTTCCCAAATGGTGGGTCATGTCCTGATTTTCGGTGGGTCGCGAAACTGACAAGCTGAGAGCTGCCAAGGAAAATGTACTGAGCCCTATGGAAACCAAGACGGAGCAGCACATATGTGTGTTTACTCACGAGCAGGGGACCCTGCCTCAGTTCACTTCAAAGGACAGGCCGAGGGGAACACAATGCCATACGAATGGTCCCAATCTGATGAACGCCAGCTCTAAAAACTCTCAAGAAGGAAGCTCCCCCTCCATGTGCGCATTTACTCATGAGTAGGTAAACATGCTTTGGCTCTTATCGAAGGCTGGGTGAAGGGGAATGCAAGGCCACCAGAATGGTCCCAATCCAATGAATGTGGAGATCAACAAATGTTCCAGAAAGCCGTGTCTCCCCCACCCCCATAGTAAAATGGGTAAAAACAGAAGCTTGAGAGGCTGGTAAAGTGAAACTTCCTTTTTAGGCTTATAAAGCTAGGTGGGTCCCAACAGAGTGTGGCTTTTAAAAGTGGGACCCGGTGATAAAAAGTTTGGGACCTACTGGTCTAGGAGAAGTCAAGACAGGTTCACTGCTTGCATTTTAACCTTATCAACCTCTAATGTCCCCCTCTCCTTACCCTTGCTATATTTGTGCATTCTCCCCTCCATTTGGTATATTTTCTACCTTGTTAAACAACTTCCCGCAGTTTTACCTGCTTGGTCTCAGGCAAAGGAGGGAGCAAGTTATCACCTCTCCCAGGCCTTTCCATTCTGCTACTACCTGATTTTAAGGGGACTCCTGTATTCTGGGGCTCCCTGTTACATAGTGAGGCTTCCTAAAGCATTCACTTTCTATTCATGTGGTTCCCAAAGCCTCTGTGTGGTGGCAGCAAGAAGTGTCCTTTCCCAGTTCATTCTTTCATTCATTCATAGCATTTATATCCCACCTTCCTACCCCAGCAAAGGGCACTCATGGCAGCTCAATTAAAGGGGTTTACCCAATTAAAGTGGTGATATGGGGAGCAGGGAAGTGGATGCCGTCACTAATGGCTAGGCACTTTTCCCGTCCTGCCCTCTGTCTGCCTTTACAATCTATAACACACCACTAGAACCAGATTTTATTTTTTCAGCATAAACAGCATGAGAGGAATATTAATACAGGGAAATGGCAGGAACCGGGAGCAAATAATTAAATGAAACATAGTTTGTGTCTTTGTTGAGAAGTCACTGCAGCTTATTAGCTGCACCTTTTTTTGCCATGCCCACCGCAGGGGAAAAAGACATTAAAACTTAATAGAAGCCACCTTTTTCTGGAAAGGCCCAGGGGAAATAATTAAATGTAGCAGCGATGACAACAGAACTAAGACATACAGCATTTCGATTCATAGCGAAACAAAAGGACCACTTGGGCTGGCAGAGCAGGGACAATATTAATGACAGCCGGTGGGTAAGAGCGCAATGTGTTTATTGCCCCGTGATGGCCCTAGAAACTTGCAGCAGAGTAAGATGAGGAGAATCGAGGAGACAATCCTGCATTGTCTCTGCTCAGTGGCGTCGCTAGCGGGGTGTGGGGGTGTGTGGGTCACACCGGGTGATGCACACGGGGGGGTGACACGCACAGGGGGTGTGACACGTTAAAATTGCGGTGGTTCGGAGTAATACCATCATGTTATATACCGTTGGATGCGGAATTTTGAGCAGAAAGCAATGCAAAAAACAGAGTGAAATATCTCCTTTCTATCAAAAGTTATGGCCAAAAAACTGGAGAACAAAAAATGCATGGATCCCTATGGAAAGTGAAAGTGAGCCGTATCGCGCATTTACTCAGGAGTAGGTGAACTTGCCTTAGTCTGTCGGAAAGGGCAGGCTGAGAGGAATCCAATGACACTGGGATGGTCCTGATCCAATGAATGCAGCCCCAAAAAACACCTGAGAAGGAAGTCCCTCCCTCCAAGCAGACGAATGTATTGAGCCCTATGAAAAGTGAAACTAAGCCGCACGGTCACGTTTACTCGTGAGAAAGCAAACATACCTTGGCTGTTGGTCAGGCCAGGCAAAGGAGAATGTGAAGTCACCAGAATGGTCCTGATCTGATGGAACTGGAGCTCAACAAATGCTTCAGAAGGCAACATCCCCCTCCCAAAAAAGGATCAAAACAGAGGCTTCAGCTGATAAGCTGAACTTTTTTGAGACTTGCAAAACCAGGTGGATCCTGATAGTGATCTGGTTTGAACAGAAGTTCTTAAATTGAACTGGGCACTGGGTAGGGCTGAAAACCTTACTGGTTTTGGAGGTGGGTGTGTTATTGCAGGCAGGCTACAGAGGAAATTCACTCGGTGGAACAGGGTTGGCTTCTGTTTATTCAATTATTTGTTTTACTTTAATTATTAATACTTATTTATTTTAATTTGCCTGATGATGTCACTTCCACCATGGCATCACTTCTGGTGGATCTTGGGCAGATTGTTATTCTAAAAAGTGGGTCCCAGTGCTAAAAGTTTGAGAACTGCTGCAATAAAGTACTAGTAAGTTGACACCCAGGGTGTGTGTGTGTGTGTGTGTGTGTGTGTGTGTGAGAGAGAGAGAGAGAGAGAGAGAGAGACCACTAGTGACCAAAATCACTAAAATCACAATTTGGAAGAAGAAGACCATAATGTTATATATAAGTCAATATGTAATTTCATGCAGAAAGTGTTCTATCAAAAGGTACAGCCATAAAACGAGTGGGGGCAGAGAGATGGTACATCACTACGCCCACCACCTGGGGTGTTACCCCACCCACTGCATGGGGGGGTGATGCGCTGGCATCCCACACCGGGTGACGTGAACCCTAGTGACGCCACTGTCTCTGCTATTAAATAGTGGATAAACCATGCTCTACAACTGTCACCAGGTTCTTCTTTGAGGCCATTTTCTTGGGGATTACAGTGGGCCCTTCTTATCAGTGGGCTTAGTGTCCACGGATTTCAATATCTGCACTTGCCAAGCCTGCGGCTGGAGGGACTCAGAGGACCTCCCAGCAGTGGCATAGCTAGAGGGGATGCAAAGCACTGTGTTTTGCAGGAAGCCTCGCCACAGTGTGCAAGCAGCCCTTCTCTCTCCCCTCTGGAGCCATTCCTGGAGCATTTGCCTCTGTTTTGCTCCCACTGTCCGGAATGACTCTGACCAGCAGGAATGGCTCTCGAGGGGAGGGGGAGGGGCCACATCCACATCTGGGTGAGGCTCCCTGCAAAACTTAGTGCTTTGCACCCTCTCTAACTATGCTACTGTCTCTCAGAAATGACCAGAAGGCACTTCTACCACATATTTTATTATCTGCAGAAATTGGTATCCAAAGGGTATCCTGGAACTGATACCCCTCTGAAACCGAGGACCCACTGTACTACCACAGCTTTAAGATCCACTAGACCCATACTCAAGAACTGATTGCTAATTGGGCAAATTACCCCTGTTAATTGGGCAAAGCGGCACCTTCAAGAGTAGTGCCTCTTATATTTAGCAGGGGGAGAGCAACTATCCCTCTTCACCCCAGTGTGGCTTCATCTCTTCTCCATCTCTTTTTAGACCAGTGTTTTCCAAACTGTGGGACAGGACCCACTAGGTGGGTCACGAGCCATTTCAGGTAGGCCTATTCATTTCAATATTTTATTTTTTAATATATTAGACTTGATGCTACCATGGTATGCGACTGCATTTGGGGAAATGTTACAGACCTGTACTGTTAACATGTTACTATGTATATTCTTTTAACAATGATAGTAAATAGGACTTTCTCCTGGGTAAGTGTGGGTAGGATTGCAGACTAACAGCCCAATCCTATGCACGTCTACTCAGAATTGGTGAAGAGCAGGTGTCAATGGGGCTTGGTGTCCATGGGGCTCACTGCCAGGAAAGTGTGGGTAGGATTGGGCTGTCAGATAGTTAAAAATTTTCCTGCTTGATGATGTCACTTCCAGTCATGACATCATTTCCAGACGGTCCTGACAGATTCTCATTCTAAAAAGTGGATCCTGGTGCTAAATGTGTGAGAACCACTGTTTAAGACTATGAGCTCTTTGGGGACAGAGAGCCATTTATTGATCTGTTTTGCTACGTAAACCACTTTTTTGCTACGTAAACCACTACGTGAACTACCTTTTGTTGAAAAGCAGTGTATGTGTGTGTGTGTGTGTGTGTGTGTGTGTGTGTGTATATATATATATATATATATATATATATATATATATATATATATATATATATATATATATATATTAATAATAATAATAATAATAATAATAATAACTGCAATAAGGGGATTTTATGCTTATCTATTTGTGTTGAATACTTTTTTGATGGGGAGGGGGGGGAGAACCTGAGAAGTGGTCCTAAAAGGTTGAGAATGGCTGTTCTAGATTATGCTTCCATTGGCTTGAGGGAGAGTAGGAGAAGAAGGAGCCAGTGTGTATCATCAATCCCCAGCAAGCACTGGCCTAATGTGTGCTACTGGAGCCCAGTTCACCCAAACTGGCACCCTCTCTATGTCTAGTTTGCTTGCAGTTTGGAGAGATGCAGACAGCTGTTCACCCACTGGCAAGTTAACGTGGTGGACACACATTAAAATCATAGAATTGTAGAGTTGGAAGGGATCCACAAGAGCATCTAGTCCAAACCTTGCCTTTAGCAGGAAATCCTCCTAGAGCATTTCCAGCAGATGTCTATTGAGCCTCTGTTTGACATTCATGGGGATAGCCGGTCGCTGGGCAAGCGGACTCTCAACATGTTCCTGATGTCTTAGATTCCCGGCATGAGTAAACCCCCCCACCACCACATGGGTGGATGTGGCAAGGAGGTTAGAATGGCGAACTGCCCATAGATATAACTTGCTAAACCATAATCTGTATTCACACAACTATTAAGGGGGGGGGGAGAAATTGATGAAAATGACCCAGTGCAATGCTTTTAAACAGGGCACCAGGATGAGGTCTCTTGTTATCTGGTGTGCTCCCTGGGGCATTTGGTGGGCCGCTGTGAGATACAGGAAGCTGGACTAGATGGGCCTATGGCCTGATCCAGTGGGGCTGTTCTTATGTTCTTATGTTCTTAGATGCCGGCAAAGCCATCTCTGACTGGGGAAGTTGGTGGTTTTCATCCTCATTTCGTCCCCAACTGCACTGCCAGCTGGTCCAGCTCTGTGCGCGGGGCTTTAGTGAAACAGACACACATGGGTTGTCGCAATGTCAGTTCCACTCACATTCAGTAAGCAAACAGCAGGGCTCCACTGGGATGCAGCTTCACTTCCACTCTCCTGGGAAAAAAAGTGATCTTGTTTTTTCTCTTCCCCATTCCTTCCCGGTTCACTCTCTTCTTCTCCCTCCCCCCCCCCCACCTGTGCTGAAAAAATAATTTGTAAGCTAATTATTGTGGCTTTCTGGGCTGTTTCCTGCCAATGCCTCCTGTCACCCAGTCACTTGGTTAGTTAAGCCAATTTAAATGCAGGATGGATCTTGACTGCCGCAAGACGGCGGACGCTGCAGGCACAGCCATACAACAGAAGGAAAGCGGTCCCAAACGAGCCTCTAAATTGGTTTGCAGCAAGAACTAGGATGGAGTCAGGAGGCAGGTCTATACAGGTGCAGAGAGAGAGAGATGGGTAAATATACAGAGTTGGTAAAAGACCCAAATCCCAATCAACTTTCCAGTACTGGCACAGCTGTGCCAATGGGACGTGTGCTGCATCCTGCAGTTGGGAGGCACTCACAGAGGCCTCCTCAAAGTAAGGGAATGTTGGTTCCTTTTCCGTAGCGCTACATTGCCCTTATGTTGGTGCTGGAAAGTGGGTTAGGACTGCGCCTTAAGAGACTGAGCTGCAGAAGTTCCCTGTGTCAAAACTTGCATTTGCCATGAGTTTGCTAGATGGCCTTCACCTAACTGTTCCTTCTCAGCCTCAGTCTTCCCCACCTGCAATATGGGGATAATAACCATCTTGCAGGATTATTGTAAGGCTTAGAAGAAAATACACCTGAAGTGCTTTTCAAAAGCACTATATGCAAATACTATTACAGGCATCTCCCGGTATCAGTACCCCTTGCACCCACTACCTCTGTTTATGTCATTTACAGTTGCTTGAAGGAATCATGTACAAGACACTATAAGCAGAAGTTTATAGGCCCTCCCACAGTTAGAGAGGATGACTCTGCAAACATTAGCAAGTAACAGGAAGCACATTCACTGAGTCAGCCCTTCCAGCTTCAGGCTGCCTGCCTGCTTGTCTTGCTATAAGCTTTCTGCTTATAGCACCTGGTTAAGGCACATACTGTACATGACTACTTTGCACAACTGTAAAACAACATAAACAAAGCTAATGGGCACGGGGGAGTGTGAGAGCCAAGGAGATAAGGTTCCCCTGTATCCGCAGGTCAGGAGCTCATTCCCCACAGGCGTGGGGGGGGGGGGCTGTATTTATTTCTGTAGTTGCAGAGAGATGCCATCGTTCAAATACAGGTATCTGAATGATATAATCTGGGGCAAGATTTCAGGATAATGCTTAGCCAGTTCACACCACCACTAATCTGAAAATACTATATGCATGGAAGAAGACTAGCCTCACCTTTTGACGCCCAGTTCCCATGATCCTCCCATCTGAAAAAAAAAAAAGGTGTGGGACAATCACAGAAATCCACAGAAGGCAGATATAGGCAAATACCATATAAAGAACGCCTCTGCCCTTGTCATTTGGGAAATGTTGAATCAATCATACACATTCTTTTTTCTTGTCCTCGGCACACTAGATCCCGCCACACTTACATGACTCCACTTCTCGGCAAAATGAATGGGCTTTCGGATGAAAACTGAAGTGTCTCCTAAATGACTGCTCACCAGATGTGCTAGAGGGAATTTCTAAATTTTTACTTTTGGTGATTTCTAAGCCTTCTTAATGTAATTTGTCAAAAATGTTGATATTTTATGTTGAACTGTAAATGTTTTATTAGTAATTTAGTATCTTAACTCCGTTTTTGATAAACAGGACTAGGACTAATTATGTTTGCTTTTATGATTTCTCTATCTATGCCTAATAAAGGTTCATTCATTCATTCATTCATTCATTCATTCATTCATTCACAGAAATCTGGGCAGCCTGCAGGTGATACAGGTGTACACATTAACATGTTCTATCATCTTAAACCTGGAACATGCATGCACAGACCTGTTGTCCCACTACCTGTAAGGCTTGGAGACTGTGTGAACAGGACCCTACTTCCAAGTAACTGTGCTTAGGATCAGAGCCTGAGGTTGGGCAGTCCAGACTGAAATGCATCCTTTTGAAACAGGCTGTAGTCAAATCCTGGATGCTTCCAGGTAAATGTGATTAGCATCAGAGAACTGGCCTTCCTGATTTAGTTGGCAATCAGCTGTTCATGCTGATGCTTTTTGCTGGGATGTCCTTGTAGGTCCAGCAGCCAATGTGTGTAGACTATTTGTCTGTGACAAGTCAAGTTCCCTGGGTGCGCCACAAGGAGGCTAGTCTACAGTACACTCTGGTCTTCCTGACTTCCGTTCAAATTCTTTCGCTTAACTGGGTTGTGGATTTTGCTGATTGTGCTGGTGCAGTACACAGAAAACTTAAGCATATCCTTGGATTGCATTGAGATGGCCCAATGACTCAGCCTATTTTCAACAGCCATTTTATTTATTTATTTTCCACATTTTAATATCACCCTCCAAGGTTTATTTTTATATTTCCTCCAAGGAGCTCAGGGTAGTGTATGTGGTTCCTTCCCTCCTTGTATCCTCACATCAACCCTGTGAGGTAGGTAAGACTGAAAGAGAGTGACTCTCACAAGGCCACCAAGGAAGCTTTGTGGCCGAGTGGGGATTTGAACCTGGATCTGAAACCCAACACCAGAACCACTACACCGTGCTGGCTCATTGTACCATTTTAATGGTACAATAAGTGATCAAATGTAGGCTAGATGGTACTATTCTTGGGTGGGTTCAAAGCTGGTTGAATAACTGTTCCCAATGACTGCTAATATATGGCTCCACGTCAATCTGGAGAGAGATATCAGGTGGAGAGTCATAGAGCTTCTTGGGCCCTGTGCTGTTCAATGTTTTCATAAAAGACAAGGGGAGTAGAGGAGAGGGCTTATTTTGTTGGCAACCTTCAGTCTCAAAAGACTATGGTATCGCGCTCTGAATGGTGGTTCTGGAACACCGTCTAGTGTGGTTGAAAAGGCTAATTTGGGAGTGACAATCCCTTCCATACCGGGAGCAAGTGCTGTCTGTCCCTCGTCTGTCTCCCTGGCTATGGGCCTTCCTTCTTTGCCTCAGACTGTTGGCCAAGTGTCTCTTCAAACTGGGAAAGGCCATGCTGCACAGCCTGCCTCCAAGCGGGCCACTCAGAGGTCAGGGTTTCCCACCTGTTGAGGTCCACTCCTAAGGCCTTCAGATCCCTCTTGCAGATGTCCTTGTATCGCAGCTGTGGTCTACCTGTAGGGCGCTTTCCCTGCACGGGTTCTCCATAGAGGAGATCCTTTGAGATCATCCATTCTCATGACATGACCGAGCCAACGCAGGCGTCTCTGTTTCAGCAGTGCATACATGCTAGGGATTCCAGCACGTTCCAGGACTGTGTTGTTAGGAACTTTGTCCTGCCCTGCCAGGTGATGCCGAGAATGCGCCGGAGGCAGCGCATGTGGAAAGCATTCGGTTTCCTCTCCTGTTGTGAGCGGAGAGTCCATGACTCGCTGCAGTACAGAAGTGTACTCAGGGCGCAAGCTCTGTAGACCTGGATCTTGGTATGTTCTGTCAGCTTCTTGTTGGACCAGACTCTCTTTGTGAATCTGGAAAACATGGTAGCTGCTTTACCGATGCGTTTGTTTAGCTCAGTATCGAGAGAAAGAGAGTCGGAGATCATTGAGCCAAGGTACAGAAAGTCATGGACAACCTCCAGTTCATGCGCAGAGATTGTAATGCAGGGAGGTGAGTCCACATCCTGAACCATGACCTGTGTTTTCTTTAGGCTGATCGTCAGTCCAAAATCTTGGCAGGCCTTGCTAAAACGATCCATGAGCTGCTGGAGATCTTTGGCAGAGTGGGTCTGTGTTCTTGCACCAACCTTGTTTGGGATTTTCTTCGCTGTCCTGTTGAAGCAGGCCTTTGGAACTGCAACAGAAGGCATCTATCTCCGGACCAGATCAGATGGAAAGCTCTTCAACCTCTCCAGACTGAGAGCAAAGTCCAAAGTCCAGCTGAAATGTCTTCGTGACTCCCTCTTTGCCGACGATGCAGCTGTAGTCTACAGTACACCTTGGTCTTCCTGACTTCCGTTCAAATACTTTCGCTTAACTGGGTTGTGGATTTTGCTGGTGCAGGACACAGAAAACTTAAGCATATCCTTGGATTGCATTGAGATGGTCCAATGATTCAGCCTCTTTTCAACAGCCATTTTATTTATTTATTTTCCACATTTTTATATCATGCTTCCTACAAGGAGCTCAGGGTAGTGTATGTGGTTCCTTCCCTCCTTGTATCCTCACATCAACCCTGTGAGGTAGGTAAGGCTGAAAGAGAGTGACTCTCACAAGGCCACCAAGGAAGCTTTGTGGCCGAGTGGGGATTTGAACCTGGATCTGAAACCCAACACCAGAACCACTACACCATGCTGGCTCATTGTACTATTTTAATGGTACAGGTACATTTTAATGGTACAATAAGTGATCAAATGTAGGCTAGATGGTACTATTCTTGGGTGGGTTCAAAGCTGGTTGAATAACTGATCCCAATGACTGCTAATATATGGCTCCACGTCAACCTGGAGAGAGATATCAGGTGGAGAGTCATAGAGCTTCTTGGGCCCTGTGCTGGTCAATGTTTTCATAAAAGACCAGGACAAGGGGAGTAGAGGAAAGGGCTTATAACATTTGCAGATGTCACAAATTGGGGGTGGGGGAGCTTAACCCTGCTGATATAATGATATAATGCTGGAAATTTCTGGAAGCTTTTTTGAAATCTTCAGGACTGCTTTCAGTAACATTCTGGAGATTGATGCTGATTCCTGGAGACTCCAGGCTAGTCTTTGGGGTGGGGGTGCGGGGCTTGCAATCCTCTTTTGGATGTCAGGACAAGAAGCTTAAGCAAGATCCAGGAGGGGACCAGAAGAAAGGATTTAAGGAGGGATGTGATGTGATTGGAGCATTGAAAGAGAAGGACAAAGGATGAAACCTAACTGATGTGTTACTGAGATTGCTGGGGTTTCTTTGTCCTTTAAAGCAAATTAAACATGCACAGCAACAACAGAGCTTCTGAAAGGACATGAGCCAAGCTTGAAAACAACAGGGTGAATTCAGAGCGTGATGAAAAGGAGGTTTTAAGTACAAAAGCCATTTCCAGCAGCCAGATCAGCAGAAACACTCCCAGCCAGGCAGCGGGCAACTCCTACTCAGATTGCCACGCAGGGAGCTTGGGGCTGAATGTATAGCTTTATTTGTGCTTAATAAACATCAAACAAATGTTTGATGACCCCTGGGGGCTGGGTGATAAGAATAGGCCCTCAGTTTGGCTGTACTTGTCGTAAGAGGCGACTAAACAGCCTAGACTCATCAGCCTGGGAAGGCAGCTCATCTGAGAGAAGGAAAACTCTGATCCCAAACCTCCACTGCCTTGTGGCTACATCCAGTTATGGAAAAGGCTTCAGGAGTCAACCTCGAGGCAAAATCCGGAGCCAGAGTCCCTGAGGCAGTTCGTGGCTGAACACAGTCATGTTCTGGCAACTCCTGCGACGCCGCTGGAACCAACCTTATTGGCTTCTGCCTTTCCATTGGACCATTTCAGCGACGTGGAGAGAGGGGATTTGCTGCATGGGTAACAGTCTATCCTCTATATCTACTCTACCCAGGCTTTGTGCTCTGGAGGACACTCTGTTCCACAACCACCATTCAGAGCGCAATACCATAGTCTTCCGAGACTGAAGGATGCCAACAATAATAAACATCATTAGCAAGTTAAAAGGGAATTTAAAATGCCCCAATACCATGCAGCACACTGTAAACTGTTGTATTTAATTTGCTAAACTGCAAGACACAGGGCAAATACTCTTGCTCTAGAATGTGACCACAACTAAAAAGTGTATCAGGGTATTGATTGTCCTGATAACCCTTCATGAGCTTGCCTTAAATGAAACTAAATCTTACATTTCTGCCACAAGCTCCTCGGGGCAGAGGCCTGTCTTCATGTTTCTGTAGAGCAGCATTTCTCAAACTGTGGCTCAGGATCTACCCACTAGGTAGATTCCAAGCCAATTTCAGGTTGGCTTCCATTCATTTCAATGTATTATTTTTAATATATTAGACTTGGTACTACCATGGTATGTGACTGCATTTGGGGAAATGTCACACATCTGTACTTTTACCAGGCTTTTAACAGTGATAGTCAATGGGGTTTAGTCCAAGGTAAGTGTGGAAAGAATTGCAGCCTTTGGGATGTTTGGGGAATTTTTAAAAACAGATCAACAACTGCTTGGGAGACTTAAGAGAGCGGTTCTTTATTTTAAATAAGTTTTTCAACTTATACTTATTGTATAGCCCATCCGCTGTTCTTTGGGGTAGATTTCAAGGTATTCCTCTTCAGGAAAGAATCTGTCCTTGCCCCCAGCAAGTTGCAGAAATGTTAGATCACCTCCTTTTTCATTGCCCGCTCCATAGTGTGGCTAGGGGGAAATGCTTAGTTCTCCAATCTTATCTTAAGTCCTCTTTTGAGGTCTCTGTTATATTGCAATCTTTATTAGCCTCCACTGACCCTAACATCATTTTCCAGATAGCTACATTTATTTCACAAATAGTGGCGTCCAACATGAAGCGTGTCCCTACTTCCTGAAGTCCGTGCTTTATAATTGTCAATTTTAGTTTGGTATGTTATGGTTCTCTAGTCAGCTCTTTTAAGTTTTTTTTTTTCTTGTATATGTAAGTGTGTATGTATTGTAACTGTATGCCAATAAAGGTACTGAACTACTTATTGTAAAGTTTTGACTTTTCCTACCTACTTAGAGTCCAGTCACATCTACCCAGGAGCAAATCCCAATGTAGTCAATGGGGCTTACTCCCAGGTAAGTGTGGATAGGATTTCTTATTTTCCGATTTGATTTTGTCACATGGGGGGTGTTAAATATTCTCCTGCTTGTTGATGTTACTTCTGGCCATGACATCACTTCCAGGTTAATGACATCTCTTCTGGTGGGTCCCAACAGACTGTCATTCTAAAAAGTGGGTCCTGGTGCTCAAATGTTTGAGAATCACTGCTGTAGAGAACCATGTAGGGCAATAATGCCACATAAATAATGACAACTAGCAGCAACGTGCCAGCCTCTTATGTGCGGCAGAAGTAAGCCCACAGGAGACATTAAAAAATTTTTTCCCCATTTTGTCAGCACACGGAAACATAGCTCTGCATGTGGAACATCCTTAAGCAGCTTGTCAGTCCATAAAAGCAATGGCCTTACTGATGACAGCTCTCACTTTTCGGCAGTGAAACCAGATCACTAAGACTGGGATCATCCTCTTTCCAGTTTCGGTTTAGAGGTTTGGAGTGGAGGGGCTGGAAGGGTGAGCAACTCAGGGTCCCAAGTTTCAATCCTGGGCATCTCCAGGGAGAGTTGGGAAGACCTTTTTCTGAAATCCTGGAGAGCTACTGTCTGTCATGCAGACACCACAAAGCCAAATGCATTAAGGAAGTGATTCTCAAATCTGGGGGGCTCCAGAGCCCTGTACACTCCTAAACAGCGTCTTGGGGAGCCCCTGAGCACTGGCACATTTGCACATTGGGGCAGAGAGATGAAACAGGAGGGGAATGAGGAAGGAGAGCCATGAACAGGGAAGGCAGGAGGAACAGACAAGCAACTGGGCAAGGGGCAGATAGCCAAACCCGGCTTTAAGACCAATTTGAACAAACTGGGCCCTGATCCTAAAGGGTCCCCCCACTAGGTCAGGGGATTGTGGCATTTCCCTAATTCTGAGAGATCCCTTCCAGGCAGCTCTGCATCAAGCCAGCAGAAGAGACACTGCTTGGATCTAGCAAGCATTTGCAAAGCACACACATCCTGCACACCAGTTTGGCCAAATTGGGTCTTGTGCCTGGAGGGGTCCTGTGTTGGGGCAGCGAGCAGAGTGCCTGTGGCCAGCACCTCGCTCTGCAAATGACTCTCTGACATGGAATCTTCCATGCCAAAGTGTTGCAAGGAGAGTGCAGGAAGCAGAGTATTGCTGCTGGACAGCCCTCCTGCCCATGGCCCACCCCTCAGTCCAATTGGCTCAAAATAGCCCCCCCCAATGGTTGGCAGTGACATTATCACTTCACTTACTTCCAGGTGCTGCACTTTGGGAGATGATCTGAGGCGCGGGAAGGCTGTGAACGCCCTCAGAAGGTCTGCTGGCAGCCATAAGAGGCTTCTGGTTTTATAGAAAAACAGAAGTGCCTTCCTAAGGTTTCTGACAGGCCTTTTGAGGCATTCTGAGGCTTGGGGAGGCCATGCCTGCCTTGAGATCTGCTGTCGGGGCTGTGGGTTGGCACCCTCTCAAGGCATGGTACCAGGGACAATGTACCCCGCCTGCTCCCCTTAGCTATGCCACTGGCAGGATCTCTGGCAGGATCTCTCGGTTGACACTGGCCACTCAGCAGGCAAAAGCAAGAGGTTTCTGAAGCTTGCTTTTCCACAGCAGCGTAAAAAAGAATGCCGCATTGTTTTGAGTGTTTGGCCTTTCAGCTGGGCCTTGTAAAACTCAAAGTTGGCCATGGAGAGGATAGCTGCTTGACCACAAGGCCAAATAGACAACGGTGAAAAAATAATAATGAAAAAGGGGAATGGGAGAAAGAGAAAGCTAAGGAGTTCTATGTTTGCTTGACCTGGGCAATGCTAGAGGCTTCAAGATGTTGGAACTGCAGCCTACATTCCAGCTACATTCCTCTTGACCAAGGAGAATTTTCCAGTGACTGACCCTCTTTTGTGGCCTTCTGGAGATGCCTTCCTAAAAATTCTGAATGTGAAAGGATCCAATCTGACTCTGGATTAGGTCTAAGCTAGATCAGTGGTTCTCAAATGTTTTAGCACCAGGATCCACTTTTAAGAATGACAATCTGTCAGGACTCACCAGAAGTGATGTCATTAACTTGGAAGTGATGTCATGGTCAGAAGTGACATCATTAAGCAGGAAAATTTTTAACACTCCCATATGACAAAATCAAGTCAAATTAAAAGTTTACAAAAAATGTAAGTTTAGAAATTTATTTAAAATAAAGAACCTTCCTGACCTTCCCAAGCTGTTGCTGATCTGTTAAAAAAAATTTCCCCAAACATCCTAAAGGCTGCAATCCTAGCCACAGTATCCCCGAGAGTAAGCCCCATTGATTATCATTGTTAAAAGCACAGACATACTAGCTTGTTAAATGTACAGACTACATTTAACCAAATTAACCATACACTTTCCCAAATTCAATCATATACCATGAGAGCATCAAGATTGTTATATTAAAAATAAAATACGCATTGAAATGAATATGGACCCACCTGAAATTGGCTCATGACCCACCTAGTTTGTCCCGATCCACAGTTTGAGAAACTCTGAGCTATCTGATAACTATACTGTTGTCTTCTTCAAAGAGCAACATTTATGCATGCTGTATTTTGAAAAACTAGATCTCTCCCCCAGAAGGCTTACAGTCTAGATCAGGGGTGCCCAAACCCTGGCCCTGGGGCCATTTGCGGCCCTCGAGGCCTCTCAATGCAGCCCTCAGGGAGCCCACAGTCTCCAATGAGACTCTGGCCCCCCCCCCAAGATTTGTTGGAGCCCACACTGGCCCTTCACAACTGCTCTCAGCATGAGTGCAACTGTTTGACCTCTCACGTGAGCTGTGGGATGAGAATTCCCTCCACTGCTTGTTGTTTCACATCTGTGATGCAGTAGTGGCAGCAAAGGAAAGGCCAGCCTTGCTTTGTGCAGGGCCTTTTATAGGACTTGAGCTATTGCAAGACCTTCATTCATTCATATAAGTTCATCTTTAATATATTCATTTACGTAAACTTATGTAAATTTATTCAAATTTTAAATGTAAATTAATTCTTTTTTCCCCGGCCCCCGACAGTGTCAGAGAGATGATGTGGCCCTCCTGCCAAAAACTTTGGACACCCCTGGTGTAGATCAACAGTTTCCAAACTAGGGACTGCAGAGCATCAAAAAACCCATTCCTTGCTCGAATGGAGCTTACTGGTTGGTGGAGCAGCCTCGTATCTTCCTCTCCAATCTCCCCAGAACCTCAACACTGGTCAGCTGAATCTGCATGGAAATCCAGGCACAATGCTTGCTGGGGTGACAGCTAGCAGAAGCTGCTGCCTGCCCCAAGGTTCTGGGAGATCGGAGAGGATATGAGGCTGCTCTGTGGAACGGTAAGCTCCATTTATGTTGGGGACAGGTTTTCATGGGTGTGCGGGCCATAGTTTGGCAAACGCTGGTCTAGACAGTGACAGAGGAAGGCCAAAGAGATGGAGGTGGGGAGAAACAGGGGAAGCATGTGTGATTGTGTCAGCATCACATACTTCAGCTTACTCATGGCAGGGGCTGAGGACATAGGCTTCCCAGGAAAAGGTGGATTTGAAGGAAGCAAGAGAAGAGCTTAAGGAAGAGAGGACAAAGTCATTTCAGGGAGCAGAAGCCTTTGAAGGTGGTGAAGCCGGAGAAGCCAAGATCTCAGGCAGGTACATAAGCTGACAGGTGGGGAAAGGTAAGGAAATGGAGGCCTTTGAAGATAAGGATCAAGAGTGTCTGCTGTGTCCGGAAGCAGACAGGAAGCAACTGAAGAATTTTAGGGAGGATACATTTGCCATGCAATTGAGGCCTCTTGTGCCTGTTCTTTTTGGTTTAAAATATCAACTGCTAGGGTGAGGATGAGCCAGATCAGGGCCAGAGCATGGCAGAGGGAGGTACAATTTTGGAATCCAAAAGCACCACCCCAAGATCAGCTGCTGTTGGTTCCCAAAGGTACCACTGCTGTAAATGTAGCTTTCTGGGGGAAAGGCAGAGGGGACATACAGCAAGAAAACAGTACAGGGGAGTCAAAAATCCCCCCTCTCCTGTCCTGCAGTCCTGGTCCAAACTGACTCTCCCCAACTCTTTTCAAACAGGCAGCACAAGAGAGATCATAGAAGCACAGAGTTGGAAGGGTGACACGAGGTCATCTAGTCCAACCTCCTGCGTGAAGCAGGAAATCCTCCAGAGCTTCTTCAGCAGGTGCTTGTCAAGCCTCTACTTGCAGGTCTCCAGTGAGGGAGACTCCATCGCATCCCGCAGCAATCTGTTCCACTGCCAAACCGCCTTAACCATCAAGAATTTCTTCCTGATGCCCAACCAGAATCTCTCCTCTTTAGGTTCATACCCACTGGATCTAGTTCTACTATCAGAGGCAGTTGAGAACAAGCTTGTCCCTTCATCCACATGACAGCCCTTCAGGTCTTTGAAGAGTTCCAGCATCTCTCAGTTTTTTCTTCTCCAAGCTGAATATCTCAAGCTCTCTCAAACTTTTCCTCATAGGGCTTGTTCTCCAGCCCTCTGGATCATCCTTGTCGCTCTTCTCTGAACTCGCCCATCTCTGATCATATGGTAAATGTCTCATCTTGCTCAAAATAAACCAAGCTATTTTCAAAGTTTAGGGACAAATCACTGTTTTCCAAGCCCAGGCATTCAAAGCCAGCCTTGGGGGCGGGGGGGGGGGGTTCTCCCCCCTCTACTAGCTCCAACGCTGGATCTTTTACAAGCAGAAGAATCCCAGTTCGACAGTCATCTTGGTCTGTCTGCTGCACTTCATTTCAAAGGACAGCTCCATAGATAGCCACTTTCCGCTGCTTGCTTTCTAATAAGGCAATCCATCTTTCAAAAGAGCCTGACAGCATTTGCTATCGATCTATGCCCATGGAGCCTGAAAGGGTCATAGGATTCATGGCAGGTCAAGTGAGCTAGATTTGTAAAGGGGAAGTACTGGCTGTATGAAGCACTGAGCTGAAAGCACATCTGGGTGCTCCTTTGTCCCTGTTCCATGCATTTCCAAATGAGAAAATGGTTTCCATGTCGAACGTTACGTGAACCCAGCAGTGGACGGAACTGACTTGTGTACAATAAACACAAAAGGCTGCCTTGCACTGAAGGAGATCTATTGGTTTGTCTCACTCAGTGGTGTCAAATATAATGCCCGAGGGCTGGATGTGGCCCCCAGAAGCTCTTTCTCTGGCCCCCACTATAAATGGACTCACCCAGAGCCACCCTTTCAGCAGTGCCACTTCTGCCAAGGCTCTGGGAGGGAGAGATGGAAGGAGGACTCAGAAGGCAAAGGAAAGCTGGGGGAGGCGCAGACCAAGAGAGGTGAGAGAGGAAGACACTGCTTAGGTGCTAGAAGAGCCCAATTATCCCACAGGCCACCCTTTCAGCAGTGCCGCTTTGGCTGAGGCGTCACTTTCCAGAGCACCTCTCAGCTGCTGAGCTGCAGAGAGACACTGCGGCTGAAGCGGCACTGCTGAAAGGGTTGCTCGTGTGATAACTGGGCTCTCTCATGTCGTGAGAACATGATCAAGATGTGCACATTTTATCTTCTGTCCTTTGCAACTGATGAGTTTCTATGGGAGAACAAAGTGCTTATTGCTGGCCATCGTCTACTTAATGACATCACTTCCTGCAAAATGACGTCACTATGACTTCCAGGCATGATTGGAAGCACTTTGTGGGCGCGTCTGGAGGCGTTCTGAGGCCTGAAGAGGCTGCAGACGGCCTCCCCAAGCATCAGAACACACACACCCCCCTCGACACAACCAGAAGGTGCTTCCAGTTGCTTTCTGGGGGGTGTCAGGTAGGGTACTCCACCACAGGTTCAGAACCTGCAGTGAGTCAAAACCACAGATTCTGAACCCACAGATAAAAAGGACCCACCTGTACACAGAACTTGGAAGTGGGACCCAGTGGGATTTACTCCCAAGGAAACCAGCATAGGACTGGGCTGTAAATGTCACTGATTTTTTGCAGTGTACTGAGTTGGCTTCCATTGAAATCAACAGGAAACACACCTCACCTTTGGCTAGATCACACTCAGTGTCTTCCGTCTGTCGGCTCTTGTTTCACTCCCCCCCCCCCCCCCGAATACGTTCTGGCCACTCTGCTTCCCGTCTGAGCTTTTGTACTGATACTGACAAGTCTGTTTTCTCTATTTGGTTTCCTGGGAGTCTATATTGGCTGTCTATCAACCCAAATGTTCACTCCGCTTTTGACATAGCCAGGGGCGCACGGAGATGGGGGGGGGAGTTCAGCAGTGCCAGCCAAGTCTTGTTTAAGCAAACGTAACTGTTTTATAACATGTCACGCTTGGCGATAGTGAAAGGAAAAGCCAATAAGGAGAAAATTTAATCTAGTGATTAAAACGCAATCCTTGGAGTTGTTGGCTGTGGAAACTGGCAGCCTGCCTCCCCCCTAAAGGCTGGGTGGAACCTGCCTTCTCTCCTTGGCAAGGAGCCGTTTCATTAAGTCAAGGTCCCAGGGTAGAAATGACGGCAACGCAGCTCTCATCTGAAAAGCCAGCCAAGCCAAATCGACAGCACGCAATTTTTGTAGGACAACTGCCCTCCCCCATGAAGTGTGACCCAGTGAATTGGAGGGTTGAAGAAAATTCCCCCGTGAATGGGTTCGCCCCTTGGTTTCCAATTTGTTATACTGGCAGAAAACGGAGGAGGGGTGGATGGTGGCAAAGAAAAGCCCCTGCAACTATCCCCCCCCCTAAGATTCAGGGCCCAATCCTATCCAATTTTCCAGTGCTGGTGCAGTTCTGTTCGTGGGGTTTACACTGCATCCTGTTGACCGGGGCCTTCTTAAAGTATGTGTAGTTCCCTTTCCATGGGGCTGCACTGTGGCTACACAGGAGCTGGAAAGTTAGATAGGATTGGGCCCACAGTCTGTTTTCACTGCAGGGTAAACTGACTGGCTAATTAAACCAATCAAATCACAGGCGATGGTGTGAGGTTAATTGACCAGCATCCATTTAATCAGGTGGGTGACTGCCCTGTTTTTTTTCTTTTTCATTTTCTTTGTTTGTAAAATAAATTAGACTTCCTTTCATCCTGGGACTCCAAGGAGGTTCACAAAGCAGATCATCAAACCAGTTTAATAAAAATTACAAAGACATAATGTGGCAGAAGGAAAGGGAGCAAATTCAGAACGTAGCAAGAGGCACCACCTCCATACCCTGTTTTTGGGTGTAAACCAGGACAGTGGTTAATGCTGCCACCACCCAAGGCTGGAGAAGATCTAGGCAGAGGGAAGCTGCCTTGGGGAAGGTATATTGGAGAGCCACCATATACTAGGGCTGAGGTATTCAATCTATGCATTGGGGCTCCCTAGGGAGCTGTGGCTGGCCTCCAGGGGTGTCGTGAGGCATCTCGGAGAGCGAGGTGGCCGCAGCTGCTCAGCTGAGCTGCACGTGCTGCCTCCCAACTTGCTGCTTTTCTGCAGCGTGAACGAGGTGGGGAGGGCAGTGTGAGGTGGGGAGGGCTGTGAAACATGGTGGGGGGAGGTGGGAGAAAAGCCTGGTTCGGTGGCCTCCTGGCTGGGAGGCTGACTGGGAGGTGTAGAGAGAAGGCTGACTAGGAGAAGCTGGGAGGTGTGCAGCGCTTTCCTCCACTTGGGAAGGAGGGAGCCCAGCCTGCTCTTGGGGGGGGGGAGTCCAAATGCCACAGCCTGCATTCTTCCATCTTGCCTGGGGGGAATAAGGGTGGCATCTGTATGTTGGGATGTATGTGTGTGAGCATGCCCCCATCTGCTTTGGGGGTGAGTTGCAGTCTTGCTCTGGGTGGCTGCAATCCTGTCCACACTTGCCTGGGAGTAAGCCCCTTTGACTCAAATGGGACTTACTTCTGAGTAGACCTACATAGGCTGGGGTCTGTCAGGTTAACCAAGGATCTTCACCCTTCTCTTTTTCCTCCCCCTTCAAAAAAGAAAAAAAGCCACTCTTGATGGCTTTGTCTCCAAAAATTGATTAAAAAATAAAAATACCCATTCCTTTTCAGCCATCCTCCTTTTTCTTCTGCCTCCTTTGTGTGTGTGTGTGTGTGGGGGGGTACTTTCTGTGTTGGCTGCTATTATCAGACAAAAGGCACAATCCTAGTTAGGTCTACACAGAAGTAAGTCCTATTGTGTTCAATGGGACTTACTCCCAGGAAAGTGAGGTTAGGATTGGAGCCAAACAGTCTCTGGATCTTAGTGTGCAATTAGCAGATACACACAAAACAAAGTCTTCCCCTCCCCTAGCAAATTCATCATTTCCCCCTCTCCCTTTCCAAAACCCTCCAGGTGTGCTGCTAACAAACTCAGGGCACAATCCTAACCAGGTCTACTCAGTCCTATTTTGTTTGTTTGTTTCTAGTGTATAATTATAACACCTTCATCCCCATTTTGGGGGTGACTGAGGTAAGGTGATGTAATGGGGAGCCCTGGCCAGTGGCCACAAGGATCAGGGGAGCCACGGGCTGGAAAAGTTCGACAACCACTGGACTAGGAAAAGCCTGTCTGTAACAAAGGTGGGCAGTCTGGGAACAGGGCAACCAGCCCTCTGAACTAAGACTATACTGATGGAAAAATAAAATAGTTTACTAAAAAAATAAAAAATAAAATACCAAAATAGAAAGGGGATGGGAATAAAAGATAAGCCAACAAGGCATTTTGGGAAACTAAGCATACAGGCACCCCCCCATATCTGCCGATCCAGTATCCACGGTTCAATTATCCGTGGATTTCAACATATGTGGGGGCTTCCGGGAACGGAACCCTGTGGATACCAAGGGCTGACCGGCATATTGTTTGACAGGAATAACTGCTCAAGAACAGGTGGCTGGAGACCTCCCCCATCCCAAACTCATTTGATTTGTTCTTCTGAAAGCTGCTGTGGGTTAACTATCCAGTGCACAACCCTGTGGGGGTTTCTTGGGCAGCGCTTACTTCCATTCATGGGAATTTGTCGTTTTCTAAGGTGTGGATTTCTAAGGTGTGGATTTCTAAAACGAGGCGGGATATAATCTGCATAACATAAATCTATCGGCAGCTATTCTCCAACCCATCCAAATGTTTGTCCACAATCGCCCACAGGTATCATTGTGTGGTCCAATCTCTGCCTCTCTTGTTGTTTCAAAGCAGAGGAAATGCCCCTTGTTCTGGGCCATTCTGTTCCATGGGCAGCTCCATGCTGAACAGTGATTTTGGCCCTGAGCAATGGAAAAATTAACTGTGCTGGTTTCCTGCTCTGAACTCTTGAAACATCTGTGATTTTAGTGTCGCGTCAGCCACCGTTTGCCTGTGGTCTCCTGAAGAAGATTAAAGGGGGTTGGATTATATCATTGCACAGAGAGAGGGAAGGGAAGCAGATGAAAAAATTATAGGGTGGGAATCATGCAAACAATGATTAAAAAGGAATCGGGAGAAAAACCACGCCCTGCCACTTTGTGACTTCCCCTACACAGTGAAAATGTTTTGCATGATATTGGACTGAAGAAGAGCCAAAGCTGTTTTAAGCAAGTTGGACCCTTGTTCAATGACGTCCATTGATGGGCACCACTTGCCAGGTTTTTAGCCAGAGGTCCTTCCTAATCCTTTGGACCTGCACGCAAAGAAGAGCTATGCACGCTCAAGATGATCTATAAATCTGCTTTATACTGAACTGGACTGTTGCTCCAGGCAACTCACCATTGTCTACAGTAGAAACCCCATATCCGCGTTTTCAGTTATCCGCACTTTACGACCCAAAAGTACTAAGTGGAAAATTCCCAAAATAAATTATTAATTGGTTTCAGATTGTGCACCATTCTGAGTTACATGGCGAAGCCTTCCCGCCACATCATGCGCATGACTAAACTCTATTTGGCCTCTGTACCCAGGCTGACCCATTTTACTCGTGCCCAGTTAGCCTCTAGTGTGCTCGCTGCCCACATTCTTTGCCACGCTACGCAGTGTTGTTGTGAAATTTTATCATAGGCATGTATAGAAATGAAAAACAACTTTTACGTAGAATTTGCTACTATCTGCAGTTTTGGGCATCTGCAGTAGGCCTTGGAACGTATCACCCGCAAATATGGGGAGACTATAGTATTTATTTATGATTTTAAAACAGTTCCACTGTGACTTTCTTGGCTGTTTGGGCAACTCAAGGCAGCTTCCAGTAAGATAAGATTAAAAAAAACAAAACCACCATCAAAACAAACGCCCAAGCAAAAAACCAAACTCCACAATCTGAAAGCCACAGCTACACAATTCTGACGACCACAACTGTCAAACATCATACCCCACTGGAATGCCAAAGAGAAGAGCCAGATCTTTACATCTCCTGAATGGGGAATGCAGAGTAGGAGCCAACCAGGCCTCCAAGGAGAGGCCATTCCACAGGTCAGCCCTGCTACCCTGAAAATCCCACTTCTGTCCTAAGAATATAAGAAGAGCCCCTCTGGATCAGGTCAAAAGCCCATCTTGTCCAGCTTCCTATATCTCACAGTGGCCCACCAGATGCCTCAGGTGGCAAGCAAGACAGCAAGAGACCTGCATCCTGTTGCCATTCCTTTGCACCTGGCCTTCTGAGGCAGACTACTTCTAAAATCAGGAAGTTGCATATAATGGCTTGTAACCTGTAATGGACTTTTCCTCCATCAATCTGCCCAATTCCCTTTGAAAGGCATCAAAGGGTGCCATCACCACATCCTGTGGCAAGGAGTTCCACAGACTACTTATACACTAGGCACAGAAATATGTTCTTTTGTCTGTTCAAATGCTCCTAACACTCATTTGTAGTGGATGTCCCCTGGTTCTGGTATTGCATGAGAGGGAAAAGCACATCCCAAACCATTTTGAGCAGGGGTGTTAAACTCCTACAGAGTCTCTTTCAAACAGAGGGCCAAATTGCATTCCTGGTGCCTGCTGGGGGCCAGAATTGATGCCATTAAGGTGATGACCACTAATAAGCAGTGCACTTTCTTCTCACTTAGGAACTCATGAACTGAAAGTGATACCCAGATAACCAAAAACCCATTGTTTACACACTGGAAAGTCAGGATAAATTTATGCGCCGTTTCTGAAATTGCAGGCTCTCAGATGTGGCCATGGCAAGTCCTCACACTTGAAGAAGCCTTTGAGGAGAGTAATTTAAGGACACAGCCACTGTTCAGAGGAGAGGGGTCAAAGCATGTGGTCTAACTGCAACTGGATCTAAATTCAGTCCCGGCCATATTTAAAAGGTTGATCTGACCCACTCAGGAGGCTGGTTGAGGCAGTTGCCTCAGGGACCTGAATGGTAGAGGCACCCACTTGGGTCCACACACTTGCCTCTACTGCTCCTCTTTACTCCCTGGATTGGAAAAGAAGGACAGGGCGAAAGATGACTTGTGGAGGAGGGAAGAGGGGTGGGCTGGAGCACTAGAGGCCAGCAATCTGATGGGCCACCACAGGAAGCAGGTTTCTGGATTCAACAGGTCTTTGGTTTGATCCAACCAAGTTCTTAAGTGGTCTAGGCTCAGTTCCCCTTTAGTGTGCCTTTCCTTTTTCTCCACCTTTGAACTGAACATCGGATGTGATTTTTGGCGGCAGTCCTAAACGCTCCGAACAATGGGACTTCCAAGAAAACAAGGGTGAGGATTGAGGCCTTTATTGTGCTCTATTAAATTACGGAAGCACCTGCTTTGCTCGTCGTGCTTTATTGCAATTTTGTGAAATGCTGCAAGAGCCGACTGCGATTGTACATGGACAGGGCATCACAAAGAAAGTGTGTATAGCAGGACTTATCAGCTCATAGCATGGCAGGGGGGGCTTGGCCCCACTGCCATGGTGACCATAAGGCATTGCCCCACCTGGCCCAATGCTGCTATAAGTGGAGATGACTGTGGCACAAAGGCACCCCAGTGGGCAAGATGGGGTTGGGCAGTTACCTGGCCCTTCAAAGGCCCCTTGTACTGCAGCCTGAAACCCCTAAGACTTCTCCTGGAATGGCTTGAGATAAAAGCACTAGTTTGCTGCAATGCTCTAAATTCATTCCTTTCAGGACATGCTGAACTCCTACCATTAAGCAGAACTGACAGCCGTGACCCTAAAGTGACAGCAAAACACCAAGAAATGCCTTTGAATTTAGCAAAAATAATTGTGACACCAAAATCCTCCGGTTATGTCCACGATTGCCCAATTCGCTACTCCTGGTAGTAAAGGACTTGGATTGAAGCAAATGTACAGATCTTATCCCAAGTCCATTTGCATGTATTAGTCATGTGCAAAGCCCACAGGAAAAAATTCCTTTGCCTGTCCCATTTTTCACTCCTTGGGAACACTATTTTTGCATAAAACCCATCGGCCATTTGCACATCTCTATATGTACTCACTGTTGCTCCCTTTCGTTCTTTGGTTAAATATGTGCTCTGGGTGATGACACACATGTATCTGTGCTTATACAGTCAGACCCTGGTACCTGCAGGGGTTCCATTCTGGAATCCCCCAAAGATACGGAATCTGCAGATACCAGGGTCTGAATTTAAATCCCCCCTTTTTAAAAAAAAGCACCAAAAGTGGGGTCGCTACTTTTTTCTGGCCAAACTGTGCCATTTCCCAGCCTGTAGATCTGTTTTAGCACTGAAAGACCCACTTTGTGATGTATTATGGGGTGAACCTGGGAGAAGAAAAGAACCTCGGCATGACCCTGAATTGGGTCTTTCAGTGCAAAAAGTAGCTCTACAGCAGCCATTTTCAACCACTGTGCCGTGGCGCACCGGTGTGCCGTGAATGGTCTGCAGGTGTGCCGTGGGAATTTTGTGGTCATTTATTAGTAAGGCCATTGGGGGATGTGAGCCTGCCACCAACAGCATGGTGTGCCTTGACAATGGTCAAAAAACTGATGGTGTGCCTTGACTATTTTAGTTCCTTGTCAGTGTGCCATAAGTTGAAAAAAGGTTGAAAATCACTGCTCTACAGGATGGGAAATGGCATGGTTTGGCCACAAAAAGGTAGGAACCCCGATTTTGGTGCTTTTTGCTTTTAAAAGGCTTTAAATTTGGAACCCAGTGTCCATTGGCATCTGTGGTGAGTCAAATCTGCAGATGCCAGACCCGCGGATACCGGGGTCCGACTGTGATCGCTGTTGAGATGCGACATAGTTGGCACCCACAGATACAATACAAATGGGAGCATACCAAAAAGCTCCACCCCAGCACTGACACAGTTCACTACTGCACCCCCTGCTCTTCTCAAGGAAGGTGATTGGCTGAAGAGGCAAACACTATGATTCATTAAGACCTATGGGTGTCCAGCACAGTCTTCAGACAAACACCATCCCCAGGTACAATGGTAGGTGGAGCCACGGAGTGCATTTTGCACAAGCAGGTGGGGCTTGCCACTTGTGCTGCAACCACGGACACTGTCCACAGTCACATTACATCTGAACAGGGCTCGAGGCACACTGCATGGTGGGTTGTGTCATTTTCTGTGGTGGTCTCAGGTCTCAGGGAAGACCAGGGGGAAAGCCCTGCAATGGATCTCCCATAGCTTTTTGTAGTTCCCCATAGTACAGTGGACCCTTCTTATCTGTGGGTTCGACATCCATGGATTTGAGCATCCACAATTGATGATCCTTCAGTTGGAGGGCCTCAGAGAACCTCCCAGATGCAACCAAAAGTGGTTTCCGAGGAGGACCTTTGGAGAGTCAGGCAAGGCCCCAGGTAAGTCATTAGAGCACTATGCCACCTCCTCCCTATTAATAAAATTATCCATGAATTTGTGTATCAGGGAGAGGTCCTGGAACGGATCCACCATGGATACCAAGGGCCCCATTGTACACCAATATTATCATCATCATCATCATCATCAAATATGCGGATATGAGAAAAGCATGCCAGACTTTCCCAGAGCAAGGTGCAGATTTGCAAAAGTACCGTCATTTGATCCAACTTCTGCTTTTTCCTCCTCGTATTTCCAAGACAAGCAAGCATGATTTCAGCCTTGCAAAGAGGGCTGAGATTTCATACTTCCTGAAGCAGGAGACCAAATGCCTTGGCGCGGTAATTGGTAATGGTCGGTTTGGAGTAGTCTTGAGCTACTGTTTCTTTGCTAAACAAATTTTATGTTGCTTTCACAGTTGCAGTGTTTGGTCACTTCTAATCTCCCTGTTAGAGCCCAACACAATTATACGTAACCCCTGCTAATTGGGTAAGAGGCACTTTTTCAAGTGGGTGCTCCTTTTTTTAGCAGGGGGAGAGTAACTGGCCCTCCTCACCCCAGCAGTGTCTGTTCTAGTGGCTGTCTGCTGGTGTTCTTTTGCATCTTTTTAGATTGTGAGCCCTTTTGGGACAGGGAGCCATTAGTTATTTGTTTGATTTTCTCTGTAAACTGCTTTGTGAACTTTTAGTTGAAAAGTGGCATACAAATACTGTTAATAATAATAATAATACGTACAGACAATTTGGTCTCCAGCCAGTTCCAGGCAAGCAGCTTCTGCTCTGGAACGAGGTCTCTTCTCGGCATGCTTGAAGGAACCGTTGTCCAACTGACTCAGCAGTTCAGCTTTTAGCTCAGCGCTGACTCAGCAGTTCAGAACATTGGCTCAGACAGAGGCAGGAGTCAGTGGGATACAGGAGGAGAAGGCTTTTCCTTTACTTCGCATTCCATCAGCACAATTCTTCAACTCACAGCACAATCCTAACTTGCACTGGGATCAGGCAGGCCAGAGGACCTGAGCTGCATCCAGTGCAAGTTTGGGGCCAAAAGCAGTGCATCACGAGGCAAGGAGAAGCCTTTCCCCTTACCCTGTGCCACACTGCAGCTGCCTCAATGGGTCTACTTGGATCTGTGCCATCTGATGAGCTGGTGTAAATCCAAGCAGCCCAGGGCTGCCTGGGAACGGGGTCAGAATCCGGCAGTTATGCCGGATCCTGGCCCCACCTCCCACTCCCTGCCCGCCCATGGTCCCGTCTGCCCGTCTGCCCTTCCCCATCCCGAAATGCCTCCCTCCCACCTCCTCCTGCACCCCCCTTCCCGGAACCCTGCATCGGCCAGGCTCGGCCAACACAACTCACCTTCTCCCCGGGGCCTGCGACGGCACGGGGTGTATGCCTATCTCCCCTCAAAGTCACACAAAATGCTTTACAGCACTTTTGCAACACTCTCAGGCCGGGGCAAGCAACTTGCATTGGCCCAAGTACACCTCAGGACTGCACCCTCACACCCTGCTGGGGGCTGTTGCAAAATATTGTTTAAGAAGTGGGGATGCTATTTAAGGAAGAGATCAAATCCCCGCTCCTCTCCCTCACACACACACACACACACACACAGGTCATACACAAGGTCTCCCTGTGATTCAGAAGACCTTCCAGACCTGACTTCTGGTAGCATCCGGAAGGTTCTCTGAGGTCCTCCAGCCAGTGGCGTCACTAGGGTTTCTGTCACCTGGTGTGGGAGGCCAGCTCATCACCCCCATGGTGGACCTCCTCCCATTCAGTGGGCAGGGCAACACCTCAGGCGGTGGGCATCGTGATGAACCATTGCCCCACCTCTGCTGGCTTGATAGAATAGAGATATTTCAGTGCCGTTTGTTTCATTGCATTCTGCATGAATTTACACATTGAATGATATATAACATTGAATAACAAGTTGAAAAGCGGTATATAAATACTGTTAATAATAATGTTAATTAATAACATGATGGTACAATTCAAAAACACCAAGATTTTAAAAATTTTGGCCAGTAGTGGTGTCAGCCCCACTCTACTCATCACCCGATGCAGCCCACACTGCCCTAGCAATGCCTCCAGGGCAGGCTGGCAATCTGTGTTGAGTCACATCGGTGAATGCAGACCTGCAGATGATGAGGGCCAGATGTATGATGAGAACCTTTTTTTCAAAAGTGCTGTATAAATATTCTAAATAATAATAATAAAGCAGGTCAAAATCTTGTGGCATTTCAAAATCCGAACAGCTAAAAAATTGTTACAAGCCATGATGTGTATGCGCAACCTCCAGATTTTAGAAATGGGCTATGTCAGAATGCCAGATGCAAGGGAGGGCACCAGGATGAGGTCTCTTGTTATCTGGTGTGCTCCCTGGGGCATTTGGTGGGCCGCTATGAGATACAGGAAGCTGGACTAGATGGGCCTATGGCCTGATCCAGTGGGGCTGTTCTTATGCTCTTAACTACAATTCCCAGAATGCCTTGCAGGTCTTCTTGTTGTCTGGTGTGCTCCCTGGGGCATTTGGTGGTCCGCTGTGAGACACAGGAAGCTAGACTAGATGGGCCTATGGTCTGATCCAGTGGGCTGTTCTTATGTTCTTAACTACAATTCCCAGAATCCCTTGCAGGTCTCTTGTTATCTGGTGCGCTCCCTGGGGCATTTGGTGGGCCACCGTGAGATCCAGGAAGCTGGACTAGATGGGCCTATGGCCTGATCCAGTGGGGCTGTTCTGATGTTCTTAACTACAATTCCCAGAATGCCTTGCATGTCTTCTTGTTATCTGGTGTGCTCCCTGGGGCATTTGGTGGGCCGCTGTGAGATACAGGAAGCTGGACTAGATGGGCCTATGGCCTGATCCAGTGGGGCTGTTCTGATGTAACCTCCTGATTTTAGAAATGGGCTATGTCAGTATGCCAGATGCAAGGGAGGGCACCAGGATGCAGGTCTCTTGTTATCTAGTGTTCTCCCTGGGGCATTTGGTGGGCCACTGTGAGATACACGAAGCTGTGATACAGGAAGATGGGCCTATGGCCTGATCCAGTGGGGTTGTTCTATGTTCTCAGAAGTCAGCATGGCCTACCCCCTTTCCACACACCCCCTCACCCTCGTTTCTTGGCTTCCATGCATTGAGACACTGCGGTGCGCTCTCAGTGACCTGAAAGGGATGGCTCAGAGCCCATGCGATGAATTATAATAAGCTCATTAGGAAAAGGAGCTGCCTTTTTTTTTTTTTTTGCTCATGGCCAGAAGTATCATGTTGTACATTGATAGGGCTGCATAAATAATAAATCACACCCATCATAGCTCCATTAGTCCTGGGCACCCAGTCTTTATTTGACCCAGAGGGTGTGCTCAGATGCCTTGCATTTTTTGAGGGGTGCACAAAGGCTGGTTGAGCAGAGAAGAAAGACGCTCCGTTCAGAAAGCGTAGCCCCCGTCCCACCCAACAATGGCCTTTGTGATGAATCTGTGAACTGAGACTCAATTGTACACACACAAACGCACCAAGTCACTATGGAACAAACTTGGATTAGACTGAAGAAGGTCTTTGCCCTTTTTAATCATGGTAGTCAGTCTGACTGGCAAAGTGCAGCCCGTTTGACTCTGCGGTTCTCAAAGCCTTTTAAAGCCTTTGCAAATATACTAGAGCAGTGTTTCAGTGGGTCACGAACTGATTTTGGATGGGTTGCTGAAAATTTTTGAACCATTTTTTAATACATCTGCAAGGTTTTACCTGGTTTGCAGACAAAAATCATTAGCTGGAATGCTAACCTGTGAGTTAATCTTCATATCTGCAAATTAAAATGTCACATTTTCTGATTTTCACAAGTAATTGGCATGTGTAAATCATGTGTGAACCCAATTTCAGCCTTTTCTCTGGCCTGAAAGTCCCTAACTGCACATCTTGCTCCCTAGTTCAACTTTCTGGATATCCTGGAATGACTGTAAAGGTTGGGCGGGATGGGGATGACTGTCCTTGATCTCCGTGTCTAGGGAGAGTCTAGTAAATGTCTACACACATATAACATATGCAAGGTCTCTAGCAGCCTTGGGATACCAGGACCCTGATGATAATGATGATGACGACAATGGTGAATGAATGAATAAAATATTTCTTTCTAGATGTCTTTTTTCTGCCTAGTGGATTGCAATAGGGTTATTTTAAAAAGTGGGTCCTGGTGCTAAAAAGTTTGGGAAGCACTATACTAGAGGCTAATTAGGAACAGGGGCAGCTGCCTTCTCCCAAGTCAGAGACCAGTGGCCCACCTAGCTCAGTGTTCTTGACACTGACTGGCAGTAGCTCTCCAGAGTTCTAGGAAGGGTGTTTCCCAGCCGTACCTGGAGATGAACCTGGGATATTCCACATGCAAAAACATTTCCAGCACTGAGCTACATCCCTTCCTCTTCTTCCCTCCAAAGCCAAGCGAGTACAGTCCGTTCATGTTGTCGGCTGGTGCCTGAAAACCCCAACGGATAGCAAATCTGTAGATAGTGAAACATTGATCCAATGGGATCATAGTGGGGTTGGGGGGGTAGCTTACCTACCAGCAGTGGAGACAGAATCTAGCAGAGATCAGCACCCTTGGCAGTGAAGATCTTAAAAATGGTGCCTGTAACAAACACAGAGCCCTTTAAAATAGCTGTGAAAAGCTTCTGGAACTTTCCACGGACTTTTTAAAGGAGTTGGGTGCCTTTTTGAAGTGCTCTGCAGCCTTCTGAAACTCAGCAGAGAGTTTCAGAGGGTTGCAGAGACTGTGGATAGCTGAGAACATCCCACATGGCCTGAGGTAAGTAATTCTGCTGCTTGTGGATAGGCAAATCCACAGATAGGTGAATCTGTGGGTAGTGGGAACTGACTCTATATGCAAAGGCAATGTTCTTGCTAGATCAATGGTTATCAAACTCTTTAGCACTGGGACCCACTTTTTAGAACAACAGTCTGTCAGGACACACCAGAAGTGATGTCATTAGCCTGGAAGTGAGGTCATGGCCAGAAGTGACATCATCAATTTAGGCTTCAAACCTAAGCTGCAATCAGCCAAAGGTCCCATGACACAGCGCACTTGTGCTGTTATTTTGCACAGCTTGGAACTCAAACATTCCAGCTGGGGAGTCAGAGCACAACTCAGGGCTGCATCCTTCTCCATTCACACAGCCCAGCTCCCTTTCCAGTATCCCATCTTCCCACCTATTCAGGGTAAAGCACCAGGCTTCTCTCCCCCTGGGAGCCCCCCTGCCCAGCAGCTCTGTGCCCTGTACTTTCAGCTCTGTATTTTCAGTGGCAACTGAGTTAGGTGCTACGTGACCACGTGAAATTGGCTCACAACCCACAGTTTGAGAAATGCTGCACTAGAGGCTTCTGCAAGGACTCACCCCACCAGTCACACTTCCTGGGTTTTCCCAAATCTAAACCCTTCTCTACCCTACAACAACCTCCAACTGTGCTGTTAGGGCCAGCTTATCCTAGCAGTTACTTGAGCTCATGCTGTTCAGTAACCCACCCCTGGGACAGGATGATAAAGAGAACTACAAATATAGTTGACACAACTGAAGTTCTATTAAAATCATCACTGCGGCTGTTATCCAATTAAAGAAAGTATGGTCAATTAATCAATTAAACCTTCATAATTATGCAGATGAATAAAAACCATTCTGAAGAAGAGAAAAGCACGCTTCCTTTACTTTCAGATAACATATGGATTGGTCCCCAGAAGTTTATTGGAGTGGATCAGTGAGTTTCAGTACATATACCTCTGCATCTTTGAAAGTGGCCCCTAAAACAAGTAAGGGCGCAATCAAGCCCTTGACTTAGGCCGGCGCAAGTCCCTTGTGCCAGCCCAGAAGGGTCACACTTGTGCCTCCTCAGGAGTTGGCTAGGCCAGTGTGCCTGCAGAGGTTGGAATAAGCCTCTGTGCTGATAGAGGCACCGAGGTTTACATCGGCAGGAAGGGGGCGGGGAGCAGGCAGGAGGGAGGCGTTCCTGGGCAGTTGGAGGGCGGGTGGTGGGCGGCCCCAGTTGGCAGGTGGGCGGGGAGCAGGAGGCAGTGCTGGGATCCAGCAGTTATGCCGGATCCCAACCCCGTTCCCGGGGAGATTGGAGCAGCTTGAAGCCACTCCGCTCTCCTCGGATTGGCGCCACCTCAAGAGGCGGCACAAGTCCAAGGAGACCCATAGGGGAAAGGGCGCCTTGCCCAGAGGTAAGGGGAAAGTTTATCTTTGCTTCTGGTTGAGCCACTTTTGGCCCCTATTCTGCGCTGGATGCAAGCCTCTTGGCTTTCCTGTTCCAGCGCAGGGTAGAATTGCGCCCTAAGTGTGTTAACAGATTTTATTTATTTTTCACATTTTTATACCACCCTTCCTCCAAGAAGTTCAGGGTGGTGCACATAGTTCCTTCCCCTCCCTCTGTCCTCACAACAACCCTGTGAGATAGGTGAGACTGAGAACAACTGGCCCAAGGTCACCCAGGAAGCTTCATGGCTGAATGGGGATTTGAACCTGGATCTTCCAGGTCTAAGTACAAACTCCCAAACCATCACCATCCCAGCCCTCTCAAATAAGGGCAGTGCAGCATTTCCCAACGTTTTTCTCCTGCTGTGCTACTTTGCATGGTTCACCTATTGGCAGTATAACTGGCAGTAACTGTGATGATGTCTTTGCCAGTTACTTCTGGATTAGGAGGCCAGACACAATGCAACAAATGCTGGTAGGAGGCTCAGGGTGAACAGAGGGGTTTTTTTGAGCATGCAGAAAGCGCATGCTGGAGCTCTGCCCACCTAGCTGAGCTGCCTACTGCTGCCTGTTGCATTGTTTTGCTGGTCTCTCTGCCAGGTGGAGGGCTTCTGGGGGTTCTGCAGGTACCACTGTTACCCAAAGGCGCTGTTATGTTTTAAGGGGAATTATTATATTATCCTTTTGGAAACTTCAGGATCGCAGGCTAGATAACAAGACAGCGTAATGCAAAGAAATTCCTTTTTAGCTCGAAAAGAGACTGGGAGAAACATAACTTTCAATAAAAGGATTATATTTTTATTGCAAAAACACACAGGTAAACATAATGCACATGGAGAATTGGTAAGTATAGGTTTCTAGTACTTGTGTCTAGTTTACCTAGCTTATGGTGGTTGCATGTGAGCAGAATTTGGTGCATCCGAGAAGATTAGAAAAAAGGGAAAGATTTTAGGGAAGGATTTTAGGGGTCCCTGGTCTGCATAACCCAGCTGCTAACCAAGATGGGGAGAGAAGGGGAGAAAAAGGGAGGGGGAGAAGGGAAAAGATTCCAGACACAAGATATAGTTACCTGTCCTGAGAAACAGTTGGGGCGGGGGGGCGTGGAGAGTCTTATGGAGGGCCTCTGCCTTGGGAGGGCAGCCAGAGAGACAGCTAGCATGTGCCAGCCTTCTCTTAAAAGGGTTTTTGCTGACCTGAATGACCCGGATGTGGCCTAGAGCTGTCCTGGATGCACATGCTCACTATACATAGTGGGACACGTGGAGCATGCAAGAAAAACAGGATGACCAGGTATCAGCCTCCTGGGGAGGGGGGGAATTGCTTTCTGTTGCCCCTGCGGGGAATTTGGGAGACATGATGTCTATTATCAGCAGAATTCAAATGGGTCAAATGGCTGGCTTCCCTGGCTAGGGAAACTTACACAATACGCATTGATTTATTTACAATAAGAAACACTTAAGCAGTGATTTACAGTGATTGAGACAACAATTTACTCTTTAGACATTGCTTTTAAAGTCTTTGCTGCTAAAGTCTTTGTTGCTGTGTGCATGGAGAGCTGGAGTTTGTGTAAACTTGTGACTTTTACCAGGGTTTTGGAAATTGGACCTGTGAGAAGTTTGGCTTATAACCAGATATAAAATCACAACTTAAAAGGAAAAAGGGGATTTTCACGTAACAACACTGGACACCACCTCAAGTACCACCAGTAGTTCGAGTATCACTGATTATGGGGCCAATCCTATCCAACTTTCCAGCACCAATGCAGTCTCAATGAAGTCCTGTAGTAAGGGAACAAATGTTCCCTTTCCTTGAAGAGGCCTCCATGACTGTCTCCCCACCACAGCACATGCCCTATTGGGGATGTCACTGCTGGCAAGTTGGATAGGATTGTGCCCTGAGAAACACTGGTGTAGGAAGCACTTCTGAAGCATCTAACATTTAGCATTAGTCACATAGCATGCTAGAAATCCTTGGCAGAAAACAACCAGCCTGGGCTGGCCCATGCATGAGGCTGGCTAAGGCAGTCGCCTCAGGCAGCAGACTTGTGGAGATACCAGTGTCCGCTACTCCTCCTTCTTGAGCTTGAAAAGCACATTGCAGACCACTGGACCAGAGTGTCAGAGTCATGGAAGCCCACCACTCTTTTCTCCTCCACACTTACATTTCCCCCTTCCTCCTTGAATCAAGCGAGAGCAGATGCTGCCAAATACGGGAGGCAGATTGCAAGGCTTCAGTTTCAGTTTACACACACAGTTACATGCATAAAAAAATATAAAACCAAACATAGATCAAAAGCAGCATCCCTGGATGATAGTCTTATTTTTATACCAAAATTTCTATAAGCACCTAATTCAGTGTGCTGGCAGTGAGCCAGTATGCACTGGTCAGGATCAGGCCCTGAGCCCGATCAGGACTTCCTCAATTTGACTTGTGTCTCTGCCGTGACGTCACTAGCCGGTCTTAGGGGCAGGCTGCTCCTTCTCAAACTCAGCTGCAATGTGAATAATACATGCTTCCTCTGAAGGGTCGTTGCAAAGACAGCCTCCCTGAAAATAAGACATGTGGTAACACAAATATTTGGTGTGAGTATTGTGATCTATGCTATCTCCGCAGCATGCTTCATGCCTCGCAGGTCATGTCTGCCAAGCAGGGACTGCACACCACTTGCAAGGTGTAGCTACCCTTCTGCTGTTGCCAACTATGGGTTCTGTCAGAATGCCAGATGCAAGGGAGGGCACCAGGATGAGGTCTCTTGTTATCCGGTGTGTTCCCTGGGATATCTGGTGGGCCACTGTGAGATGCAGGAAGCTGGACTAGATGGGCCTATGGCCTGATCCAGTGGGGCTGTTCTTATGTTCTTAACTACAATTCCCAGGAAGCCTTGCAGGTCTCTTGTTATCTGGTGTGCTCCCTGGGGCATTTGGTGGGCTGCTGTGAAATACAGGAAGCTGGACTAGATAGGCCTATGGCCTGATCCAGTGGGGCTGTTCTTATGTTCTAACTGGCCACTTAATGGACTCTCACTGCACCTGCAAACCTGCACCTGCAAACCTAGGCACAGTGACGCACGGGCACAAGCGTGCAGAATTGGGTTTTGTTTTGGGAGGGGGGAAAAAACAAAAGGGCTGTAATGAGTTCAACATTTGAAAGCTACTCCAGCTGCCTGAGCTGCACAGATATTTGATTTTATGGTGTCTGCTGGGAATCTGAGCAGTGCTTATCTTTCCCTCAGACATCAGAGGTTGCATTACTTCTTCCACTGGGCCACAGAAGAGCAGGGGAAGAACCGGCTGGGGTGCCAAGCCAAGCCACACCTCCTCCTGCCCGCCCCACCAGCACGCTCCCATGTGAAGCCAGGGGCAAACCGAAGCTGAGTAGAGGAGATTAAAGGAGGAATGGCTCAGAAGTGCAGAAGGCAAAAAAAAAAAATCTCTGCTACATGTTTGCAATAAGAAACAAACATGGCTTCATCATATCCCTCCACAAGATGCGGATGGGCACAGCATTGCCCTGATTATTGATTAATCCATTAAATACTTTTAATCAACTCACCAGATGTCCTCATTTAGCCAGCAGATTTTATGTCTTATTGCAGTGGTTCTCAAACTTTTCAGCATTGGGACCCACATTTGAGAATGATAATCTGTCAGAACCCATTGGAAGTGATGTCATTAACTTGGAAGTGATGTCATAGCTGAATGTGTCATGATTGAGTAGGGATATTTTTAACACTCCCATACAACAAAATCAAATCAGGGCGCAATCCTAACCCCTTATGTCAGTGCTTTCCAGCACTGACATAAGGGTAATGCAGCTCTGAAGCAAGGGAACAAACATTCCCTTACTTTGAGGAGGCCTCCGTGAGTGACACCCAACTGCAGGATGCAGCACATGTCCCATTGGCACCGCTATGCCAGTGCTGGAAAGCAATGACATAAGGGTTAGGATTGTGCCCTCAAGTAAGGTGCAGCACAATCCTTACCCCTGGGTTAGACCGGCACAAGTCACTTATGCTGATCCAGGGGTATCGCAAACAAGCCCTAAGGCACCGTTGCATCAGGAGTCGGGGAGACCAGCACAAGGAGTTACACTGGCCTCCCTGAGCTGGATCTAGGCCCAGTGGGGTAGGTTTGTGTTGGCCAACACTGACCAACACGAAGGTCTGGGGTGTGTGGGAAGGGCAGGGAGGAGGTGGGGGGGAGGAGATGGGGTCAGGATTCAGCGGTTATGCCTCTGACTGCTTCATTCTATTTGGATCTGTGCCATCTCCTGAGGTGGTGCAGATCCAAGTAGACCCATTGGAGCCAGTGCAGCACAACATGGGGTAAGAGGAAGGTTTTCCCCTTGCCTTGGGTTGCGCCACTTCTAACCCTAAACTTTCACTGGACACAGTGCAGGCCCATAGTATTGCACCCTAAGTAAATTTAAAGTTTACAGTAAGTTTAAGCCATTTCTGCCCAACTTTGCATATATGCAACAGGGACCAGATGTGTACATCTGTAGGCTGGGCAGAAATGGGTTAAGTTTAAAAATTTATTTGAAGAAGAATCCTGCTAACCCTCCCCTCCCCCAAGCAGCTGCTGATCTGTTTAAAAAAAGTTATCCAAACATCCCAAAGGCTGAAATCCTATCCACACTTACCTGGGAGTGAGCTCCACTGACTATCATTGTGAAAATCATATGCATAGTAGTTCCCCTGGGGGCTGGGGATAAGAATAGGCCCTCAGTTTGGCTGTACTTGTCGTAAGAGGCGACTAAACAGCCACCGGGTAGATGGGACTCCTTAGCCTGGGAAGGCAGCTCATCTGAGAGAAGGAAAACTCTGATCCCAAACCTCCACTGCCTGGTGGCTACATCCAGTTATGGAAAAGGCTTCAGGAGTCAACCTCGAGGCAAAATCCGGAGCCGGAGTCCCTGAGGCAGTTCATGGCTGAACACAGTCACATTCTGGCAACTCCTGCGACGCCGCTGGAACCAACCGTATTGGCCTCTGCCTTTCCATTGGACCATTTCAGCGACGTGGAGAGGGGCGATTTGCTGCGTGGGTAACAGCCTATCCTCCATACCTACTTTACCCAGGCTTCGCGCACTGGAGAGGACACTCTGTTCCAGGGCCACCATTCAGAGCGTGACACCATAGTCTTCTGAGACTGAAGGATGCCAACATACATAGTAGCCTGTTCAAAGTACAGAACTGTAAGATTTGCCTAAATGCAGTCACATACCATGGTAGCATCAAGTGTAATAGATTAAAAATAAAATACACTTTGAAATGAATGGGGACCCACCTGAAATTGATTTGGGACCCACCTAGTGGGTCCCGACCCACAGTTTGAAAAATATTGTATTATCGAGTCGGCCCAAGAGCACCTAGAAGCTAAGACAGTTAGAGCCGGAAGGGATCTTGGAAGGTCATCTAATCCAATCCCTGCTCAGTGCAGAGAACAGCTACTGCATCCCTGACATGGGACAGCTCCTGTCTTGGTTTAAAAATGTCCAATGAGGGTCCATCAGAACTGCGTGAGACGACTGTTCCAGGGACAGACAGCTCTTACTGTTAGGAAATTCTTCCTCATGTCGAGCCTAAATCTACTTCCCACAGACAGCAAGTCATAGAATCATAGAGTTGGGTCACTCAAGGTCATCTACTCCAAGGTCATCTAGCAGGAAATTCTCTTAGAGCAGCATTCTCTGTTCAGCCTCTTCTTGAAGATCTCCAGGGAGGGAGAATCCAAGTCCTCCCCTTCTTCTGTGTGACAAACCTTCAGATATTTGACAGCTCTCATGTATCTCATTAGCCTTCTCTTTCCCAGACTAAACATATCACGCACCAAATGCTGTTCCCTCCCCCTTACCTAGTTTCCTCCCCCTTACCTAGTCTGCCCCTGTTCCTCCCACTCCCTGGACTAGATAAGGAAGAGGTACATGGAACAGGAGAGTAAATCTGGAGGAGAGGAGAGGGCTAGAGCTATACATTTCGACAGGATTTACTCTCAGAGCATCTCTAACCGATACAGATCCCAAAGAACAGTAATTATGCCAACTAATTAATCTCTCGCCCTTCCTCCAGACTGAAAGCAGCCACTGCGAAGAATGAGTTCAGACTTCCACCCAAGCTACTAAGACTTGGAAAGAAACTCCAACAGCTGCTGTGCTCCAAAAGAGCCAACTCCGAGTGCCATACATCAAGCTGAAATCCTTGGGAGCAGAAGACTATTTATGCTAGCCTCTTAATTGAGCATTCCTTTGCCAGCCAAGACATTCCAGGCTCTGCTACACAAATAATGCAAGCTAATTTGCAGTTAAGCACTCTGGTTGGAACACATTTATAAATATCCTTCTCGGCTAAGGGAGAGAAAGCCTGGCAGAAGGTAGAGTTGCAATGGCATCACACAAACACAAGTGGGGGAATAAAAGGGGAAACATGGGGGAACAGGAGGCCAGTCTTGGCCTAAGACAGGGATTCTCAAAGTGTGTGTCGTGATGCTTTATGAGATGCCACAGGATGTCCCTGGTTGCCTCTCCTACCTGTTCCCCCCAGGTGCCACCATCTTGGATCTTGAGAGATTTGATGAGATTCAAGATGGTGGCACCAAAAATCTCACCAGACTAGGGTGCTGCCAAGTTGGATCTCAAAAGATCACACAAAATTTGAGCGCTGCCATCTTGGATCTCACAAGGATTTGTAAGATCTAATATGGTGGTCTGGTTCAGCGGGAAGGCTGGGGAGGCATCATGACCCAGGTAAGTTTGGGAACCATTGACCTGGTGGCGTAGCTGGAGGGGGGCAGCGCACCCAGTGCGGGCAAGTGGCCCGTCCCTTCAGAGCCATTCCTGGCGGGGGGAGCAAAACGGAGCTGTACGGAGCAGCTCTCCCCCCGTCAGGAATGGCTCTGAAGGGACGGGCCACTTGCCCACACTGGGTGCGCTCCAGCTACACCACCACATTGGCATAAGACTTGACAACCTCATCAGCTTGGTGACCTTGCAGTGGGTGTTCTGAAGACCCATTGGTGATGGAAGTCCAGTGGGACGCAGTGATGAGTTAAGACATGGGTAGCTGAAGATCAAAGTTTTAATTAGTCACGGCACATTTCAAATGCTCTCAGCCAAGTATCTTCCAACACGTTTGAGAGCCAATAGCTGTGTGGCCCAGATGCAAATATGAAGCTCGCTTCTAGTGAATCAGATCAGTCCACCGAGGCCAGCATTATCTACAGCAGCAATTCCCAACCTATGGTCTCATGGGAGACGGTCCGTGAGCTGGCCAGAGCACTGTGTGCTTGTTGTCTTGCTGGCATTGTTTGGGCCCTCCCTTGGCTTCAATTGGACCCAAATCAGGGCCAATCCCCAAGTCCAATTGAAGACAAATGGACTCAATCCCCAAGTCCTAAAATGACTGCACATTCAGTGGTCTGCAATGGACCCAAGTGTGGGTGTGAATGGTCCGCAGTCTCCTAAAGGTAGGGAACCACTAATCTACAGCAACTGAAATCAGCTTTCCGTAGGGGCCATTCCCAGTTCTACTGGAGATGCCAGGGACTCATCCCAGGGCTTTCTGCATGCAGGCCGTGTGTTCCACCACAGAGCTACAACATTATTCCCTGCACCTCTCTTAGATATCGGCTTTCTCCCTGCAGGCTCATCACAAAGACAGGATTTGCACCAGGAACGTTTTGGCCCCATGCAAGCACCAGGACCCGAGACCAGAGAGGCCTATATCCCTTACCGACATCCCTTATTTGAAGCGCTCTGTTCTTTATCCCACAGCACAACAACTCCGTAGCGCTGAACACAATAGATAATGTTTCTTTTCCAAAACAGTCCCCAGGTCTTCGTATCACAATATTAAACAGATACTTGAGCGTCTTCTGTTTTGAAGCTGTGATCTCTCCAATCTCTGCCTATTTGAGTGGATTAACTGTACCTGCTGCTTTTATCTGGGAATAGGCTGTAAAGGGGATTAGAAATCACTGGGGCCTGCATATCCAAAGGCACGAAAAGAAGACTCATGCCAAGGAGAGTATAGCAGAATTGGCTTTTCTTTAATAGAACTTTTATTATTGATTTATATACAGTTGGGCCTTTTTGTCCAAGGAGGGTCTGCAGAAACAAGAATCCTGGCCAGTTCTCATTTGAGAAGGGCTTTCTCCTGTATCCATGGCATCTGTGGTTAGTCAGATCCACAGGTGATGGATCTGTGGATGCGGGGGTGGGGGGGTGGGGGTAAACTATATGCATCATCTAAGTTATGAGTGGACTGATCCCTGCCCCAAGGCATTTAACTTCCTTGCATCTGGCATTCAGACTTCTAGAACCAAGAGATTGCACATACCCATTACGACTTGTAACCTGTGATGGACTTCTCCTCCAGAAATCTGTCCAACCAACTTTTAAAAGTATCTAGGCCTTCAGGCACCTTCAGGCACCATCATCACATCCTGTGGCAAGGAGTTCCACAGATTAATGATATGCTAGGTAAAGAAACTCTTTCTCTCGATACCGAGCTAAACAAGCGCATCTGTAAACAAGCGCATCGGTAAAGCAGCTACCACGTTTTCCAGACTCACAAAGAGAGTCTGGTCCAACAAGAAGCTGACGGAACATCCAAGATCCAGGTCTACAGAGCTTGCGTCCTGAGTACACTTCTGTACTGCAGCGAGTCATGGACTCTTCGCTCACAACAGGAGAGGAAACTGAGCGCTTTCCACATGCGCTGCCTCCGACGCATCCTCGGCATCACCTGGCAGGACAAAGTTCCAAACAACACAGTCCTGGAACGTGCTGGAATCCCTAGCATGTATGCACTGCTGAAACAGAGACGCCTGCGTTGGCTCGGTCATGTCGTGAGAATGGATGATGACCGGATCCCAAAGGATCTCCTCTATGGAGAACTCGTGCAAGGAAAGCGCCCTACAGGTAGACCACAGCTGCGATACAAGGACATCTGCAAGAGGGATCTGAAGGCCTTAGGGATGGACCTCAACAAGTGGGAAACCCTGGCCTCTGAGCGGCCCGCTTGGAGGCAGGCTGTGCAGCATGGCCTTTCCCAGCTTGAAGAGACACTTTGCCAACAGTCTGAGGCTAAGAGGCAAAGAAGGAAGGCCCATAGCCAGGGAGACAGACCAGGGACAGACTGCACTTGCTCCCGGTATGGAAGGGATTGTCACTCCCGGATTGGCCTTTTCAGCCACACTAGATGCTGTGCCAGAACCACCTTTCAGAGCGCGATACCATAGTCTTTCGAGACTGAAGGTTGCCAATACAAGGTAAAGAAACAAAGTTCCCTCAGAAGCATTGGTGTTCATTCTTTACTGAACTTTATGAGGCTTACTCCAATCTACTATGAGGCTTACTCCAATCTACTATACCAAGATTATCCATGAAGTGTGCCACTTGTGTTAAATGTATGTATATATAAAATTTAATTTCTCTGCCCAGCAGTTCGCAAACATACTGGTGCTGCGATGCTCTTGGAATCCAGAAGTACCGTAGATACGTGCCTATAGTACATGAAATTTCTACCAAGTAATCAAGCTCCAATTATCACTTTGCCTTATCTCCAGGTCAATCAGAGGACAAAGCCTTTCAACTCTGAACAGTTTCGTTTCTCTAGGGCAGACAGGCACCAAGTTCCTCAAGCAGCAGGCAGGCACAGCTCCGTAGAAGCAAATTTGTTGACCTTTTAATCTCCTTCCTTCTGCTGCAGGTCTAGCAGGTCTGTTTTTGGAAACACCAGGATGGGAATCCTCCTTTCCATCTGAAGCATTCTACAATTCAATGCACCCTTACTTAAGAATAACACCCATGGAAAGCAGTGGGTCTACTTCTGAGTAAAAAGGGTTGCAAATATATGCAGCTGTATCTCTCTGCTGTGAATTGAACTGTACGCTCCCAGTTATGTGTTATGGGTTGTACGAGTACGTGGAGCTTCTGGCTTAACACACCAGACACCTTAAAGGTGGATTTGATTCATGGATCTCCTGCAGTGGTTCCCAACCTTTTTCACTTGCATATCCCTTGGCAGCCCATTTCCATAAATTGTACCCTTCGTATTCGCAAAATGTTCGTAATTAATAATACAAGCCCTCATCTCCTCTATATGAAAGCCCAGACTTCATGTATTTATCACAGTGTTTTCTCTTTTTGAGGAACAGAAGACTCTGTTTGAGGAACAGAAGACTCTGCCTTTGCACTGTTTTGCACCAGAAGTGTGCTGAGAAATTCTAGGTGATTTATCACTTTCCATATTATGTTTCAGCTTTTTTACTGTGCTGGTCTTCAATCACTGGTTCATACATGAATTGATGACCAAAAACTAGCTATTGGTGGGGCTTTCACAGCCAACTAGCTACCTCCCTTCCTGCCTTGCTGGTCCTTGCAAGGCATTCTGGAGCATGACTGCCTTTTTCTACCATTATTCCATTCTTTTTCAAGTACCCCTAAAGGTCCTGTTGAGTGTCCCTGGGAGTACATGAATACCAGGTTGGGAACCACTGTTTTACTGGTATGTTGTTTACAGTGCACTTACTCTGACAGTGCTTACAAAAAGGTGATGAAGACCAGAATTTAAAAAGAATAAAAATGTATCTTATGATCTTTTACTATGTTTTTAATAAATTAGAGACTACAGTTCTTAGATAACAATTAGTGGTGGGTTATTTTTCAGGATCTGGCCTCGAGCAAAATCAGACAAAACTATAGTCAGACACCCCCCTAAGTTTAACCCCCAACTTATCTGAGGGTCATAGAAAATTCCATGGTTGTTGGCTCAAAACCTGCCCTCGACTTATCTGTGGGATCGACTTATAGGCGAGTGTCTTCGGTGAGTGGCAATGGTGTGAAACATGTCACACAATGACATCACCACCACTTACTTCCAGGTGCAGAGGCCAAATGCGAGCCTCAAAATAGCTGTCAGTGGGCAGAAGGGCTTTTTCCAGCATGTGTTTAGAGGCTGCCACTTCTCCCACTGTTTGCACCACGATCTTGCGGCTGTATGGCAGGGGTCCGGTGACACCCTGCAGTGCCCCTGGGCATCCTATATACATTTTGGGAACCGCTGCTCTGCCCCTTCACAATTTCCCACTCCCACAGGTTTTGAATGTCTGTGGTAAAGGCTATGCGCAAACCAGCTCTTGGGCTTATTCAGGCTCGGCGAGCCTGTCCAAAAATACAAATATTCTGGAAGAAAACCGTATATGTGATTAAGCTAATGATAAGTTAACATCAACCTCTTTAACCTTATAAGTATACTTTGGGGCTGGTGAGATAATTTTGTAAGAAAAGGGATGGCAAAATCTCCTCATGAATCTCCGAACTGCAGCAAAAATCTTAATTGCGACTAAATGCAAACCCCAGCAGTCGACCTTGTTAAAGACCCCTCATGTTATAGATGGAAAACCACTGAAATGGTGATGCTGACTGAATTTAAGGGAAGATAGAATGAAGCCTAGAAATCTTGGGTTACCCTCTTGGAAAAACTGATACAAAAGATAGAAATTTAAGTATATGGTTTTGCAGTAACAAAAACCTATTTCTTTACTCAGTACTGCTTAGTGCCAACAACATAAAACTTAGCATTTGAACAGCACTTTCTGATGTGTTGCATGTGCTTCCAGGGCCGGCCCATCCATGAGGTTGGTTGAGGCAATCGCCTAAGGCACCACAATTGCACCAACCCTTTGCCCATCTCTGCTGCTTCTCCCCCTTCCTCAGGAAGAGGGGAACAGAGTGGAAGGTCTCTCTTCGGCACCTGTTTCTGCTCTGTTCCCCTCTTTGAATCTAGGGGTTGGAAGAACACTGGGTAGCATTTGGTCTTGGGCCAGCTGAGTGTTCACATGTACAGTGTGACCCCCCCCCCATATCCACAGATCTAGCATCCGTGGATTTGACTCACCACGAATGCCATGGAGATGGGGGAAAGTCAATTCGGGTTTGCTCATATTCATGGGGAGTCCTGGAGCAGATCCCCTGTGGATAAAAAGGCCCAACTGTATTATCTTTATGTAATTCATACAACACCCCTGTAAGCTGAGTAAGTACGATTATCTCCACACCTCAGATGGGAACACTGAGGCTGGGTGGGAGTGGCTTGCATAAGACCACATTGTATGCCCCTGGCACAGGCAAGTTTCAAACAAAGGAATCCTCAGTTCACTGCTCAGTCACTTAGGAACTAACCCCTCACCAACTCTCCATCACAGCTCCCACTCCTTCTGCATTTGTACATACTTCCTATATTCAAGTACATCATGATAAATAGCACAAATTCTTGATAAGTTTAGTTGGTACAGGTGCCCCCACTGTATCCATGGGGAATACATTCCAGGCCCACCTCTGGCAGACACAGAAACCGTGGATACGGGGGAACCCTATCTCTGTCTGCCCCCCCTACACTATTAATTTTGTTTAGATCAGCGGTTCTCAAACTCTTTAGCAATGGGACCCACTTTTTAGAATGACAATCTGTGTGGACCCACCGCAAATGATGTCATTAACCTAGAAGTGATGTCATGGCTAAAAGTGACATCATCAATTGAGGCTTCAAACTTAAGCCACAAGCAGCCAAAGGTCCCATTATGCAGCTGGCTCATGCAGCTATTTTGGATAGCTCAGAATTCAAACATTCTAGCTTGGAAGTCAAAGCAGAAGGCAGACTTGGTCCTTCTCCAACCATACAGCCCTCCCCTTACTAGCATCCCATTTTCTCACCTATTCAGGGCAAAGCACCAGGCCTTTCTCCCACTGGGAGTCTGCCCTGCCCAGCAGCTCAGAACCCTGTATTTTCAGCAGTGGCTGAGCTAGGTGCTACACGACCCACCTGAAATTGACTCACAACCCACCTAACGGGTCCTGACCCACAGGAATGAGAAACACTGGTTTAGGTGCTTACCAGTGGTGGCAAAAATGTGTCTTTTACTGAATGCTATAAGCAAGCAAGCAAACTTATAGCATGACATGCAGGAGGGCAGCCTGAATGCTTGAAGAGACAAATAAAAAGTTAGCTTCCTGCTTTCTGTTTAAAGTCTGACTAGTCTCTTCAAGCATCCAGGCTGCCCTCCTGCTATAAGCTTGCTTGCTTCTAGCTTTGTACTTCCTTTGTACAGCTTGCAAGTTTGTGCTATAAGATTGAGTGCTTGTAGCAGTCAGTAAAAGGATGAAACATTTTCGCTTGGTGCCATGGGTAAGCACCTGAACACAGCTAATGGGCACAGGGGCACAGAGAACCGCGGATAACCATATCAGCAGGTACCGGATCTGCAGATACAGTGGGATGACTGTATACTTATTATATAACTCCTTGATTCAAATGACTTTAACCTTTCAGAGGAATTGAATGAATTAGGCCAAATCTCAGCTTCTATTTTTTTTCACCCAGTACGACCTCCATCTTCCATCCCTTCCTCACTTTCACTGTCTCTTCCATAAACAGAAGCTCAAGCCAGCTCAGGCTGGTGCTCAATGCCTTCATATTATCACTTGTCAACAGCTAGCAGTGACAAGTGCATCATCTGAAACTGATAAACACTTCTAAACTTGTTTAGAAAGGGCTGGTAGGGGTGGGGGGGAGAACCCTCACCAAAACCCAAAAGAGTTCAGGGGATAACAAAAATCCTAAAAATTAATGCATGTCTATGATGCACACCTGGCCAAATTCCCTAAAACTGGGCAGCAAACACATGTCAGAGGCATGTGAGTCCTCAAAAAGAGATTTGTCTTCCTGACACTCCGGCATCTTCCTGACACTTCCTGACACTCCGGCATCTTCCTGACACTCCGGATGATTAAGTCATGATTGGCCTCTACACTCTGTCACACCTAAGAGGCCCTAACCAGAGACCTGCAGTGTGGGGGCAGCAGGTGTGGCAGAACTGCCCCACTGGCGATTCTCAGGTACAAGCAGGCAGAACGCAGGCATGATCACCTGGTTAGGCTGCGGCTATTTTCAGAGGATGCCCATAGGGCAGTTTTACGTCACTTGCCATCCCCGCACCACACATCCCTGGCCCTAATATTACGCCCCCCCCAGATTATAATTCTTACAGAAAGAGCAGAGATGACAGAAATATTAAAGCTTTATATTTGCTGATATTCAGACAAAAGTACAATGAAAAACTCATTAAAAGTAAATATGTTACACTTGGGGGATTTGTGTTACACTTCATGTTGTGTTGTGCTTTATCGTCTTCGTTTCTTTATTAGCATGAGTGCACACACACACACTCTTTAATCTACAGCAGTTGCCTTTTGTAGCATGAGGCCCTGAGCTATAGCCAGAGGTGTATGAAAATAGTGGGGCTTTTTTTTTACTCAGACGTAAGCCCGTTGTGTTCAGTAAGACTTAGGCCAGTGTCTCCCAAACTGTGGGTCGGGACCCACCAGTTCGTTGCGACCTGATTGCTGGTGGGTGGTGAAACTGACCAGCAGATAGCTGATGAGGAAAATGCATGGAGCCCTATGGAAAGTGAAACTGAGTCACACTGCATGTTTACTCATGGGTAGACAAAAACCTCAGTCCTTTTCAAAGGGCAAGTAGAGAGGAATGCAACGCTATCAGAATGGCCCCCCAGAAACTCTCAGGAAGGAAGACTGACAAATGCATTCAGCCCTACAGAAAGTGAGACTTAGGGCGCAATCCAAACCTTGTCTTCGGCTGGCCCAAGTCCTTTGTCCCAAGTCCCTTGGGCCATCCTGGGAGGGTCGCAAACATGCTGTGAAGCACGTTTGCGCCTCCTCGGGAGGAAGCCAGGCCGGTGCTTCCAGAAGCGCTGGCCTGCGGAGGCCGACGGAGGCCACTGCACTGGCTTCCTTCCGGCTCCTTGTGTCAGCTCGGATGAGCCAACGTAAGGGCGATGCAATTTATGCTGGATCCAAACCCCCATCCCTAGGGAGAACGCAGCGGCTTCAAGTCACTCTGCTCACCTCGGACTTGTGCCACCACAGGAGGTGGCGCAAGTCCGAGGAGACCCATTGGGGCCAGCGGCCCTTACCCAGGGGTAAGGGGAAAAGTTTCCCCTTGCCTCTGGCTAAGCCGCTGTTGGCTACAATCCTGCGTTGGATACAGCGCAAGCCTCCTGGCTTGCCTGTTCCAGCGCAAGGTAGGACTGCGCCCTTAGTCACATGCATGCATGCATTTACTCATGAGTAAATAAACATGCCTTGGTTCCTATCAAAGGCCAGGTGAAGGGGAACAAAAGGCCACCAGAATGATCCAATCTGATGAACGTGGTGCTCAACAAACACTCCACAAGGTCCCCCCACCATAGTGGGTGGTGGCTTGAGGGGCCAGTAAGGGGAAACCTTTTTTAAAAAAAAAGTCTTGCAAAGGTAGGTGGGCTCTGATCATGTGAGTCCCAGTGGGTCTCAGTGCTGAAATGTTTGGGAACCACTGACCTAAGGCTCTAATCCTGTCTTACTCACTCAAAACAAACACCTCCAGCTATAGCTTATTTAACTTGTGCATAAATCCAGCCTGGACTCCCTTCATGTGGCTCCTCCCTTCCCAGAACTATCTCCATCAGCAGCCATTCCACCTGGCTGCAGAGATGGGGAGGTCAAGGGTCTGGCTGACCCATCAAAGCCTTCCCCCCACCGGTTCAACTCCTGAACCTTCAGGGCCAGTGACAACAGTAGCATCTGATGCTTGCCTAAACAAGTAGAATCACATCTACTAAGCTAATGGTGGTGAATTCCATCAGCTTACAGCACAGTCTTATGCATGTCAGATGCAAGTTCCAGGGTATTCAACTGGGCTTGCTCCCAGGAAAGTGTGGGATTGCAGCCTTAATTATGCACTGTTTAAGGATGTACTATAGGAACAAGCATCGCACTGTGGAGTTTATGGAATTTTTGGCTTGCGTACAGCAGCCCAACTCATACCAGGCTTTCAGCTTCACCACATTTTCACCAAGCCTCTAAATCTTGTCAATAGTGTGGTGGTCAAGAGGCTAAGAATCCACGATCTGGAAGGGACCCACAAAGCCCAGCCCCTGACTGTAGCAGGAAATCTTCCTAGAGCAGTGGCCTTTAACCTTTTTCCTGCCACAACCCCAATAAATAAATAAATGCAGTAAGAGACTGGGGAGCCACCACTGATCTGCCCCCCCCCCCGGACCAGATCCTCCCACCCTTGCCCTCATCAACAACCATTCCCCACTCTGGTAATGTTCAGTGTAACCAAATATTCTTAATAGAGGCAACAGAAAAAGCTTCCATGAAGCTGGCACCGGTAAAAGCTATTTTAGCACCATTGCTAAGAACCTGAGCAGGATTGGAACACAATCTCCTGGTATCTGAAGGGGTACAGATGACTCCCCCTTTATCTGGTGGTGTTCTAAGCCGGTGGTCTTCAAACTTATCTCGTCTGATCTCGGAAGCTAAGCAGGGTCAGGCCTGGTTAGTACTTGGATGGGAGACCGCTTGGGAATACCGGGTGCTGTAGGCTTATACCATAGTCTTTCGAGACTGAAGCTTGCCAACCAACCAAGTTGTTGTGACTCCACAACTGAGGCTTTGTGACCCCATTGGAGTCCAGACCCTAAAGTTGAAGAACACTGTGCTAGAGCATTTCAGAGAAGTGTCTGTCGAGCCTCTGCTTGAGGATTTCCAGTGAGGAGACCACGTCCCTTGGCAATCTGTTCCACTGCCGAACCACCCTGAACATCAAGAATTTCTTCCTGATGTTCAGCTGGAATCTCCTCTCTTGCAGTTTGGTAGTCAGTATTGCAAAACATGCGCATGCGCGCGCGCGCACACACACACACTGTACAATTCAAGTCCAAATAGTGGGGGAAATGGATCCCTTCCACTTCTTCTAAGATGGTGCTGCCTCTTTTTTTAAATCCAAGCCCCTCTCTTCAGATAATTCATCTTCTTTGCTTGGTTGGATGGCTTGCCTTCACTAAACAGGGTCATTAAATACACAGAAAAACCTTTCACCATGACCAGCTTGCAGAGCACAGTAGAGAAAATAAATGAAGCTTTATTATCCAAGCGAAAGGATGAATGAACTTTGACATGGCATTTGAGAACATAACTCCAAACAGCACTGGAGAGTGATCATATAAGGGTAGGATCGTTTCAGGGAGATTTCTTGTCTGCTGGGCATGTTTCCCGCTGTTGGGCACTGACGCCCGGCTCTTCCAGCTCGTCCTTTTAGGGGCATGGAGGAGTCAGATAGTAGGATCAACAAACAGCTTCAGACGATACACTTTTGGCCCTAGGCCATTTGAGGCAGCGGTTTTAAGCATTCGGAAGTCAGTTCTAGCTATGGAATTTCATGCATGCAGGGAAGAAAAGTTCTCTCAGGTGATTCCCATGAGCAAAATTCCACAAATTAACTGACCTGAATGAAATTTATTACCGAGAGGCATCACTTGACTGTCACCCAATGTCAGAGCACATTGTATCACCCCCATGATGGACTTCCTCCAGTACCAGACCATACAGAATAAATTACAATATCATATGCACAGCCTAAATGCAGTGGCATCTCTAGGGTTGGTGGAGCCCCCATTAATCATTTATTTTAATATAAAACAATACAGGTCACTGAATAAATCAGTAATCCCCCCCAAAAAACCAGTGGCCAACTTGTTGACCCTCACACAACTAAATAAGAGTTTTAGTATTAGCTCTGAGACATGGAAATGAGAGCTAATTCATACTAACATCTTACTGGTTCCCTGCTGTGTCATAACATCTTATTGGCTCTCAGAACAATCAGTCTCATTGGTCAGTTTTGAGTTAAGGGAATCCACTTTTTGTGACATAAGGCAGTTGTGTTTTCTTTTTCTGGTCAGATGGCCATAATGTTTGATAGACTATAGGTAATTCAGTGTGGTTTGTTGCATTACATTCTGCATGAAATTACTGTTCCAGTGATATATAACATGTTGGTATTATTTGAAAACACCAAGATTTTTGTAATTTTGGTCAGTGAAGGTGTCACCCCCCCCTGAGGGTGTCTGCTGGTGCAGTCTGCACTCCACACACCCCTGAGTGATGCCACTGCTACTACTTAAGGCTAGAGGGAGAAGGGGAAGTGAGGAGAAAGACTCAGTCTCTGTTTAGTGTTGCTGAGGCTGCCTCATCACACAAGTTAGTGGAAGCACCTTGGGGTAAAGCCCTGGACTGAGCCTCCTATGGTGTGTTTATCACTCCCCACAATATATCAATAGCAGGTGATGGTATACTGATGACAATCCCTCTCACCTTCCCTGTTGGCCAACAGGGATGGCACAGGTGCCCCATGGAGATGCTTCAATATGAAGTGCCAGGCAGTGGTGTAGCTGCCCCCTCTAGACCCAGGGCTGTGACTCTCCACATCTCCCCTCCCCTCCCCAGAAGTGACTGACCCAGAAGTAATTGCGGTGATGTGATGACATCACAATCGCACTCGGAGAGGCGAACACACGGCCGCTCTGAGATGCTCACAACTGCTCCAAGCGTCTGCAAAGGGGATGCAGTAGAAGGTACAGAAGAAGGGGGCCAGGAGAAGGCGCAATGGGCAGAGAGACATGGTGGGTGGGACGGATCCGCTTCTGGATCCACCATCAGGGGTGTTGGATGGCAGCCCCTCAAGGTGTGGTACCCAGGGCAATCTACCCTCCTGCCCCCCCTTAGCTCCACCACTGGTGCCAGGTGCAGCAATGACAAAATCTCTTGGGAATCTCCAATCTGGAGCAAAAATCTTAATTGCTACTATGGCATACCCCCTACTAGTTAAGCCTGGCCCCCTGGCTGACTGATTACAGCCAGACTGTAGAGTGGATGGGTGAACACAGAAGCAGGGAGAAAGCGGAGGTCAAAAAACTGGGAAAGGTGGGCTGATATTCTCAAGGTTATCTTCTAAAAACATTCACATATGAGGAATTCAGGGCAACATTACTTAGTGGCTATGAAGGGCTATTGTGATTGCAGAAAGTCTTCATCCTCAGAGGTTTTTCCCCTCTTCAAAACATTGTGTTGCTACAGTGGTGCTTCAAAGCATTTTAATGCAGAGTTATTGACCCTAACTGAGGCTCTCATTTCTTGCATGCCCAAGACAGCCGTGATCTCTGGGCTTTATCTTTGTTTTCCTTAAGGCCCCTAGCCTTTGCAGAAATAAATCGTAATAATTTGCGTCTCTAGTACATAGCAGTCACGATGGTTCTCAGTGCTTTTTGTGCTTGGGCAAAGTCAGGACGCACAAAGAGACTTGAGTAAAGCTGATTATTAGGAAAAAATTAACTCAAGGTTAACAAACAAACAAACAGCATTGCAATCAAAAAGCTAGGAGGAACAGGAAGTCCACTTCCCAAATGTAGTAAGGAGCTAATAACTAATAGCAAAAAAGAAAGTAATCTCAGCCAGAGGTGTTGCTAGGGTTTGTGTCATGCAATGTCTCCCCCATAACGGGCTTCCTCCAGTATCAGACCATACAGAAATTGCAATACAGAAACTGCACACAGCCTAGGGTTGGTGTCACCCCATTCACTCTATTTATATATTTATTTAATATACAGGTCACCCAACTAATCAGTAACCCACAACAAAACAGTGGCCAACTTGATGACACTCACACAACTGAGTAGGTGCGCAATCCTATCCTGAGCTGGAACAGGCAAGCCAAGAGGCTTGTGCTGTATCCAGCGCAGGACAGTGGCCACAAGCATCCCAGACAGAGGCAAGGGGACACTTCTCCCCTTACCTCTGGGTAAGGGCTGCTGGCCCCATGGGTCTCCTCAAACTTATGCCACCTCTTCAGGTGGCACAAGTCAGAGGACAGCAGAGTGGCTTGAAGCTGCTCCGTTCTCCCTGGGAACGGGCGTTGGGATCCAGCATAACTGCCAGATCCCAGCACCACCTCCCACTCCCTGCCATCCCCCGAGGTCACCCACCACCCATCCTTCCCCCACCCAGGAACTCCTCCATCCTGCCTCATCCCTGCCTCCCTTCCTGCTTGTGTCGGCCCAGCTGGGCTGACACAAGACTCTGCAGGGAAGCCGCCACGGAGGCTGGATTCAGTCTCAGTGTATCGGCACACCTCCATGCACCGACACAGCTTCCTCCTGAGGATGCACAAACGTGCCTTACGGCATGTTTGCGACCCTGCTGGGGCCAAAGTCATTTCTAGGATTGCGCCTTAAGAGTTATAGTATTAGCTCTGAGGCATGGAAATGAGAGCTGATTCATACAAACACCTCATTGGTTCCCTGTTGTGTCACAGAAGCACCTCATTGGCTCTTGGAACAACCAGTCTCACTGGTCAGTTTTGAGTTAAGAAAATCCACTTTGTGTTACATAAGGCAGTTGTGTTTTCCTTTTCTTGGTTATTTGGCCATAACTTTTGATAGAATACAGATATTTCAACGTGGTTTGTTATGTTGCATTCTGCACGAAGCTCCACATTGAATGATATATAATGGGGTGGTATTATTCAAAAAGAAAAAGATTTTACCATTTTGGCCAGTAGTGGTGTCACTCTGTCTCTGTCTGTCTCTCTGTCTCTCTGTCTCTCTCTCTCACACACACACACCCCAAGTGCGTCACCCAGTGCAGCCTGCACTCCCCTAGCTATGCCACTGATCTCAGCTTGTTGCAATATTATTGGAAAAACAAGTGACAATGACAATATTCAACAAGAACAAAGAGGACATTGGAACATGTCCAAGAGTACATGCTTCCCATAACAAATTGTTGCTCCCTCCCAAATCCCCCCCCCTCTCTCTTTCTTTCTCCTAAGAGATAATATACTGAACTGCATCAGGCCAACTAGTGCAAAGCTAATTTGTGGTGGCACTGTGGAGCATGGCAGAGTTCTAGGCAGCACATGAAAATGTGCCACCCTCGGGATTTGTATTTTCAGCGTTTTGTTGTTTGTTTTTGCTTTGTACTTGCCTATTGTCTAATGCTATTAAACATAAGAAACATAAGAACCCCTGCTAAAAGAACCCCTGCTAAGAACCAAAAAGAAACATTAACCCCTGCTAATTGGGTAAGAGGCACTTTTTCAAGTGGGTGCTCCTTTTTTTTAGCAGGGGGAGAGTAACTGGCCCTCCTCACCCCAGCAGTGTCTGTTCTAGTGGCTGTCTGCTGGTGTTCTTTTGCATCTTTTTAGATTGTGAGCCCTTTTGGGACAGGGAGCCATTTAGTTATTTGATTTTTCTCTGTAAACCGCTTTAGAACTTTTAGCTGAAAAGTGGTATATAAATACTGTTAAGAAGAAGAAGAAGAAGAGGAGGAGGAGGAGGAGGAGGAGGAGCCCCCCCACTGGATCAGGCCATAGGCCCATCTAGTCCAGCTTCCTGTCTCTCACAGTGGCCCACCAAATGCCCCAAGGAGCACACCAGATAACAAGAGACCTGCATCCTGGAGCCCTCCCTCTACTGGTGCCCTCTATTTTTGTACTTTTGTTTTCCCAGCCCAAACGTCACAATACAATGGTGCTATTTTAGGGCTTACCGCTATCAAGCACAAAAGCGAGTGAGTAGTGTGCTTTATTGGGATGGATTTGTGTGTGTTTGTGCCTCCAGCATTGGCCTTGCAGAAAGATTATTGTCTGGTATTGTCTCTTTCTCCCCTCTTTTTCAGCCACCGTTAATTAAAGCTGCCAGGGATCCAATTTTATTGAACTGCTTGCTCTGTCACACCATATCTTGACGTTGTGTTTGCAACTTTGTCAGCTGTCAGTCAAAGCCAACATCTGCCCTTTTTTAAATTTTTAAAGAGCTGATGTGCAAATGGAGGACAAGCCAAGATGAGATGGGTTAGATTAGCAACACATTTCAATTTCATGCCCTTGCAGTAGCTATTAGGGCTTATGAATGTGTGACAGCACCAAGCCAAGCCAGACCACTGGTCTGGGGAAGAAAGGAAGAAGTCAGAATACAGTAGGACCGCAGATACCAAAATCTGTGGATAATTAAATCCGCGGTCTGGACGCACTGGATGCAACTTCCAGTAGCATCTGGAGGCCATGCATGACCTCCCAGTGCCTCAAAGACCTCCCAGATATGACCTCCAGTCGCACCATAATGATTTATCTGTCCCTCTTCTTCTACTGGTGGAGAACCCAGAAGAGTCTCCCAGAAGCCAGAAGTGACATCACAAGAGGCGAAGACCATAGAGAAGACCACAGAGGTCAGCGTGCCATGAGAAGAAAAACATTGAAAATTGCTGGCGCAGAGGATTGCAGCCATAATAAAGTAATTCTAAGTGGCTTCAACTGCACCAGGCCACATTACCAGTCTAAGTTCCAATCCTGGGCCATCCCATCCTCTCCGCACTTACCCACGTTCCTCGCATCCCCATCCCTGGAATCAAAAAGGAAAAGGGGAATGGAACAGATAAGGAAGTCCAGAGGAGTAGAGTGTGGTTGCCTAGAGTCATCTAGAGTAGGGGTCTCCAAACCCCGGCCCAGAGACCAGATGCGGCCCACGGCGAGCTTCTATCCAGCCCGTGGCCAGCTTATTGTCCCCTGAAAACCCCTGGCCCACTTTGCCAAACATGACTGGAACTGTGCTCTGGTTGCATCCGGAGGGTGTTCTAAGGGCCAGAGAGTTTGAATGAATGAGCCCATTCATTCATTCATTCATTCACACATCTAAGTTCCATCTCTAATTTATTTATATAAATTTTATATATAAATTTTTTTCTGGCCTCAAAACCAAGCCAGACATTTGATGCGGCCCTCTGGCCAAAAAGTTTGGAGACCCCTGATCTAGAGTCATCTCCACTCTAGCAACCCCCCATTCTACTCTTCCACACTTCCCTGCTTCCCATTCCTTGCCCTCCATCTTTTCAAAAGGCAGGTGGTGGAAGCACGAAAAAGAGCAGCAGCGGTTGTTGCCCCCAGCAACTAATGGAGGGCACTGATGGAACCATAGTGAAACAACCAGCATGTAGGAAACACATGTAGGACACCAGTCTCCATACCATATTCATTAGTAGGGCCAGACTTAATTGGGGGCGGAATCTCTCTCTCTCTCTCTCTCTCTCTCTCTCTCTCATGTGCACCTGTCTCTTAGGAGTACCTGTACTTCTGGCCAGTTCACTGGGCCCTCACACTATTGTTACAAGCAATGACATGGGCCCATGTGTCTTGCATGCACGCCAAAGGCATCCCTCTGTTTTTGAAATAAAAAGGGCAACTTTTTATTAATGGACTGTTCTTTTCCCTCTTCCCTCACACAATTCTAGAACCTAGGGACATCCACTAACAATGAGCAGTGGGAGAGTTAGAACGGGGGGGGGGGGAAGCATATAATTAACCTGTGGAACTCATTGCCACAGGATGTGGTGATGCCACCTGAAGAGCTGGATGCCATGAAAAAGGGATTCGACAGATTGAAGGAGGAAAAGCCCATCCCAGGTTACAGGCCATGATGAATATATGCAAATTCTGGGTTTTAGAAGTAGGCTACCTCAGAAGGCCAGGTGCAATTAAGGTCTCTTGTTGTCTTGTGGGCTCCCTGGGGCATTTGGTGGGCTGCTGTGAGATACAGGAAGCTGGACTAGATGGGCCTTGGGCCTGATCCAGCGGGGCTCTTCTTATGTTCATTTCCACTGATAGCATTGCTACGGTTATTGTGTCATCTCAAGCTCTTAATAGCAGTTCAGTATTTAACCTTGAATACAGAAAACTGTATCCAAGAGTGGTTCATTAAACCTTTTATTTCAATTTAACCTTGAATATATCCAAGAGTGATTATTAAAACCTCAAGTGTTCATGCTTTACTGAAGGACACCCTAGCCATTGAATCATAGGAGATAACGTAAGACGTGCCTTCAACTGAATTGGTCCACCTAGAGTGCAATCCTACCCCCTTACGTCAGTGCTTTCCAATGCCAATGGGACATGCGCTGCATCCTGCAGTTGGGTGTCACTCCCAGAGGCCTCCTCAAAGTAAGGAAATGTTTGTTCCCTTACCTCGGGGCTGCACCGCCCTTATGCCAGTGCTGGAAAGCAATGACATAAGGGGGTTAGGATTCTACCCCTCGTGCCATACTGTCGACACTGACTGGTAACAGTTCCCCAGTACTGCCAGCACAGACCAGCAGCAGCCACTCAGCATTTCAGATTGCTGTTTCCCAGCCCTATCTGGAGATGCCAGAGACTGAAGTTGGGGTCTCTCCCACTGAGTCATACCCCCCTCCCTAATTTCACAAGCCCACACAAGTGTTCAGCGGGGCTTACTATAGGATTGCAACCTAAATCTCCTTTACCTGCAACTCAGCCTTAGTACACGCACATGATATTGCACATTCTTCCTCCATTTACCTTGCCATCACTACAACTGTAAGCTCCATGGGGCAGAGACCTCTGTACATGTCTATGGTAAAGTGCCTTGCATACTGATGGTGCTGCATTTATTATTATTTATTTATCCAATGGGTACAAATTGCAAGAGAAGAGATTCCAGCGGGACATCAGGAAGGAATTCTGGATGGTCGGGGTGTTTCGGCAGTGGAACAGATTGCCGAGGGAGGTGGCGGATTCTCCCTTCAAGCAGAGGCTCAACAGGAATCAACTGGAGATGTTCTAGGAGGATTTCCTGCTAGAGGTTGACTAGATGACTTTGTGGTCTCTTCCAAGATTCTATTATTATTATTATATTTAGTCAGGTATTTTGGCTGGTTTGTTTCATCGAGTCCTTCCAAAGGTCCTGGGATGCATATCATGGCTCTTGGTTCACAAACATGCACAGTCATGACTTTAATCCAAAGACAAGATGTCAGCAGCTACCTACTGCTCTGTATAATGATTGCTGTTTGTGTTTTTTTTTTTAATTTGCTGCTGAGAAGCATTTGGTTTCATAAATTCTATGTTCAGTGGAGCATCAGTGAGGCCACATGCATATTGTCAATGGCATCATCGACAGCACCTACTCTGGGCTGCTCCCAAGTCTTCTAACCAGCACTCTCCAAGAACTTATTTATTTAGGTATTTATATACCACCTTTCTCTGCTTGTACTTCGCACTAAAGGTGGTTTATGTAGGAAGGCTATTCATGAACCCAGAAGTGTAATTAGGGAGGAACATGAGGGGCACCTGCCTTGGGCGCTACACCAAGGGAAGCTCAGAACTGCCCCTTGAGCTCTACCCCACTTATGGATGAGGCACTGGCAGCTTCGCACCCCTGTTCCTTCTCCTATGGAGGGTCCTTTTGAAGGCAAGTCTCCACAGAAGAAGGAACGGAAGTGTGAAACCACTATAGTGAGGGCCGCTTCTCCCGTGAGAACCTGCAAGTGACATAATTTGACACGATGTCATGGGACATCTCAACATTACTGCTCCAGGCATTACGCTTCTGTGATGAACCCCATTTTTTTCAAACACACAGAACCCTCATTTTCACCAGCTGTTTCCTTCCAAGTCCAGCCATCTTCCTGGCAGTGCTCTCCAAGCTTTTATAGCTTTTACCCTCAGCTGGTTCTCAAAGTGTTTAACCATCTCTAGCTGACTCCCCTGCATTGCACACCCTCTCACAGTGAGTTTCGCAAGGTCCATCAGCAGCTTTCCTCTTGCCTCCAAGGGGAGACTCAAGCTGATCCATGGTGAGGCCCAAACTGATTCTGATCCTGGGGTTGAGGGCACCAGCTCAACAATTCCAGACCAGACCACAATTCCTGCCCAGTTCTTTCCTCAAATCTTCCCATTCTCTTCTCAAACCACCGCTAAGACCTTCATACCCTTTGCACTCCGGCCTTCTCTTTCCTGGGTTCTAGAACTCATCCTTCAAATGTTTGTGGCAGGACAGAATGGGGTTCATCTTTAGCTCAATGGGAGAGCTTGGCTTTGCATGCAGAAAGTGCCTGGCTCAATTCCTGCCATCTGGCAATGATGTCCTTCTGAAATCTCAGGATTTTGAATGCACTCCACCTGGCAACTTTAACAACCTCACCTACAAGGGCTTGTGAGCCTCTGAGGCCCATAGCTCTGAAGTGAGAGTATATTATAAAACAAGTTGAATGAAATGTATTCTGTCATTAGACATTTTAGAGACCCCCATCATGAACTGTAGTACCAAAAGGGCAAAAGACTGGGAAGCAGGATAATCCCTTGTTCCTCCTTTGTCTTCCAGAGAAGGGTAAATAAGTAAATTAAGGAATGACTCCTGCTGCCTCTGGAGCAAACACAAAGTAGACAATGGAAGATTTAGGGAAGAGCTTTGTGTTGCAAGAATATGAGGGGCTGCAAGAAGGAACTTGCTAAGTCCTTCAAATGATTAAGTGGGGGCATCGACTGATTTTAGGTATTGTTCCTGGGAGACCTCAGAAGGACCCCAGATAAGTGAGATATGGAGATATTACTAGTCTACCAAGGAAAAGACAAGAGATAACCTATAATCCCTCTTCCTGGAATGATCATAGTTAATGATATATTTACTAGTAATAAGCAACTATGTACAAACAACTTGTTAAGAATTTGCTGCACGGATCTTTTGAATGTGTAAAAAGTTGGTGAAAGGGCACGCAAGCTTTATAGGCACCCACTGACTTGCATCTTTGTATCGCAATATAAGATTTTTTAAGCCCAGCAGTGGTATTTTTATTTCTTTTTGCACATTGGGCAGAATCCTCAACTTTCTTGATCCCTACGCTTTCTCTCACACCAACTCCTGAAACGTCCCCCCTCGGTCACCTGCCCCCGCTAAATCCTGCCCGCCTGTTGCTTTCCATATTTTCATTTCATTCTTGCAGCAAAACAGAGATTTGGAAAGGATCCTTAACGGAGTCTCTCCCTGTGTCAGACCAGGTGGCCGTGCCAACTGAATCAGGCCTGGGCTTACTCATGTCTGACTCACACGCAAGCACAGATCTCTCATCCATACGATACCACTTTCATCACCGAACCAACTCGGCGGAGCACTTCCGAGGACAAAAAACGACCAGGTGAGAAACTGTGTTGAATTTCCAGCCCAGCTCCTTTTGCCTGAATGTAAAACTCCTTCATTGGCAGAGGTTTTACTGTATTTGAATGGGATGAAATATTTTATAACATTTCTGTACCATCAAATACATTTTTAAAAAATGTATATTTTCATCTTTTAACTCCTCAGACTGAAGTTCTTCTGCAATCTTTTTACTGCCGCGACCCACTTCATTGGACGTGGCAGCTGCATCAACCCGCAGAACACCTTGTGGCTTCTGGGTAGCAGCCCAGAAAGCCTTGCAGCTTCCAGGTAGTGCCCCAAAGAGTCTTGCGGCTTGTGGGTAGCACTAGCTCATGACCCACCAAAAATCAGGTCACGACCCACAGTTTTGAGAACTGCTTATTTAGAGAAAGCATCTTGTCAAGCCCATCCAAGACTATAACATTTCAGAATGCAGGTAGGGAGGCTTTCAGGATATTGCCACTCTGTCAAGAACTCCCTGCATGTGGAGAGACAGCACTAGGTCTAGCACAGAAGCAAGGTACAAACGTACAAGGGTTTGGCATCTGCAAATGGAGAGCCCATGCCTCAGACGGCCTCCTGGATGCGACTGGAAGTCATTGATGCGAACCAGAAGTGGCTTCTGGTTGCGTCCGGGAGGCCTTCTGAGGAGGCTGGGAGGCCAGCGTGACTTAGAGAGGGCTTGGCACAGCCTCCAGGTAAGTTATTATGGTAACACAACCCTACCCGCCCCCCCGGACTTCAGCATTTGCTGATTTTGGTATCCGTGGTGGTCGTGGAACCAATCCCCCACTGTAATCCAAGAAGACCACATCACACTACCCATCACAGTCTTTGGGTCACATTATAGTTGTTTTGGAAAATCCTCCAGCCATTACTTCTGTAGTTTTAAGAAGAAGAAAAAGAGAGAGAGAGAGAGAGAGAGAGAGAGAGAGAGAGAGAGAGAGAAACACACACAGTTTTCCCTGCCATCTTCATTTAACAGCTCTCTTCACACCCTAATGGATCCATTTAGCAGTCTTATTTATATGGACACTCAGCTTTACATTCCAGAAGGTTATTTACACACAGAGAGAGAGAGACACAAGAGTGAGGATCTATAATTCCTCTGAACATTAAGAGGCATTTAAAAAAGACCTGCTTTCAGTTTAAGTGATGGTAAGAGGGAATTACATAAATGGAAAACAACTTACTGTCAGATGCAGGAGACAGAAGCAAAGCCTTATGAATGGTAGGCTCAAGACAAGGGGGAAGAGAAGCAGGAAGTGTAGAAGAACAAGCCATGCAGCTCAAAGATGAGTATTTTCAAAGGCATAAACTGCAGGGTCTGGTGGTCAGATGAAAAGGCAACAGGTAGAGTTGCAACTTTAACTCAAATAGTCAGTCATGTTTCTCCCCCCTCCACACACACACACACACACACAGGCAGGGGCATCACTGGGGGTGGGAAGCAAGTCCGCACTGGGTGACAACCCCAGGGATGGGTGGCACCAAAATGACTACAAGCGTTACCGGTGGTGCAAAAACAAACCAGTGGTAGAAAATGGTTCAAAACACTGAGTTAGGCTGCAATCCCAACCACACTTTCCGGACAGCAAGCCCCACTGAACAAAATAGGACTTACTTCTGAGTAGACCTGGTTAGGATTGTGCCCTTAGTCAGACAGTGTTTAAAATCAATTATTAAAAGCACAGGATAGTTTATAACAACTTTTTTTTTTTAATTTAGCAAATAATTTGCATCACTGAAAATGCAAGAGCTATTGTTTTCTCAAAGCAATCTGTTGATATGTGTAATCAATGTAGCAAGGAAACCACTTATTTCACAAGTCGGAATCCTCTTGTTAGATATTTGTGCAGCTTGATCCTAAATGTTTCTATGATATTGTAATTTAAAGGTGTAATTTTGATTTTGCTAGTTTGTTATGATTGCCATTACATTCAGTGATACACTGAATTACGATTTACAAGTAATGTTGATATTTTAAAAATTACTAAGGATTCTGTAGGGTCTGGCATGGGAGGAGGTCCATGGGAGTGACACCACAAGTTCTCGCACTGGATGACACCAACCCTATTAACGCCTCTACACACAGGTAAACAGCAGAGGATAAATTCCAGGCATCGGGCCATGAACTGATACCAGATTCCAAGGCCTCCAGTAGGCCTTCAGAGGCCACGCACAGCCTCCCTGCACCTCATAAGGTCCCCAGGAGACTCCCCACCTGCCTCAGGATCTACCATCAGGGGTACAGGTTGGCATCCACTCAAGGCCTGGTACCAAGGACAATGTACCCCCTGCCCTCCTTAGCTACGCCACTGCTAAGCAGCAGATCCCAGAAACAGCACCATCCCCCTGCCCCCTGTAGTCACTCTTCAGGTGATTTAATGGGAGCATTCAGATTTGGGGCTTCACTTGTGCAAATGACCAAACTCCAACATTTTTGTGAAGTTCTGCAGCCAAGTTTTTACTCTTAAGGGCAGATTGCTGGGGTTGATGCTGCCCTTCAGCTGCCTTGGAGAATACCCATGCGTATATGTGTGTGTGTGGGGATGGGGGGGTGGTACTACATGCTGTGTTGAGCCTGCAAGTCAGAAGTAAGCAGAAAATGTTATGTTAAAAAATAAACACTGCTGACATCTGCCCTGGGCCCTGTATGTTAAAGGGAAACATTTTAAAATGATCCTCTCAACAGCTGCTGTTTAATAGTCATTATCTTGCTTTCCCATAATAACCCCCCCCCCAACACTATATGGCTCTGGGCCGTTGTCGCAGAAAAAATCTTTTGCTACCACTCAATGATGGTGGCCCCACTGATGACCTGGGATGGTGCAAGACCTACCCTTTGACAGAGGTTTCCAAGCATACTGGAGTCATAGTTCTCTTCTTCCATGGCATCCTCTTTCCAGGAGCCACCATCTTGGTTCGCGTGAGAATAGCGCACAATGTCCTGCAATCCAAGGTGGCAGCACCCAGGAAGAGGATGCCGGGAAAAACCTGAGACTCCCCTGTGAGTTCCCCACAGCTCCCGTTGTATCCGCACCGTACGGCTCCGTTTTGCTCCCCCCACTGGGAATGGCACCGAAGCAAGGGGCCGCTTGCCCACTCCCTGCCAGCCTGGCTGCTCCGCCCCCCCAGCTACGCCACCACGAAGGACTCTAAATTTCTTGCAGGTCAAGTCTTGACTGCCGCGCAGTATGACTTGAGAGTCAAGTTGTGGGTTTGCTGACTCAGAACTTGACTCGTGACTCGGGTTCCATGACTCGAGCACATCGCTGACTGTAATGGAAACATGAATAGCACACATTGCATCACGGATTTAATATGGCCTCTCTTGTCACCTAGACAAATCACGCTCTCAAATGTGAGCTCCATCTCAGACAGCCTCTCACCAGGCGAACCAGCCAACAATAAAACTAGCAACTAAAGTGACCTTAAAGCTGATATTTCCACTCCTGGGAAGCATATAACCACACTACAAAAGGGATCTGTCAATCACGTACAGTTCTGCCCTTCTTAGAATAAAAATATCAAGCCTGCAGGTTTAATTCCAGACTTTGGGGGGTGGGGGAGAGTTATATAATCCTGGCTGTGACTCATTTGAGCTTGGAGAAAAAGTAAAAATAGATGAAACATTTGGGGATCTAAGTTGTAAGTTAATGGGAGCTCGCCTGGCTCTGAACACGATATGCGTGGTCATGGCTAATTTTGCAATGAACATAGCCAAATATATTAATAGCAAAATTCCATCATGATTTCAGAACTTAAGCTTCCAGTTAATCAAGAAAAAGAGAGTGAGGGACTATTTTAAGAGCCCGTTTCCAAAGAACAATAGTATGTTTCTCATTTCCAGTTGCAGCTGGAATTAGATAGATCTGCCTCCCTGATAAACAATACAAATATTGGCACTGATAGGCGAGATCCAAACAGTACCAACTCATATCCATACGTTCCAACTCTATCTGTTCACCAAGGACACTCCATACTGGGCCAGTTCTTGGTAAATCACGTGCCCAAACATACAAATGTGTCTTAGGGCCCTAATCCTGTGCTTGCAGCACTGGCACTAAGTGTCGCAAAAGTATTGTAAGGCACTTTGATGCCAGTGGAGAGGCCTGTGCGAGCCAGGGCTGGGTCTCTGTGCTGGGATAACACAAACGAGGAGCGCCTGCCAGTGAGTTTCCTTACAGGGTGGCAAGGAGGCTTTTCGGGGGTGGAGGGGTGGGAATGGAACTGGGCAGAGGGAGGGCGGGGCTGAGGGTGGATCAGGCCCAGGAAGAGGGCAGGGATTGCAGTAGAGGCTGCCGCCATATCCTATCCCCCCTCCCAAGCCACAGAGCCAACAAGGGTCTCATGGGTGCCAGTTCAGGAGCTGGTGCAGATCCAAGGAGACCCCATTCGGGCCAGCCACATTCTATGCAGAGTAAGGGAACCAATGTTCCCAACAGGGTTACTTGATTTTATGGTAGCTCTGGAGCTGCCACAGCATTGGAGAGTCCCGTGTGGACTGTGCTGTCCCACATGGGGCTCAGGATCTGGTAAAGCTGAGCTCAACTTGTCCTGCCCTCCTCCTGCCCCGCCCCTTCCCCTGCTATACCTCCTGCCTGCCTCCCCACACACCCCCACTCACCTCTCCGCCACCAGGCAGTTCAGGCAACTGAACTGGGCGGCAGAACGTTGGCCCAGTGCTGGAGATGGCCCAGTGTGGGCTTGCGGTGGGCCCGCGGTAAGGGCTTGTAAACCTGCGTTATGGCATGTTTGCAACAGTGCACTCCAGCAGTGAGCCGGCGCACCCTGTTCAGGATCGGGCCCTCAGTCTGCAGTCTAGGAAAAAGTTATTTCAGTTGCTCCAGCAATGTAGTTACCCATCCAGTCCTTTAAAGCTATGCTACTCATTTGCACATGATGGACAAATAATTACCCATCAAGATCTCCCTGAATACCAATCCTAGATCACCTGTTTTTCTTGTGATTCACAGAAATACTGTCAATTTAGGAACAGTGAATCCCAAATAATTGGATCGAGACGCTGTTTAAGGATTCCATTCCTTTTCCTTGTGAGCGGCAATCCGCAAACTTCACCACACCAGAGCTAATTGGCTTTAAATATTCCAGATACAACATTTTGCTTCTAAACAAAGAGCAATTAATCAAGGCTCACATCCAGTGATGAGTTTGGAGTAGTTAATAGTTCAGACCGTCCACGCGGCCTAAAAAATTAGTCTCTGCAATTTACAACATGCTTATTAATTGGTCTATTAATTGCACCGATGGTCGAAAATCTGCCTGGGAAGCGGATTTAGAAGGCAGTAACTCATGAGAGTTTTGGAAAAGTTTCTGAGTTTGGAAAAGAGACAGATATTTAAAACTTTTTTGACTAGCGCCTGAGAAAAATTGCTGAAACTCATCAGCCAAAGGAGAACGCTTGTAAAAGATTAAAGCTTGATATATAATACTAGCCTTCTGAAGATGAAAGAGGGGCTGCAATTAGAAGCATACTCAAAGGTAATAAAGGGTAATACGACACCGTAATGATCTTTGCTCACCACCATCAGCTTTCTTCCTGATGCTTCATCAAAGTGAATGGACAGCCATTTCAGATATTTGACCAGGTACATTATGTCAAATTGGGGCTTCTCATGGGCCTTTGGTCAGAGTTATTAAGCACCAAAGCCAAGAGACATCCAAAACAACCCGAGGTCTTCTGAAGCCTCCTGAACTTTATTTAAATTTTTCTTTAAGCCAACCATTTTCATGGGTTACAAGCCATGATGTGTCTGTGCAACCTCCTGATTTTAGAAAAGAGCTATATCAGAATGCCAGATGAAGGGGAGGGCACCAGGATGCAGGTCTGTCATGGTCTTGTGTGCTCCCTGGGGCATTTGGTAGGCCACTGCGAGATAAAGGAAGCTGTACAAAGAAAGTCTGGTCCAACAAGAAGCTGACGGAACATACCAAGATCCAGGTCTACAGAGTTTGCGTCCTGAGTACACTTCTGTACTGCAGCGAGTCATGGACTCTTCACTCACAACAGGAGAGGAAACTGAATGCTTTCCACATGCGCTGCCTCCGACGTATTCTCGGCATCACCTGGCAGGACAAAGTTCCAAACAACATAGTCCTGGAATGTGCTGGAATCCCTAGCATGTATGCACTACTGAAACAGAGACGCCTGCGTTGGCTCGGTCATGTTGTGAGAATGGATGATGGCCGGATCCCAAAGGATCTCCTCTATGGAGAACTCGTGCAAGGAAAGCGCCCTACAGGTAGACCACAGCTGCGATACAAGGACATCTGCAAGAGGAATCTGAAGGCCTTAGGAGTGGACCTCAACAAGTGGGAAACCCTGGCCTCTGAGCGGCCCGCTTGGAGGCAGGCTGTGCAACATGGCCTTTCCCAGTTTGAAGAGACACTTGGCCAACAGTCTGAGGCTAAGAGGCAAAGAAGGAAGGCCCATAGCCAGGGAGACAGGCTAGGGACAGACTGCACTTGCTCCCAGTGTGGAAGGGATTGTCACTCCCGAATCGGCCTTTTCAGCCACACTAGACGCTGTTCGAGAACCACCTTTCAGAGCGCGATACCATAGTCTTTCGAGACTGAAGGTTGCCAACTACTAGATGTGCCTATGGCCTGATCCTGCGGGACTGTTCTTATGTTCTTATTTTCTTTAGTCTTCCTTTAAAACCAGCGATTTTCAACCAGAGTGCCACGGCTCACTGATGCGGTGTGAATGTTCTGCAAGTGCGCCATCCGAATTTGGACACAGCAGTTGAAAATCTCTGAAAAACTCTTCCAGGTGCTGCGACTCTGTTTTTAGGGCAACTGTCTATACTACAGACAGCTGGGCTAAAAACAAAGCCACAGAACCCAAAAGAGTCTACTGGAAGCCCAAAATAACAACGTAACAGGTGAAGACATAGAAAAGACCATAGAGGTCAGTGTGCTGTGAGAAGCAAAACATTGAACATGGCTGCTTTAAGCTGTCACCTAGGTTTGAGGGGTTAATTGTACACTGCTAAAAGGGGGGGGGGTAAAATATCTAAGAAATTTGGAAGTGTACAGTATACACTTTGCTTTGTCGTGTACAGTAATAACCTCCATAATGTGGAAGTATGTTACTTGAAAGTCAAGCACTGTGTGAAACAGTGTTATAGGAGGTGGAATCTGGTGAGGCTGGAAACTAGTACCAACAGGCCTGGTGCTTCTCTGAATGCCCTGTTCCCATTGGCTACAACAGCTGTTCATCACGGCAGCACAAAAAGTTCTGTAATGAAACACAGCGTAAAAGGAAGCACCATTAAGGGTGGCAAACGCCCACGTTCACATACATACACAGAGATGAAAAACAAAATCTTTAACTGTTTTAGAACAGGGATCGCATTGTAAATATTTCTGTTGTCTGTTAATCTCATTTGTAGAGCCAGGGTGGTGTAGTGGTTTGGGAGTTAGACCTGGAAGGTCCAGGTTCAAATCCCCACTCACGAAGCTTCCTGGGTGACCCTGGGTCAGTCTCTCATCCTCACCTACCTAATAGGGTTGTTGCGAGGACAAAAGGAAGGGAGCAACCAGGTGCACTGCTCTGAGTTCCTTGGAGGAAGGGTGGTATAAAAAAAGTAATAAATAAATCGATAAACGATTAAATACTGAGATTTCCAATAACTAGGTACTGAACATAACCTGAATTCGATCCAACTGAAGCTCTTCCCTGAAGGTTACTGTGTACCTCTTAGATACAAATGCTTAGGACCCAATTCTATCCAACTTTCCAGCACCAATGCAGCCTAAGGTAAGGAAACAAACATTCACGTACCACAAAGGAGGCCCCTGTGACTACCCTCCCCACCACAGGATACAATGCACACCCCAACAGCATGGCTGCATCAATGCTGGAAAGTCAGATAGGATTGGGACCTTATATAGTCAGTTCTCTATGTGCAAAGTCGCTTATCTACGAGGGGCAGAACTGCCACCTACCTCTCGATATCTGTGACTCTGTTCTCGTTATCTGCTAATTCTCTGCCGGTGCCGCATCAAACGGGTGTTGGTATTGACCCATGGAGAATCATCTGTGTCCACTTCCAGACTTGCCCTGCCATCTTGGGCACCATCTTGGGACTCCAGTTGAAACTTTACAAGCCTGGTGATGATTAGGGTTCTCTGGAAGGCTACCTGAGGGCTGCTCTGGAGCTGGGGCAAGCCAAGGGAAGGAGCCAAGAGACAGGTGGAGGAGGAGGACAGGTGAAGCAACCCCCTCTCCAAGGCTGATCTCTGAGGCCTTGTTGGACCAGCAACCTTTGATGAATCGATTAACAGCCAACATGGATAAATTGCCATCATCATTGCCACAACCTTCAAACCATCCAGGTTACCCAGCACAAAGCATTAGATGTTGGAGATGTTAATGAGCCCTCACTGTCAGCCAGCCCCATAGATTTCAAGTTAAGATTCAGGTTCATAAAGTTCATAGAGTGTATGGTGAACAGGGTCCCATAACCCTATTCTCCTCATGTTGGCATCCTTCAGTCTTGTAAGACTATGGTATCGTGCTCTGAATGGTGGTTCTGGAACAGAGTGTCCTCTCCAGTGCGAGAAGCCTGGGTAAAGTAGATATGGAGGATAGGCTGTTACCCATGCAGCAAATCCCCCCTCTCCACATCGCTGAAATGCTCCAATGGAAAGGCAGAAGCCAATACGGTTGGTTCCAGCGGCGTCGTACGAGTTGCCAGAACGTGACTGTGTTCAGACATGAACTGCTTCAGGGTCTCCGGCTCCGGATTTTGCCTTGAGGTTGACTCCTGAAGCCTTTCTTGTCGTAAGAGGCGACTAAACAGCCACGGGGTAGATGGGACTCGTTAGCCTGGGAAGGCTGCTCATCTGAGAGAAGGAAAACTCTGATCCCAAACCTCCACTGCCTTGTGGCTACATCCAGTTATTTTTCCCATAGGCTCAATGATTCAGGATCCGCTAATTTGATATCCACTAGGTTTTCCAGGAAGCTAACCCTTGCGGCTAACAAGAGCAGACTGTATTTTCAATTTGCAATGGTTCCTGAAACTCTCCTACCTTTTCTTTTGTTCCCCACCAGCTTTCAGCTGCTGCGCCCTTGACAATATGCTTCTCTCTCATTATGCAGTCATAATTTTCTGAATTTGGTATTTTCTGTTTCGGATCTATTTTTTAATGGTCCGTTTTCTCTTTAATCCATCCTCTTTGATCTCAATATTGGGAAAAGAAAATTGGTATCATAAAAATGCATGAAAAATAGCAAATAAGACCCTACACTCAGTGGTGGTCACCAACAGTTGAACTCGTATTACGTATTTTTGAGGATGATCTACAGGGCAAGATTAGAAACATCCTGTGAGCGGAAGTCAATCTTCACCCACTGTAACATGATGGTATCATAGATACGGTCATTGGTGTTAATCATCCAACTAGCAAAACAAACCCAGGCTTCTAATTCCGTTACTAATTCACAGGCTTTCAGCAAGATTCATCCCATTCATCTCCGTTGTGAACAATAGTCCATTTGTCAAATGCTTTCCAGAGAGACATGAGCAATTTTCATCTAATTTATTTACCGTGTAAAACCCCTTTTTTATGTTTACTGTGCCTGAATTATTAAACTGAATCTTAATTGAGTTTTGCTTGGCACCCTTCCTTTAATGCTCTGGGTTCCCCCCCCCCTTTTGTACTATTATTTGCTTATTTTTCTATACAGATGTGTAAAAAATTGGAAGAGCAGTGGAGACCGATAGGCTGGCAGATGTGGCCCAATCTGTCAATCTGTCACCTGAGGCAACCTTCTCAGTCGGCCTCATAGACTGGCCCTGCTTATACTTTCTATATTGCAAACACTTGGTCCTTGCCAGGGTCCCTGAGGTCTTCAACTCCAGACTGCCATTGGGATCCCTGACAATATAGGCTCAGCAGTCCATATGGGGCTTCCTTGGCCACGTACCACCTGGCTTGTCTCCCTTTTCCTTCCCTGGGCTTCAGAGCAAAGGCAGGGAGGGGCTTGACAGCACCCTACCCCTCAGCCTTAGGGCCTTCTCCAGAGTTCCCAGACTCTAGACTCTCTTTTGGTCAGCCTTCAGTCCGTCCATTCTAATCTCTGGCCCAGTCACTGTATTCTCCTAGCCTTAGCTGGTCTCCTTTCCCAGTTCCATCCTCCCTGCCTGATCACCCTCTGGGTTATGTATCTCCTCTCCCAGGGCAAGTACTGGAAGGCTCCTGCAAGTACTGGGATGGGACGTTTCCTGCAGATAGATGTAGGACCTCAGTATCTGCTGGGATCTGTTCCAGGACCTCAGTGGATACTGAAGCCCTCAGATAAGCAAATCTGTGAGTCTGAGCCACAGGATCTCCAGAGGTGACTGGAGATGTTCTCAAGTCACAGTCCAGAGATGTTCTGCACCTCTATGGGCTTCAGAAAGCCCCTAAGAGATGTTTAATGGGCACTTTTGGTTAAAAAAAATTGGAAGTGCCCATTAAACACCTTCAGGGGGCTTTCAGAGGTTCATAGAAGTTGTGTGTGGCCTCCAGGGGCTTCGGAAAGGCTCCCAGACATGAACATAGTACATCTCCAGGTCCAGCTTCCACTGCGGGTTTGGAACCGACAGTTATTTAAATCCACAGGTCCCAAATCCACGTATACAGAGGCTGTATCTGTACTTGCAATATTGGCAAGTACACTCTGCTCAACTGGCCTATAGCCCATGCCCTGCCCAGCTGAGGCCTTCCTGGTCGCTCCTGGCTTGTATCTGCCCCTGGGTTCATGGGGCAGGGTTCGTAAGGCTGCCCCCGGACAATTCTCTATATGCTGAAAGTGCATTACATTTTTATTATTCTCCTATTATAATCTTTGATATGCACTGCTGTACTTGAGAGATGGTGTCTATGTTGTTGGCATCCTTCAGTCTCAGAAGACTATGGTATTGCGCTCTGAATGGTGGTTCTGAAACAGAGTGTCCTCTCCAGAGTGCAAAGTCTGGTTAAAGTAGATATGGAGGATAGGCTGTTACCCATGCAGCAAATCCCCCCTCTCCACGTCGCTGAAATGGTCCAATGGAAAGGCAGAGGCCAATACGGTTGGTTCCAGCGGCGTCGCAGGAGTTGCCAGAACGTGACTGTGTTCAGCCATGAACTGCCTCAGGGACTCCGGCTCCGGATTTTGCCTCGAGGTTGACTCCTGAAGCCTCTTCCATAACTGAATGCAGCCACAAGGCAGTGAAGGTTGGGATCAGAGTTTTCCTTCTCTCAGATGAGCTGCCTTCCGAGGCTAATGAGTCCCATCTACCCGGTGTCTATGTAAAGAAGCACATTTATAGCTACAGATCCTGTCCAGAAAGCTTTGCTTCTCTGTTTGGAAGGCTGCGGGTATTAGAATACAAACACCAATCTCCTAAAAACTGCAATATTTGATTTGTTTACAGATTTTAACATTGACACGGACATGCTGCTCATTTTATAACACCAATGTGTACGTGCGTGGGGGGGGGAGTATACATTAGAGTTTTGGTAATTGCCATGTTTACATTGCTGGAAAGATCCAGGGAAGAAGCTTCTTGTCTTTTAAAACACATTCACTAGATTTATGGCCCTATTAAAGCATGGCCTTTATCTGAAATGACTTCCTTGCCACCTCTGCATCCGAATAATAGAGCATAGCTTTAAATCATCCACCACAGGAAACAGCAGCAAGGTTTGCTTAGACAACATAGAGATGCTGGGAGATGGATGGAAATGGAAACAAGGAAAAGAAAGAGGAAAAAAAAATACACAAACTTTGCCTTCCCTAAATCCACAGTATTTGGAGCAGTCCATCTCACAATGCCATGCACTGACTCACTGTCATAAGAAAGGCACAGTATCTCTTTTTAAATGCAAGCATCATTGCAGCAACATTGTTGGCACATGGGAGTTTCACAGTCATTAAATGAATTTCAGCCCAGATGAGGCCTGGCTGGCATGCAATTACTAAACAGTCAAAGCATTGAGACTGCTTTTTCTTCCACCTCCTCCTAAAGCTCTGGGCATTTGTGCCTATTTCATCATGGCCTCCAACATTTACAGAAGGATATGCTTGTAATATTCCTAGTGGCATTAAAAGAGGGGAGCCAGCGGGGACCCTGGCCCAGGGTGCCAGGCTACAGGCGGGTGTCCAAGAGGGTACCCCAAGTTATTCAAACTTTTTTTCACAAAGAAAACTTATTCCTTTTAAACTTGTTTTTTCCAATTGTTTTTTCATATGACTTTATATATAAAGTTACAAAGTTATATATAAATACACAAATACAAAAAGTTAGTACAGGTGTCTGCCGCTTAACAACCTTAACAACGGGCCGTATATATAACGGTGATCAAAGTACAAAGAGGCTCTTAATGAGGCAGTCAGGACTCCCCTACCCTGCAGCAGAGTGTCTGTTTACACAACAAAGAGGCCCTTAATGAAAAGAAGAGGCAAGGTATCTCCAGTAGCCTGCACAGTCAGGTTGTTTCTTGCAGGGAGTGTCTGTTTACACAACAAAGGCACTACATTGGGCTGAATGTTCACTTAACAACCTAATCGCATAACAACAGAGATTGGAGAAAATATCCCCGTCATTAATTGATGCACATCTGCAAATATACTATATACTACATATTAGTATAGTATATATATTAGTATAGTATATATACTATAAGTACTTAGTATTACAAAGTTAGTGTGTATATGTGTGTGTGTGTATGTATGTACACACACACACACACGGGGGTGCCAAAAAAATTATGGGCTCTGGGTGCTAAATGACCTTGGTAATCCACAAATATTCCAGTGTTCCAATAGAGATTCCCAGCTGGATTGAGAATACCTGAAAATTCTGAAGCAGGGCCTGGTGATGTCACAAGACTGCCAACCCTTGGGGAAAAAAGGGTTAAAACCAGGGTGCAGCTCAGTGGCAAAGGGGCAGGGTTGATAATAAGGGGGTAGAACCTATCAGCAGCCCCCAAATGGCTGGTGATTAACTTTTGCCACCTGCACACCTGAGAAAAGAGGTAGAGAATCAGGGTCATGTTGGGCAAACTGGAAATCCTACCATACCGAGGAATATTACCAATTTCTCCCTACCACCACCACCACCAGGCCTTACACACTGCTAAAGGTTCCACTCCATTTGCTATATGGCATGCTGTATTAAATGTATTCTTCAACAGCCAGTCCTGTATTTGAAAAGCCATAGACATTTTTGATCTTTGTGATAAAGATATGCTAAAAAAAATATAAGTGTTCAAGAGTCATTTCATAATATAGTTCAAACTATGCTTCACTCACATGTAAAGTGGCCACGTCCGCTACATGGCACTTGAATGGATACGACTGCACATTTAAACACATGGGTGTTAGGACATTCTTCCCCTAGAGCAGTGGTTCTCAAGCGTTTTAGCACAGGACCCACTGTTTTAGCACAGGATCGACAATCTGTCAGGACCCACTGGAAGTGATGTCATTAACCTAGAAGTGGCTGGAAGTGACATCATCAAGCATGAAAATTTTTAACACTTCCCATATGACAAAATCAAACTAAATCAATTAAGTAAATAAATTAAAAGTTTACAATAAGTATATATTAAAAAAACTTATTTAAAGAACCCCCCTCCAACCCTCTCAAGCAGTTACTGATCTGTTAAAAAAAATTCCACAAACATCCCAAAGGCTGCAATCCTATCCATGCTTACTCGGGAGTAAGCCCCATTGATTATGTTGTTAAAAGCATAGATATGATAGCTTGTTAAACGTACAGATCCGTAACATTTCTCCAAATGCAGTTACATACCTATATTAAGTCTAATACAGTGGTCGGGGAACAGGGGTAAATTACCCCAAATGGGGTAAAAGTGAAAATCTGGGGGTAATAAGGTTGCCTTACCTAACTGTGTGCGGGCGCCGGGCGGGGAGGTAGCGGAGGGAGTCAGCGCACCCGCTCTCCACCCGCTCCAGGGGGCCGGCAGCGGGCTGGTGCGCTGTGTGCACACCGCCCGCTGCCCTGCTCCCTTCCGCTCACCTTCAGATGCGGTGAGCGGAAGGGAGCAGGCGATACACTCAGGCTGTATCGCAGCCGCCCGCTCTCTCCGCTCTGTGCGGGAGACTGGAGCTGCCCGGCGCTGTAGTGATGATGTCATCACACAGCGCCGGGCCGTCAGTGTCTCCCGCCGAGCGGACAGAGCGGGAGGAAGAAGAAAAGCCGCGCCGACCGACGTGAGATCGAGGTAAGGTGAGTATTGTTTATTTATTTTTATTGTTTATTTATTTTATTTCCTTACTTTCAAATCAAGGGGGTAACGTCTGCGTTTATAAATTTTTTGGGGGGTAAGAGGTAAAAAAGTTCCCTGACCCCTGGTCTAATATATTAAAAATAAAATACACATTGAAATGAATGGAGAGCCACCTGAAATTGTCTTGTGACCCACCTAGTGGATCCTGACCCACAGTTTCAGAGACTCTGTATTATCAAGTTGGCCCAAGAGCACCTAGAAGCATGTTTGAGACATGCTGTCCTAGAGAGATTCCACTTCCGGGAACCCTTGGTTAGGGAGTTGAATGAGAACTAGCTAGCTAAATACTGTATATAACCACGCTTTTACCTAGCCATTCCCCATTTAGCAAAAATAAGCACAAAGTGGGGACAGTGATTTGGAAGGGATAAGTGCCAGGAAACAGATTTGGTGTCTCACAAACAGGCATCACGCCCAGGTTTTTAGGACAGATTTTTACATTTACTACTGTACCATCCCATGATACACCAGCAGTTTCTACATCCAGAAACTTTCTGAATTTAATTACTATTTATTTAAAATAAATGTAATTTTTCTGCCTGCTGCTTTATGGTGCTGGTATTATTATTTGATTTTATAATCTTATTGTTTATGGATTTTTATTGTATTTTATATTTTTGGTAGTCACCTTGGACCTCTCCACGCAAAAAGATAATGTATCAATGTGAATATGTTTATAACCTGCCTATCTTGTTTCCATCAAGAGATGTCGAAGGTGGCTTTCAGCGTTCTCCTTCGCATGTATTTTTCCCTCAATTTACGACTAGTGGTGTTTGAAAATTGTGTTTTTTAAAAAAAATGTTGAATTAAAATCCAAAGTGTTTTCTGTTTTTATTCACAATTGAATACACAATTCCAGTGTTTCTTACTCATTACCTATGGATAGAGGTGTTTGAAAAATATAATGGTTTGTGTTTTTTATTACAATGCAAAATGAGGTGTTTTGTGTTTTATTTAGTTATCAGCCAAATAAAACACCTCTAGTAATAAGCTGAATAAAATCAAATTCAATAAAGAGGGCAGGAGAGGTAGTATGGTAGCCAAAATCCATCCATCATCTCACCCTGGGTAAAATCCCAGAGCCCAAGTAGTTTGCAAACTGGTTTCAATACAAGAAATGAAACCCTGACATTGTTCGGTTCATCTCCAAGGGTTCCTTCTGCAGCCCTCATTATTGTCATCTTATAGGCACCGCAAACTGTGTATTATTCATGCCACATAAAACAAGTCTTATCCGTGAGCGGCTATAAAACTGTGGTGCTAATTGTCAAGGTCGCAGCTGCCTAGCTTGAACAGGGCAGCAAACTGAAGAGGAAACCATTTTACAAGGTTCTTAGTCATTTCCACCACTGAACCTGCCAAGGTTTCCTGATATGGAGTGCGGCAATAAGATTCTGGACTGTGAGAGTCACACATGGATCATGCTGTATATGTGGAGTGAACCAAGTTGGCAACTTTCAGTCTCGAAAGACTATGGTATCGTGCTCTGAAAGGTGGTTCTGGCACAGCGTCTAGTGTGGCTGAAAAGGCCGATTCGGGAGTGACAATCCCTTCCACACCGGGAGCAAGTGTAGTGTGTCCCTGGTCTGTCTCCCTGGCTATGGGCCTTCCTTCTGGTGGAGTGAATCACCAAGATGGAAAGCCACCCAGGCCGGAAGAGGCACATGATTTCCATAACAAATAATAATAATAATAATAATAATAATAATAAAACTTTATTTTTATCCCGCCCTTCTCCCTAACGGGACCCAGCATCCTTTGGTCCAAGATAGCCTGTGGTGGAAGGTCCACATGAAGTCTCAGGGTCAGTGCCACATTGTGGGAAGTCCTGGTACATAGCCTTGTACTGGTTCTGCTGATGGCACACTGGGTGTACCCTCCCATGGCATGCACAAGAGCATGCTGGGACTCCGCCTTCATCACAGCAATCAGCAACGGGATAAGCGCATTACATTGATTGTTGCCATGACCCAGGCAGGGCTGAGTCATGAACCACAGTGCTGGTTCACTGACCAGTGCTCAAGTTGGCCAACACCCAGCACCACTGACCTGAAGTCCAATGACAACAACCCCCTTTTCCCTGCTCCTTTTTTTTTTTTAATATGAGCTGGCTATTAAGAAATGCTAACAATATGCATATTATTAAGCTCCAATTCAAAACAGGAAAGGGTGATGCTGTCCAATATCACCACACCTATTTCACTCACTGATGTGGGTGTTTCAGCCACATGTTTTGTTTTACTCTCACATGGCTCCGTTAAAGGAAACAGGAGTAGTCCAAGGCTACAAACAAATGCTAAGTTAGTTTTTAGTTTCCATTTTCAAGCCAAGGATTTGTCGCGTGAGAAATCCAGGGCTTGGAATACATCGACCTCTAAGTATGTTTTTGTGCTTTGACATGTCTTCAGCTGGAGCCAAGGAAGCTCATGTTGCAACATAACACAAATACACCAGGGCCAGGGTTTGTAAATGGATTCATGTCCAATGAGTGCTGGATTTCAGTGTCTCTTGCATAGAGAGGATAGGTGGAAGAAAAAAAATGTTTGAATCTCCCACCAAGAATAGCGGAATACAAAATGAAATTGATTCCACACGCGTGTCTCCAGTCTGACAGCAAGTACAGTGTTTCATCTCCGGTGTCCGTGGATCCAGCAACCACAATTTTAACGCATGGCGGATGCCACAGAGACCAGGGGAAAGCCGGTTTGCTCCTCAAACCAGAAGTGGCACAGATTTGTGTATCTGCATATCCGGGGGGGGGGGGTCCTGGAATGGATCCCCCATGGACAGCCATTTTCAATCGCTGGGCCATGGCACACTGGTGTGCCACCAGTGGTCTGCTGGTGTGCCGTGGGAGTTTTGGGGAGGGTTAAATAGGGCCATTGGGGGATGTGAGCCCCCCACCAACAGCATGGTATGCCTTGTCCATTGTCAAAAAAACTGATGGTGTGCCTTGACAATTTTAATACCTTGTCAGCGTGCCATGAGATAAAAAAAGGTTGAAAATCACTGCCCATGGATAACAAGGTCACACTATAAGCTGCAAAGACAACAGCAGAAAAGGAATTGGTTTTCAGGTGTAAAGGAGTAGGGAGGTGACTCAGGCTGCAATCCTATCCACACTTATCTGGGAGTAAGTCCCATTGACTATAATGGGACTTCTGAGTAGACATGCATATGATTGAGCTCTTCATGAAGTAAAAAACTTGTGCCAAGGAAGGGGAGTTGACTTCAAAGATCCCCATCTACCAACAGAAGAAAGAAAGGGCATATATCCAAGATTTCACCAATTCTGCAGTTTTGGACAAAGGCAGAATTAGGTATTTAATATGCAATTCAGGTTCCTGAGAGCATCTAAATTGGGCCCTATTACAGCAATACCTTGCACTTTTGTCTGGCATAATTGATGAAAGTCAATGATGAAAGTCAAAAATGGATGTATGTCAAAACAGAGCCTTATTTAGCTTGCAAAAAAAAAGTAAATAATTGACCATGGGCACAATCTTATGCATGTCTACTCAGAAGCAAGTCCCATTGTGTTTTATAGGGCTTGCTCCCAGGAAAGTGTGTATAGGATTGCAGCCTTTGTAAAATATGTGAATGTCTGAGAGACCTAAACAAACAGGAATGAAAAGAAAATAAACATAAGAATGTCGACGGACATCATGGAAGGTTGGATGAAACTGGACAAAAGAGGAGAGCACATGGTTTAAATCTGAAATGTGGCATTAACTGAAAACAGCTGAAAGAGCAAAGCGATGAAAGTCAAGGTGTTGCTGTACAGCCCTTCACACCAAATCCCTCATATGACCCAATTTCCCGACGCATTATGGCTATAGCTCTACAGACCCATAATAATATTTCACAAAGGTGCACGTCATCATTCCTTTTTTTTTTTTTTACTAGCAGAGAGATTTCTTTTTGTCTGCTGTGTGTTTAAACACACTGATCAAACCAATTAATGTCATCTGTCATTGCTCCAGTTCTCTCAATGTGTTAACAGTTTCAGAGATAATCAAACTGGGGTGGTGGTAGAAATTAGACCACAATCTTAGCTCTAAGATTTATGGCTCAGTCTACACACTTGGCATGGCATGGCGCTAGCTTTGGAGAGGGGGGAGGTCGGTCTGCTTCTGTGTGAGGTTGTCACAGAGCTCTGCCTTTAGCCACATACAAAGATGAGTTTCCCAGGGGGCTCCATTGCACACATACATCATTTCTTATTAACTTTAAAAGGTTGGAATAGGTCACTTGCTAGAGGAGAAAAATAAGACGCAATAACCATGTAGACGGTTGCCACTGGAGGTTACCGGGATAGATGCACTGCCAAACCATTACTTAGGTGGCATTTTCATACATGTAAAAAAAGTTATATGTTACAGTCATTAAAATGTGTAAAGGGAGGCATTATAGTGACACACTTATGGGGGGGAGGGCAGCTCTGTTCTATGTCCATAAATTATACCAAAAGGGAAGGTGTGAAATTACATGGGTTTGTATGTTTCAGTAGCTCTATGCAATCCTTTCTGTATAAAATATACATTTAAGAAACAAATTTTTTTTTAACAGTGAGTAATTATAAGTGAAAACCAGTTTGCTTACAGTAATTAAGATCAATTATTTACATTCTTTTAGTTTTCGATTATGAATCTTTCCACAGATATAAGAGCTAGGCCTGGGGTTCTCAAATTTTTTAGCACCAAGACCCACTTTTTAAAATTACACTCTATTGGGACCCATCTAGCTTTAAAAAATGTGATCTAGAAAAATTATTTATTTTTTTATTTGCAAAAAAAACTTGATCCATTTCTCATAATGCGACTACACTAATGAATAGTCTCAAGGCTTAAGGGGGCTTAGGGTTATGACCCAGCCTTCACTTTTCCTTCTACCTGTCATTGACGGACTTGGGGGAAAAAAACACACCAGAAAAAAAAGACACTTAAAACACAGTATTTATCTCGCTATATTGACACAAGCTTGCAAACTGCAGGAGCTGAGCTCTTTGCAGGGCAGTTAGCAGCTATCTGATTTTTGAATAGCCTCGGGGCTTGAGGCAATTAGTTATCTGATCTTTCCATCTCCTGCGTTTACAATGGTGGCTCTGCGGGGCCCACCAGAATACAGGTCATGACCCACCAAGTGAGTCCCGACCCACAATTTGAGAAACGCTGAGCTAGGAAGTACGGTTGCTTTCAGGTAGATGGTTGTTTGAATGCTTTGGCACTCAACGGCAATTAAAACGTCACCACAAGCATGAAGTGAGCAAGGACTTAATCATCTGTGCATTTAAAAATCCACTTAAAAAAATTAATGATTTTCTAGGAAGAAAGGGCACTAGTATGAGCTGTCTGCTACCTGAGCTACCAAGGACATGCCTTTTCAAGTCCTGCAGAATCCACTGAAATAAGAACCAATTCAACACTTTATCATAAAAGAGAGAAGCAGAGCAGGAAGAGCTACAGAGATTCATTGCCCATACCTATATCTATACAATGGATCCTCCCTTCCCACAGGGCCTACATCCATGAATTTGAATATCCTTGATGCAGAGTCCCCGGCTGGAGGGTCTTGCAGGGCTTCTGAGGCCAGCGCAAACCAGAAATACCTTCTAGTCATGTCTGGAGGTGTTCTGAAGTAGGGGGAGGCAATGTGTGGACTTTGGAGGGCCGAGTGTGGTCCACAAGTAAGTAATTGTGGTGCTGTGCAGCCCCCCCCCCCAATAGATTTCATTATCTGCTGAATTCAGTATCCACAAGGGAATCCTGGAACAGATCCCCTGATGATACTAAGAGTCCACTACATCTACATATAGTGGGCCCACTGTATCTGCAGATTCAGGATCCGTGGATTTCAACATCCGCAGGTTCCTGAAACTGCAGGTCAGACCTACACATACCCTGCAGAGCCAAGGGGAGCTGTTTGATGCTCCCCTCACCTCCAGAGGATTCCAGGGCCTCGAAACCCATGGATTTTATTATTTGCAGGCTTCCTTATCTGTGGGGGTTCCTGTGGGGGACCTCTGAGGCCAGCACAAACCAGAAGTGCCTTACAGTCATGTCCAGAGGTGTTCTGATGCAAGGGGAGGCTGCAAGCAATTTCCAGAGGGTTGGGTGTGGCCCCAGGTAAATAATTGCGGCAATGCCCCCTGCAGATTTCATTATCCACAGAATTTGGAATCCACAGGGGGTCCTGGAGCAGATCCTCTGTGGATGCCAAGGGCCCACTATCTCTAAATACAGTGAGCCCATGTGTTGACAGATTCCACACTCATGGATTTCAGTATCCACGGGTCTCTGAACCAGTGCGTTGGACCTACATGAACCCTCTGGAAGCAAGGGGCACACAGCTCCCCTCACCTACAGAGGATTACAGAACCCGTAGTTCAGCAGAACTGAACAGCTTGGGAGTATATTTGTCTAAGGAAACATTCTGGGAGCTTTCAAGCAAATGAAACATAAGAACAAAGAGAAAGTTAATCTGTGTAGCATACATGGAACATGAATAAGGGGAGACCATTTAAAAATTCATTGCAGACCTGCCGGCTCTTGCCAGCTCTTCCTGGCTAAAGTTGGATCTCTTCAAAGCTCACTGTACACAGCAACAACAGGCAGAACAAAATGTATTGTTTTGCATTTTTTCCTCCTTTTCCAGTGTATTGTGAGTAAACCTTAATTGCAAGAAGGAACAGGGTTAAATATATATAGGGATATAGAACCCTACATGGGGAAAAAGATCAAGTCACACTTTTTACCATAGCAAGCACTTTTAAGGGTTAGAGCAAGAACACTTTCCCATCACTGTTAAGACATCAGGAAAAGTGTTGCTCACATAAATGGTTCCAGCGACTGTCAATTCGGTAATCTTTCCAATGAATTTTTGCTACCATGTACACAGGGCTGTCCTTAGGAGATGTGGGGCCCAGTTAGAAACATTTTTGCAGGACTCCAGGGAATCAGGGTCTGCAGAATCTTAGAATAATTTTTTTTATAGACACTATATCTCTATGGTAGAATGGAAAGAAATCTAAATGCACTGCTTAAAAGGTGCATGTGAGTTAATGGATTAAATGGATCAGTGCACATTTAATATACAAAATTGCATACATTTAAGCCTACAAGTACAGTCCACAGGGGATCCGTTCCTGGACTCCCCACAGATACCAAAACCTACGGATAATGAAATCACTGTTCTGGTGGCATCTGGAGCCTTTCTGAGACTACAGGTTACTTCTGAGGGTCTCAGAAAAGCTCTCAAACATGACTAGAGAGCATCTTCAATCATGTCTGGGAGCTCAGGTCTGAACCCAGAGCAGTGGCATCACTAGGGTTTGTGTCACCTGGTGTGGGATGCCAGCGCATCACCCCCCATTCAGTGGGCAGGGCAACACCCCAGGTGGTGGGCGTGGTGATGTACCATCACTCCGCCCCCACTGGTTTTTTGGCTGTACCTTTTGATGGAACAAAGATAGAACACATTCTGCATGAAATTACGCATTGATTGATGTATAACATGATGGTATTATTCTTCCAAATTATGATTTTAGTGATTTTGGTCACTAGTGGTGTCACACACACACACACACACACCCTGGTGTCAACTTACTAACACCCTGTTGCAGCAGTTCTCAAACTTTTAGCACTGGGACCCACTTTTCAGGATAACAATCTGCCCAAGACCCACCAGAAGTGATGTCATGGTGGAAGTGATATCATCAGGCAAATTAAAATAAATGTATAAATAAAGTAAAACAAATAATTAAATAAGCTGAAGCCAGCCCTGGTCCACCAAGTGAATTTCCTCTGTAGCCTGCCTGCAATAACCCCCCCAATCAGTAAGGTTTTCAGCCCTACCCAGTGCTCAGTTCAATTTAAGAACTTCTGTTTAAACCTGATCACTGTCAGGATTCACCTGGCTTTGCGAGTCTCGATAAAGTTCACCTTATCAGCTGAAGCCTGTTTTGATCCTTTTTAGTGTGTGTGGGGGGGGGGGGGGGAGGCTGCCTTCTTGAGCATTTGTTTAGCTGCAGGTGCATGGGATCAGAACCATTCTGGTAGCCTTGCACTCTCCTTCACCTGATCTTCCACACCAGCCAAGGCACGTTTGCTTACTTGTGAGTAAATTCAACCGTGAGGCTTTCCATAGGGCTCAATATATTCATCTGCTTGGAGGGAGGGACTTCCTTCTCAGGTGTTTTTGGGGGCTGCATTCATTGGATCAGGACCATTCCTGTGTCATTGGATTTCTCTCAGCCTGCCCTTTCCGACAGACTAAGGCAAGTTTGCCTACTTGCGAGTAAACGCACGATACGGCTCACTTTCACCTTCCATAGGGATTCATGCATTTTTTGTTCTCCAGTTTTTTGACCGTAACTTTTGATGGAAAGGAGATATTTCACTCTGGTTTTCTGCATTGCCTTCCGCTCAAAATTCCGCATCCAACGGTTTATAATATGATGGGGTTACTCCTAAGCACCGCGATTTTAGCATGTCACTCCCCTGTGCGCATCACCCCCCTGTGCACATTACCCAGTGCGGAGCACACACCCTGCACCCTCCTAGTGACACCACTGCCCCAGACCACAGGTTCAGAACCCGCAGTCTATTAAGACCACAGAAAACGAACCCATGAACAACAAGGCTGGATCTTTACTCAGCGTGTGGTCGGTCTGTGGAACTCCTTGCCACAGGATGTGGTGCTGGCGTCTAGCCTAGACGCCTTTAAAAGGGGATTGGACAAGTTTCTGGAGGAAAAATCCATTATGGGGTACAAGCCATGATGTGTATGCGCAACCTCCTGATTTTAGAAATGGGTTATGTCAGAATGCCAGATGCAAGGGAGGGCACCAGGATGAGGTCTCTTGTTATCTGGTGTGCTCCCTGGGGCATTTGGTGGGCCGCTGTGAGATACAGGAAGCTGGACTAGATGGGCCTATGGCCTGATCCAGTGGGGCTGTTCTTATGTTCTTATCTGTAAACAAATAAAATGTGTAGATTACCTTTGAAAAGTAAATCATTACAAAAACACTTGCTTTTGTGACTGTGAAATGATTTCATAAAAATATATATTTTTTAATCTTTACCCCAGTATGGGGCTTCCTTAGGCGCAGAGCCCAATTCCAACCAGGGAGCAACTGGTTCATTGGGCTTAAAGCCAGCCCTGCATGCATGCAAGAGAGAATATAAGTACAAGAAACACAGAGGCACTTTTATTCTTCCATTAAACACATTTTGAGCCTAAGTACTGCATGCAGAGTAAAGATTTCAAAACAGGAGGGCCAGGAATGGGATTCCACGCCTATCACAAAAGGGGGAAAAAATGGGGAAAGGTAAACTGCTGGATGATGGAGCAGAGGGGTTTTGTTATTATTTCCCTTGGTTAGAAATTTTATCCTCCTAGCCCATTGCCAGGAATATGAGAAGTCAGATAAGGGCATGTGAAGACGGCCCTGCTGAATCAGGGTAAAGATCCATCTAGTTCCTCACACCTGCCTCTGGAACAGGAATGAGCAGACAGGGGAGGCAGGGCCTCACCAGACCCAACAAGTTAAAAAAGTACCAGAATCCTTCCTTTGCTCAATGACAGTGAAAGTGTTTTGCATGCAGGAGACCCCAGGTTCAGTCGTTTGCACCCCCAGGTGTCAGAGAAGACATCTGTGCCAAACCCTGGGAGTCACCTTCAGTCAGTGTCAGCAGACTTTACTTAGGGCACAATCCTCACCCACTTTCCAGCACCAACATAAGGGTAATGCAACTTCGAGATAAGGGAACAAACATTGCCATACCTTGAGGAGGTCTCTGTGACTGTTCCCCAACTGCAGGATGCAGCACATGCCCCACTAGTACAGAAATGCTAGTGCTGGAAAGTGGGTTAGGATTGTGCCCTTAGCTAGATAAATCTATAGTGACTAGTCTAACTCAATATAAGGCACAATGTTCTGCTTAGGGCAGTCAAACACACTTATGATAACTCTAGATCAGGGGTCTCCAAACCCTGGCCCAGGGAACAGATGCGGCCCGCGACAAGCCTCTATCCGGCCCGCAGCCAGCCTCTTGTCCCCTGAAAGCCTCTGGCCCATTCAACTGCACACGACCAGAGCTGTGCTCTGGTTGTGTCTGGAGGGTGTTTTGAGGGCCAGAGAGGTTGAATGGATGAGCCCATTCATTCATTTATTCACTCATCTAAGTTCCATCTCTAATTTATTTATTTAAATTTTTTTTCTGGCCCTCAACACCATGCCAGATATTTGGTGCAGCCCTCTGGCCAAAAAGTTTGGAGACCCCTGCTCTAGAAGATAGAAGCAGGTAAGGATGGACCCAATACTGCTCTCAACATGTTGTCTCCTTAGTGGCGTCGCTAGGGGGTGCAGGGGTTGCAGTCTGCTCCGGGCGATGCACATTGGGGGGAGGGTGACACCGCTACTGGCCAAAATTTTTAAAATCTTGGTACTTTTGAATAATACTATCATGCTAAATATCAATCAATGCATAATTTCATGCAGAATGCAATGAAACAAACCGTATTAAAATATCTCCATTCCATCAAAAGCTATGGCCAAAAAGTCAGAGGGGTCGGGCAATGGTAGAAAGAGGTCCATCATAGGGGTGACACAAATCCAAGTGATGCCACTGTCAGTTCCCCTAAAAACAGTTCCTGAATTGGGCGGGGGGAATGCATCATTCATGATCTCCATCCTTTCCTGAAGCCATATCCTAGACAGGTCACATCCAACCCACCCCCTGCACCACCTTTGACACAATCTGAGTGCGGCCAAGTATTTTGAAACTGGCTATTGATTAAGTTTTTCCCCTAATTAAAATTAGGACAATCTTACAAAATAATCCTCTTCAGTTGATTCTATTCCTCTTAGCTATTAGGCTAAGATGCACCTTTTGAAAAATTGTGATTCACTTATATTTAGTGGGTGGGACAGGGACTTCTTCTATTCATAGCATCTTTCCCAGTGGTTCCAACACAGCATCTTTTCCAATGGTTGCTTCCATGTGTCTTTGGTTTAGATCAGGGGTGTCCAAAGTTTTTGACAGGAGGGCCACATCATCTCTCTGACACTGTGTCGGGGGCCGCGGGAAAAAAGAATTAATTTACATTTAAAATTTGAATAAATTTACATAAGTTTACGTAAATGAATATATTAAAGATGAACTTATATTAATGAAGGAAGGTCTTGCAATAGCTCAAGGCCTATAAAAGGCCTTGCACAAAGCAAGGCTGGCCTTTCCTTTGCTGCCGCTACTGCATCACAGACGTGAAACGACAAGCAGTGGAGGGAGCCCTCATCCCACAGCTCACGTGAGAGGTCAAACAGTCGCCCTCACGCTGAGAGCAGTTGTGTCGGGCCAGTGTGGACTCCAACAAATCTCTGAAGGGCTAGAGGCCTCATTGGAGACTGTGGGCTCCCTGAGGGCCGCATTGAGAAGCCTCGAGGGCCACAAGTGGCCCCAGGGCCAGGGTTTGGGCACCCCTGGTTTAGATAGTGAACCCTTTGGGAACAGGGAACCACCTTTTTAATTATTCTGCTGAGTCACCCGAGTTGTGAACCTTTTTGTTGTTGTTGAAAAGAGGTATTCAGTAGGCCCTCTTTATCCGTGGGTTCTGCCCCACAGATTTCACTAACCGTGGGTACCAACCCAATGACTGGAGGGCCTCAGAGGACCTCTGCATGAAACCAGAAGTGCCTTCTAGTTGTGTCCGGAAGGTCACCTGAAGTTCAAAGAGGCTTTTTCAGCTGATTTAGAGACCAGTCCTATGTGTGTCTACTCAGAAATACGTCCCATTATAGTCAACGTGGCTTACTCCCAAGAAAGCGAGGATGATTGCAGTCACGATTATCCACAGAATTTGGTATCTGGAACAGGGTGGGGTCCTGGAACAGATCCCCATGGATAGCAAGGTCCCACTTGTACAATCTATTTTCTCAACAGCAACAACAATAATGCTCTCTTTTCTTTTCCAGTTCAGTCTTCAGAGTTTGGTCCAAGGCTTTGGTTTTGCTTCCCCCCCCTTTCAAATATCTTCAGACTGTTTGCACTTCTGCCATTCCCTCTGGGCAAACATGATTCCACTGACTAATATCGCTTTCACAGAAAAATAAAATCACCCCAGTGCACCAGAAACGTCTTAGAGACGTCTAAGAAGACGGTTTCAAGCTGTTTTGCGGTCTCCCTTTGAACTTCACAGCAAGGTCAAGGCAACATGAGGTCAGCATAATTCTCTGTGTGGGAAATCAAGCATCTGTTAAGGCAGCAAAGCACAGAGTGCAATTAAAGCCCACCTGAACAAGAGACTCTCCTATGATTCAGCTTCCTCTGGGAAGCTCCTCCCTTTAAGCCCCCGCGCCCTATTTTTCCAGCTTTCCAATGCTTTCTGTTACTCAAGCTATATCTATACTCTTTCGCCTCCAAAATTTCTCCCTACCCACACTCCCTCCTCCCTGCTAGACCTATTGTGTTGTATACACAAGTCCACCCTTTATATCCATGGGGCATCCGTTCAAGGACATCCTCCCCACGGATATGTGAATCTGTAGCCACTTTCAGTTTGATGAACAAACCAGAATTGGCTTTCCCCCAGCATCCATGGCATCTGCAGCCAGTCACATCCACAGGTGCCAGATCCATGGATACTGGGGGTACATTCATTTTCACTGTCAAGATGTAGAGTAGAAATCACATGAACATTATGAATTATGCCATATGTTCACTGTATACATATGGGCATTGAACACCATAGAGCGTCTGTCCTGTACATGCTTAGAAGTAAGTAACCCTCTGTACCTGGGCAAAGAGGCACTTTTCAAAGTGGTTTCCTCTTCATCCCAGTACAGTTTCTTTTCCACTGGCCATTGCCGGTGCCTTAGATTGTGAATCCCCCTTTGGGGACAGGGAGCAATTTACTGATTTATTTTACTATGTAAACCATTTTGTGAACTACTCCTGTTGCAAAGTGGGATATAAATATACTTAAGGACCAATCCTATCCGGCACAGGAGTGGCAGCTCCAAATGGCCACTGCTGGATCCTGTGCCGGATCTGAGCAGGCTGGAGGTCTCTGTGGGGAAAGGGTACATCCATCCCCTTATCCCAAGTAAAGCTCCAGCCTGCTCAATGGAGCTTCTTGCTGGCACAGACTCAAGAAGCCCCGTGTTGACCTTCCAAGCCAGACAGGGGAGGTAGGAGTTGGTGGAGGAGGTCTCCACTGGTCCTGCCCCCTTCCAGGCCAGTCCCTCCCTTTGTTCTCCCTCCTTCCTGTCCCCCACGCTGCTTGGCACTTTCTTCTTTTTCACCAGCAGCCAGGGGTTGTCCTGTGATGTTCATGGGGCAGCCCAATCCTCCCAGAAGACCCTGGAACACGCCTTAAAGCATGTTTGCGACACCCAACACCAGCACTGAGGCTGCAGCCCCGACTATAGGGCAGCCTAGGATTGGAATAACAAGTCTCCTAGGATCCTAGTAGGATCCATGTATCCTCTCCTAGGATCCTAGTAGGATCCATGTATCCTAGCCTAGGATAACAAGTTCTCCTTTGTTCAATGGCGCTTCATCCCAGGAAAACCTGTACAGTGTGTTTTCACCTTGGAAGTTTGTGTGTTGAAGCAAAAAATGAACTACAGCAAAACTCACAAAATTGAGTTGCATGAGTGAAAATGAGTGAAGTGGATGACACGGAGAGCACCTGAACAAGCAGCTTCTGGTCAAGTTAGTTAATGCAATCGCTTGGATGCTCTGTATGCAGGAGAATCTGGTGCAATGAGGAATTAAGCAAATGAAATCAGAAAAGCTAAATTAGACTTTTCAGCACAGCAAAACTGTTCCTCCTCCACGATTACGGCTGCCACAGCTGGATCAGAGTTAGTGCCACAGCAACACTAACTGGATCCAATTACTCCACAGCAATTATGGAATTTCTCCACAATCAACGACCTAATACAGTGCTTTTCAATGTTTTTCTTCTTGTTGGCATACTGACCTCTGCTGTCTTTGCTTCTTGCGATGTCACTTATGGCTTCGGGGAGACACTACTGGGGTACGTGGCTCTGTTTCTAGGGCAACTTTCTATAGTCATGGATTGCCTGTCCCACTTCCACCACCAGCTCAGTGGTGAGGGAGGTGAGGGAAGAGGGACAGACAATTAGCTACTATAGACAGTTGCCCTAGAAACAGAGCCACAGAACCCAGAAGAGTTTTCAACTGCTGCGCTCCAAACTCCTGTGGATCATTCTCGGCACACCACTGTGCCATGGCACACTGGTTGAAAATGGCCGGCCTAATAAATAAACTACCCTGGCAATTGATTTCAGACCCTGAACTGAAATTGATCTGAAATTGAACCACAGATCCTATAAGTGACTAGCTCCAAATTGATCTGAAATTGAACCACAGATCCTATATATGATCATCTCCAAATGGTGAAAGCACAGACATGGGGAAGAACCTATTAAGGCTAGTTGAGAATGTATGATTCACCATGTTATTTAAAAGGACGTATCAAAAAAAGCAAACCACAGATCGTTAATCTTTCAAACCCTGAACTGCGCATTGTTAAGGATTGCATCAGTCCCACTAGCTCAATAATATAATGCAACAAGCTAAACTTGGCATGTAAGATTAGCTGGTACAGAATGAGATAAATTAATGTTTAAAGATGACAGTGTTTTAAACATTAAATTTTTAAAAAGTAGTAGCGAGAGGGTACAGTTGGATAGAATTGGCTTTCCAAGTCACTGTCCTGGGTAAGACCTGTGTGTTAACAACAGCCGAGTCCAACAGAGCTGTTTAATTTCTGGTGTAAAATAAATGGCACTAAGATACAAACCTAGAGTGGGAAAGGAGGGAGTCAGGAGAGTCTTATAGAGCAGTGATTCTCAAACTTTTTTGTACCGGGACCCACTTTTTAGAATGACCATCTGTCGGGACCCACCAGAAGTGATATCATTAACCTGGAAGTGATGTCACGGCCAGAAGTGACATCATCAATTCAGGCTTCAAACCTAAGCCATGATCAGCCAAAGGTTCCCAGTACACCGCACACTCATGCTGTTATTTTGCATAGCTCTAAATTTAAACATTCTAGCTTGGAAGTCAAAGCAGAAGGCAGACTAGGATCCTTCTCCAGCCACCCAAACTCCCCCCCCCCCCTTCCAGAATCCCATCTTCCCACCTATTCAGGGAAAATCACCAGACCTCTTTCCCACCAGGAGCCTGCCCTCCTGCCCGGCAGCTCTGCACTCTGTATTTTCAATGCAGCTGAGCTAGGTGCTATGTGACCCACCTGAAACTGGCTTACAACCCACCTAGTGGGTCCCAACCCACAGTCTGAGAAACACTATTCTAGAAAAATGGTTCTGGCAAAGAGGTTTGCTTCAGCCATGCAAGGAAGAAACTTGGCAGCAAACTGTGTATCCCTATACACAGGTTACTCAAAGAATAATAAAGCAAGTTAGTGCAGAAACAAATGCTTGCAGGTCAGAGTACTTGCCTGAATTCTGCCTTGGAGCCATCCTTAATGACTGTTCTGAAGCAGCAGCTGGTGCAAAGCATAGCCAAACTCTTGGGAAGGGAAAGAGGCCAAGAGCACATCGTACCAGAGCTCATTTATCTTCACTACGTTCCTATCCAGGCACAAATCAAGATATTTAATAAACCTTTAAACCGCTCAAGCTCTGAGCATAAAAAGGGGCCTCCTGGATCTGGCACATCTAGTCCTGCACCTTGTTCCCCTAGGTGAACAAGTTCCCCTAACTGCCTCTGGAAAGCCCACAAGCAGGAGATCAAGGCAGACCATGTTGTCACTGGTCTGTCACTGGCAACTGGTACTCCGAGACAAACTACCTCTGAACCTGGAGGTAGCATGCAGCCATCATGACTAGTAGTCTGCATGTGTCCTCTGTGAATGTGATGAATCCCCTGTCATCAAAGTACCCTGCCTTTCCACACCACTCCTTTCTCCAGCACAGTCAGTGGGTTAATCAGCATGCATGCACACACAGGGAGGCAGCTTCCAGCCCATTTGCTGCAATCATGGTTGGCTTCCAATGAAAAACAGGCAATATGCCTGCGTCAGCAATTGCTGGGGAGGCAGCAGGCAGAACTGCCTCAGTTAAGCTGCAATCATGACTGGTTTCCAATTAAAACCAGGCAAAGTGCCTGCATCAGCAATTGCCGGGGATGCAGCAGGCAGAGTTGCCTCAGTTTGGTTCAAAGAAAGCCATGAAAAAAGCAAGGAGCCTACACAAAGGGACCGGCTCTCTAAAGCACCCGGGGAGGCAGCTATCGAGCTGTCTCAGGGGGTCCCTGAGCTCTCCCTAGCTCTGAGTGGGGAAGGAAGAGGTGGGGAGAGAGAGAGTGTGTGTTTCAAGGAAGGTAAGATACACAGAGATAGATCAAGCTTAAAGGGGGGAGGGAGATTGTGTGTTTTCATGTAGCTCTGCCTCGCAAGGCCTGAACCTCACTGCATCCCACTGCCTTCCAATCAATTTCACTGAACGGTCCCTAGTTCTAACTGTGGCTTGGCATGGCGTCTGGCTTGACAAAGGAGAGCAATGGCCAGAAGGTGCTGCACAGTGAAGACAGGAGTGGACTTATAAACCTTAGGGTACAGCAAACAAGAGCAAGGCAAGCAACTCTAAACTATGGTTTACCTGTTGTATAGCTAGACGTTCAAAAATCTTTCAACCATGGTTAAGCACAAACCCTGGCTTGGTGTGGTGTCTGAACTGAGCTGTCAATACATCTTGCTTTTTTTTTTTTTTTTTAACTCATCATTATTTAATTTTTCAGGTTTCTTTTTTCGAATAAGACACCCCAGCAATTCTTATTCTGCTGCTACGGTTAGATGAATAAATATGGCAACTGTTTTTATTCTGTCCCTTTGATGTATAGACTGTCTTGGGTTAGAGAAGGGGCTGTGAGCTTCGCTTGTTCTTGTTGACGCAGCACTCTGCAATTTCATTTAGAGGTCCTAACTTAATTACAGGTACTGCTAATTAGTTTCAAAGAGAACAGCAACTGTTGTAAAAACCTGTCCACCAGAAACCGGATTGAGATAGCAAATTTTACTGCCTTCTAAGAGCAACCTAAGGGGGGAGGGAATTACTGCAACAAGAGACATGCCTTGTCAGATCTAATCTGATCTGAGCAAAAGCAAAGCCACAGCCAACAAACCAAACTGTGGCACATCAGAAAATAGACCTTTGAGAGAGGTATACGTTAATGTTGCAAACTGTTATTAATACCGTGAAAGTGAATGTCAAAGGAATGTCTGGGGAAATCTATAAAGCTAGCAGGGTCCAGGGTGGGTCACAGTACCCCACAATCACACAAAATAAGGACAGGCGTGCCCCCATATAAATGGGGGATCCATTCCATAGATCCCTCCACCTATATGGAAACGATGGATAAAAGGGAATGCTATAAAAAATAGAAATACACACATTCCCGAGTGCACATTGTTAAAAAGCTTACCAGGTGAAGTTTCCTTGTTTTAACAGGTTGCTTTAAGCATTTAAGGTTATAGCTCACATGCGTTGTTGGGGGGGGGATATCTGGGCTTAGGATACAACCCCAATCAAGAATCTCATTTGCTAGTCTGTGGTAACTCAATGTTGGCACACTGGGAATAAATTCACCAGTTTGCTTCCCTTCTGCAAATCTGTGGAGGGCAGTCATGTGATGGACTCTTTTCTACCGTTTTGCAGCATTCATTCAAGTTGTTTTTATTACCAATATTTCAGGTTGGTGAAAAGAAAATCAAATGTCATCCCAGATAATTCTGAAAGAGCAACACAGGATATATTCTCTTATCAAACACGACACACTTTAAAAAAAATGCCACTCCGTCTCACGCGCTTGAGACAAGATCTATTTTCCGTTTTTATTATGTGCTGGAGTTTTGTCACTAGTCACTCAGAGGGCCATCTTGGCTGAGATATGGGACAGAAATAAATTGAAAAGCTCCACCCTCTATAATCTAGAGGCCTCTGGTCATTTTGTATGCTTATAAATGGAAGATGCTCAATATAGTTTAACATGCAAAGCTCAGCGTTCCAGGGAAGACATCTTTCCATGCAATACAAGCAAATATGTCCACACTGGAACAGCGGGAGAGGCCGGACAGCTTATATGGAGTTAATTCCAGACCCACTGGGCCCAATTCGGCCTGCTATTCTGGTCTGCTGAAGATTCTCAGACTCCGGTTTGTTAGGAGAACAGAGAATTAGCTAGCAGCTGAGGTCATGCATGTTAGTGAGACGCAGCTGCAGCCCACATCAGGAATAGCTTTCCTAAATTTAGTCTTTCCTATTTCTGTCAAACGAGGTACATGA